>NC_134570.1:49963862-50263862 GCF_050947875.1 Dermacentor variabilis | reverse complement strand
TATTTTGTAGGTACACACCACAGAACAGAAGCACCAGAAAGCACGGGAGGCTAGAAGCATTTGTGGGCATTTCACCTTGGGGACTTGGAAAAAAAAATTTATCTTGGAAGTTTTATCTTGAAGTGGAAAAAAATTCATAGTTTTATCTTGGAGCAGATTGTCAATGTTAAGCCAGAAATGTTTCAGTAGCCATAATTTTATTGTTGCTGCACCAGTCAAAGTGCTATAGAACAAAATTGGTAATAGTGTGTCAACTTCTGGTAATGGAAGAAAAATTTTTCATTAAACTTGCGACTTGACTAAGGTTGAGGTGCGATGCACGGCTCGTGTTGAGGAGTTCGTGGTCAGTGGTAAACACCGGCTGCGTTTTGAATTTAGCGGGCCGCTGGCAGAGCCAGGGCACGACTGCGTTTGAAAGAAGAATCTCGGCCACAAGGGTTCGACGGGATTTTGGTGGTGCGGGCTGCTTTCCCAGAGCGATTCACCCCTGAAGAAAGCCGAATGTCAGGCCGGGGGAACGCCTGTGCCCATTTGGGATAACCAGTGGGTAACCGGCGGCCACGGGCGAGATTTTGGTAATTGGATGGAAGGAGTCAAAATGTCCTTGAAAAATTTTGCTTAGTCCTTATTGAATTAATAAATTGGTTGTATGATGATAAAATAATATTAAAAGTGAATTAAATACTTTTCCCTGGTGACCAGCTTTCTGGTGAATATTAGGGCTGCAACGGAGAAAACTAATGAGTGAAGAACAGGTGCATTTCGTCCACTTGTCCACAATAGTTTGCTGCATTCGAGCTATGCTTATTTATTTGACATTCTCCAAAAGCATCCGCATTCAGATCAATTTGTGCCATAGCCAATCCACTTTTAATTGCACGGCTACGAAGCGGATGCACAGAGAAGCGGCTAAGGCCCGATGTTCAGCACATTGCATATATGTAATTGCCACTGCAGCCTTGTTAGAGTAAAGGACTTTACAAGTGCGTATTAGCTTTTAGAGCTGTCTGAAGGGCCAACTGCAACAAAATTGGACTTGTAATTGTGTAGATATAAGGGAGCCCTTGCGCAACATTTCACGTTTATAATATGAGTGGAAGTGTCACGCAAATCTTGCAAAAACGGCCTTCTTTTTTTTTCTGTTGAAACCAAAAAAAATTAAAACGTCACCGTTTCTGCTTGACAGAAGCTACACAACCTGGAACGTGTGACTGAGATAAGCCCACATGTACGCTTGCTATTGATAGAATTTCAAAATGCACAATCTGAATTTATCTGTTATCCATTGGTCAAGCTGATGTTGGGCAAAGCCAGCTTGCACAACAGGCTTGGCCAGACTGTGGAGCACACGAGCGTGAGCACATACCCCAGCAGTTGTGCATAGCTGTGTCTACTCTTGTAGCGTAGATAACGCAGCTGCCACAGGGAGCTACGACGAGCCCACTAGCCGTTGAGACAACTGTGCGCTCCGATTGGTCTCTGTAGGCGATGTAGGTCCAAGTGTGTGGACAGCCCAGATGCCCAGTACCTGCGGCATCCTGCGACACGCTACAAAAATCTCGGAGGTGGTGATCTGGGACTTGCGTCATAGCGACAACCACCAGGTGCTCGCATGGTCTGCTGAGCTGCTGTTGAAAGGCTGCTAAAAAGAAAATATACGATTGCCAGCTCTGTAGCTTTGCCTAAATTGGTTCAATGGTATTTGTTACTAATTTATGGAAAAGTTAGCCGCAGTGAAGTTTTGTTGCAGTTGGCCTTTAAATGCCATTCCAGGGCATTCGTAAATTTTTTGAGGAGCTAAAGCACCTGCTTGACTTTGTCGTACACTGCAAGTGAAAGCAGTAAGACCGTTGGACATATACTAGCCGCTATTACTACTTCTTTTTTTCTTGGATACATATGTTGAGGATAGGTTCTGTTCAGAAACCTTGCTGGTGTGCTGTTCTTAATGCCATCAAATTCCACCATATAGTCAAAATCTCCATCTTGTTACTATCGATTGGCAGCTATGCCTCACTGCTGAACAACTGATAATGCCAAGATGGTGGAATTCGGCAACACTGGAATTTGACACTGTTCAGACTGCTGGCCGTTTAGTCTTCTTCTGTGCTTATCTGTAGTATGCAAATTAAATTCAAGGCTGTCTGCCTTTTGGTACTTCTCTGTGAGGTTCAGATTTCAAGATAATGTCTGTTTACATAGGTTTAGGTTAACATTGAAGAATACCAAGTGGTAACAAACCCTGGAGCCCTTTGTTATGCCATTTCTCATAGCCGCAATATAGCTTTGAGAGTTCAAACTCTGTTTATTTTGTGCAACAACAGCTGCTTGTGGCATGGTACAACGCTGGAATCCATAGCTGCTCACAACTTTACAGAATGCAGAACCTGGAGGAAAAAATAAGATTGTGGGCATTGTTGTTTTTAATTTATGAATATTGGTTGATCAACGTAGAGATTTCATGAGACCAGCATTCCGGGCAAGTTGGTAATCACTTACTCAAATGATGTTGCGCAACAAAAAACGACACGGATGTAAGAGAGGACGACATGCCAAGCTCAAATTGTGCTTGGTGTGTCGTCCTCTCTTACGTGCATGTCGTTTTTTTGTTGCGCAATATCATTTGAGGAGATTTTATATTTTGATGACATAAAGAGCAGTCCTTTTTTTTCCCTTTCTTTTTGTAGTAATATAGAGGAACAATTATCGTGCGTGAAAAATATGCGTGAATTCAGCAAAAATGAAATACATAAGTGACAGTTTCTTGCGAATATATTTCTAAAAAAAAAATATCTTAAAGGGTTGAAATTCACAGGTGCATTCTGCACATCACTGTTGTGCTTAATTCAGTGTACCTAGTAACTTCAGGCTGCATACTTGTCATGATGTCTATGACCTTATTCATATGGAGCAATCCAAATGCATAAATTGGGAGTGTATTCTTGAAACTGTGCGAGTACCATCATGTATGGTTTAGTTTTGAATCATTCTATTCAAACGTCAAACGTTGCCTTCAATACTTCCTCCGTGCTGAGTATTGCATGTACTCAGAACAAGTCTCTGTTGTGAAGCTGCATTCATGTTTGAAAACGGGTGATGTATGGGCAATGTCAATCTATACTCGTGGGTTCCTGGCATTATTCTGGTAGGACGAGACTTGTATTGAAGTTGCTTGTTTCCATCTTCAGCTTTAGCTGTAGAGGCAATGAATGGATCAGAAGGAACCAATTAGCAAGATGTTTTTGGAAGCTAGTTCATTGAAAGAAGGTTCGAAAGAACACCATGGGAAATAGCTAAGAGGACGTGGTCGCCGATGTTATTAACGGCAGTTGTTGCAACCATGTGTTTGTGAGAAAAATGTCTTGCACCAACAGAATCCCCACGCATCCGCAGTTTCATAGAATGCATTCGAGAATGAATTTCCAGAGCTGAAACTCTGAAAAGTTGAATTAAAGAAAATAAGCTATATTGAGGCTGTAATGTGGCTAGAAGGGCATTAAGATGAAGGTACTCCTGTTGTCCTGATTGCAGGTATATGAATTTATGCGCAGCTTCCTAAACTTTAGACAAAGTATAGGGTGAGCCTAGTGTTCGTTAGTGTTTAGTGCACTGTGTAGTCTACATGGCAGTGATGCCCTCCTTGGAACACCGTTAGCTTTTCCACTCTATTAGCTTTGCCATTTTGTTGAGCACTTTTAATAGTAGTATTATGGTATTTCATTTAGTAGTATAGCGCATAGTAATTACAGCTGCGTGTATGGCCTTCCAATTTGTAAAATGATCGTCGACCAGTATGCTCTCAATTTGGTTATTGCTTATCAGTGGCGGTGAGGACAGTTTCAGAACTGCAAAAATCAGGGATGAGTCAAAATAATTTCTGTGAAGCTATTCACTTTACAAAATGAATGGGAATGCGTTACACTTTGCGCAGTACATTCGTATGACCAGCACTTTGCGCTTTATTGGGGTTGCTCTAAATGAGCCAAGCCATTGTGGGATAGGGAGGTAAAATAAACATTGCTGCCTTTTTTCTAAATTGGCTCAGTTCAGATTAAAAAAATGTTTGCCTCTGGGAATCTTGCTCATTTTCATGTAGGCGGCTTCACTTGCTGCCTAAGTTGAAGGAAGAGACTTCTTAATGTTGTTCCAATATCCAAGGCACGCTATAAATGATTGTAGATGCCTGCATAGTTAAGAGGAGGCGCTTATTTAATGAATTGAGAATGTTGAAGTACCCTTGAAGAAGCCTCACAGCTTGAGTAGCAACAGAAGGAGATGCACAATTCTTTCGCACTTCAAATTGCTCGTGACGTGCGAGGATTCCTGCGTGAGCCATGCCGACAATGTCGGAGGTTGTACTCTGCTAACCGCTACTGTTGGCTTTGAGTCTAAAGAGAACAAATGTTGCAACCAGATTGGTGTGAAGAATTACAATGAGTGCAGTTCTCTCATGTTAGTGGAGTGTATTTAACTTCTTTCATAATCTGGTTGACAACGGTGTTTGTCTAGAGGGACATCAAAGCCAAAAAAATAAGTTCAGATAGACAGGTACATTAGTGTCCTGAAGCCACAAATTCACTGTGGTTTCCTGCGAACAACATAGCATCCACAATTGAAAGCTGTGTAAGCGTGAGAAAGAGGCAGGGAGGGATGCCGTAAATTTGGGAAAGCCAGAAAGGTTTCGAAGTAAGCACTCCCGGTAATTGAGGATGTGCCGAGTGGCCAACGATAACAAAAAGCAGGTTGCGTTGCATTTGAAGAATGAAAAATGCTGTTCGGTCAGTTTCATCGGATTTTTCTTCAGAAGAGCTCATCACATCAGTCCATCTACGTTATCTGTCAGTATTTGGTGCCTTTTCTGAGCTGTCCATCCCCACAGAGTTTTAGGCGAAATTGCTAGTGGGAACTCCAGCACCGTGATTGTTCAGCTAACACAGAAATGACGGGTAGTACATGGATTTGCCTGAAATCTGCTACTGGCTTCAAATCTTCTTGTGGACGAAATAGGTATCCATTCAGATGCGTGATCATTACAGATTGTTACATTTATAATGAAATACATTGTTGAAGATTATCACTCTGCATAGTGACAAAGCCATTCGAAGCCAGAAGGACGATGTTTAGGCATATACATTTATATTATACCATCGTTTCCATGCTGTCTGAACAACCATACTTACAGCATCCGTAGGCACTAGCGCTGGAGTTTGCTGTTTGTAATTTTTGTAGGAAACTCTGTGGTCCTCCTGGCTTGCAGGGAGCATGCATCGAGCATAAGCTCGGAGGTCACCAGAGAGCAGAATTTGTGCGCTTTGCCGGCATATCGATCATGCTCCTAATTTCTTCTTGTGACGGGATTTTTTTCTCGGCATTTGAACCGTCGCTCGGCACAAAACAGAGATTCTTCAGGATCCTGTTCTGTGACTGCGGTTAAACTTAGTTGTCTACATTTGGTGTCCTGCTAAGTTGAGACATCTTTCAACGCTGCGTTTTGATTGATGCCCTGCTATGATTTGCGGGTAGGCTTCATGATCGACAAAACGTAGTGCAGAAAGATGGCTGAATTAAAACCATAGTGCTGCAGAAGTTGACGAAATATTTTGTGGAAGGGACACACCGATACCTAACTTAAGAGAGCAAGCAACAGGAGGACAGAATTTGTTCGCCATGGCGAGGCTGATATTGGGTTAGCTTACAAGCAGTTAGTGTGCATAATATGTCAAGGAATTCGGGAGCCACATGTGTGGGGGGGTATGATGCCTCGAACAAGTTGATGTGTCTGTATTTTCCCAGTGCACGCTTCCTCATCCCAGGGCTTGAGTTCACAAAGCCATTTGCAGGTGTTGGGGGCTGTACCTAAAGTTGCTGCCCACTTGAAACCAGTTGAGAATGTAACACGACATCATACCCTTTAAGGAAGTGCTGTTGAGATGCCGTATTTTAGAACAGCAATTTCTTAAAAGATACAGAAATATAAGCAAGGTCAACAAACTAGAGAGCTCACTTCCTCTCCCATCTTTTTGTTGGTGTATGTGTTTCAATGCTGCAGTGCATTTGCACCCACTCAGTTTTGGAGCGAAAGTACATTTAGCTGTTGGCGGCAGTTATTGCAGTTTCTGATAATTGGGTGCATGAGATGTTCTGGTGTGTTTCTTATCATTTCTGTTTTATTCTGGCAAATTACTGTATTAATTAGCATACATATGTGCATGCAAAAAAACAACCAATAGCTCCATTCACGAATACACAAATACACCAAGATATTGAGCAAAAAGGAAACAGAAAATGCTTTTCTCATCATATGAGTAATTCACCGGCATTATGTAATTTTTATTTCTTGGAATGCATTCATGCTTTGTGCTGGCGAACCACGTAGGTGGCTCACAGCTGACGTCACAGGTTCTGTTGAGGCTTTGCCACTCGTTAGAGCTCTTTTTAGGTGTGAAGAGGACGCAGCAATTTTTGCTGTGTGATCCCAGCTTTCGTATGCAGGGCAGCCTTATCCTCCTCCTCCTCTGCTTTTTCCATGTCTTTCAGTGTTGCATCCTTCCGTTGAGATTGCTGAAGAGAGTCAGTGGAGGCACTTGTTTTCATACTTGGGTCAGAGTCGCTAAAGCTTGATTGGAGCTGTTCTTGTCAAAAACATGTCTTCTGGTATGCGAGAATAATGTCAATTGTATTGGTGGGATGGGAAAGGAATGTTGTGAAGAAGGTGCCCTTTGCTGCGCTGATGCATTATTTCCTGTAATGCTTGGATCACTTTTCGAGTGAGCTTATTAGTTGTTCACTTCTCTCTTTACCTTTTTCTCTTTCTGCAGATATACATCTCTATGAACGGACATGAACAGATGCCGGTAAGTAAGCTTTTTTGCAGGCCAGAGCGTGCTTTTCTCTGCACTTGGCGCTGCATGGGCTATTGGTTTTTTGATTTTGCTAATTGTAGCTAACCCTAGCGTAATAGCTCTTGAACGCTGTGGAAAGTACAGCCTGTACTATGTAGTTATTACTTCATGGTATCTTTGGTGCCGCTGTTGTAATAATTTATACTTCCACTGGGTTTGTAAAAATTCTTGTTTGCTGTGTTCACCTTGCTTCTCACTGAAATTTTTTCTAGCTGTCTTTTAGTGGGAAATTTGCTAAAATAGTTTATAGCTGATCTCAAATGCTTTAGCGTAATTGACTCTGGTTAATTTGATTTCAATCCTGACGAAATTCTGGTTAATTCAATCCTGACGAAAGGTCCCTGCTGGTACTCATGCATTTCTATGGCCGAAACTTTTGCTATTTCAATCCTAATTGGCCTTCGCCAAATAATTGGAACTTGACCAGTTAGGATGCATGCGCCTGACCCCTATGGTGAACCAAATGGCGACTCCTTTATTGGCAGCATCTGTCCCGGCAGAGCTTAGGGGACAGTGAATGCATTGGAACACAAGTCATCTCCTGTTGAAAACGCTCATTTTCAGCCTGCCCTAGGAAGATTTTTAAGCAATAACAGTAGCTCACAATGTCTGATTAAGGTATTCATCCGATCCCAACGTGCACCTGGCCATTATTCTCCCATTCCCACAACTCTGAATGACTGTTTCCTCTTGTTCTGTCCATTTTAATTTCAACCAGATCTGGGCACCTCCTACACCGCCTCAGGATGAGAACGACCTGTACATTGACTACAGCGTGGGTTTTCTCTATGAGCCATCCGTCATGTCGGAATCCAGCCTGCCCGCTGTGTATATCAAGAAAGAGGCCAAGAGGCTCAAGGTGGACCCACTCTCCACAGGTTAGACGGCACGATTGTAGCTGTCTTATGCAAGCCTGTCTAGGCTGTTGCAGGAGGGGAAAGAAGCACGTAGTAGACTGTGTTCAGTACATATATAATTTGTCATGATCACCGTGAGTAGTTCCTGTTTCATCTTAGCACACTTATACTGAGTCTAAAATGTTCAACAAATTATTTTGGAGAAGGGATTATTTATGGACAAAAGAATGACCATTGTCTGGTATGTACGACCTGCTGTTCACATATACAAAATGGGATTCATCCTTGGCCAAATATTGCAGCTTGGTAATGTTGTAAAGCCAGCAGAAACATTTTGATCCTTGGGTTTTTGTCTGGCTGGGTGACATTGGGAGAAACATTCTCAACAAGCTACTTGGAACTCTTGTGTGTTGCAGCACTGCGCTCTTTCTTTTAGCATTGCTTGCCTTCCTTGGACTTTGCGGTTAACTCTTAAGATGAAGCTTTAGCTTGGAAGCTCCTATATAAATACATGGGAGCGGAGAAATCATCTGTCTTGGCACCCATTGCACCAGATTTGATGAGGTTTGTTGCATTTAAAGGCAAAAGTTAAATGTAATGACTGTCGGGTGCAAATCATTTATTTAGGTTGTCAGTTTTTAAGTAAAAATTGGCAAATGTATCAGATTTCGAGAAAATGAAACTCTGAACTTTAAAACACTGTAATTTGGCAGGGAAAAATGATATCACAATTCTGTCACTTGCAACTAATAGTACACTTAAATCGGGCAAAATTGACGCACCTCCGCTAAAGATGTTACGGGGATGAAAAAAGTCAGAAATATATTTACGGGATTTACAGGATATTTACAATAACTGTAGCAGCTGACAAGGTGGTAGACAACGCGCGAAGTTCAGAGTGTCGTCTTCGTTGGACCAAGCTTAAAACGTCTTCTTCGTCTGCATGTCACATTATACATGGCTCTCAAATAAACCACCAATATGTGAGCATAACTTTTGCAAAACCCTTTAAACTATGTAACAATTATGTACAATATAATTTGACATATCAAATTTGTCCTCTTTGGATGCTCTTGTCTAATGGATGCAGTTTACAGAACTGCGATATCTGCTTTTGGTGCGGAGCTACGATTTTATAAATTTCATGCTTCCATTTTTTTCGAACTTGCCAATTTCTGAAAATTTCTTTGAAGAAATTTAGGCCTGAAATTGAAATTCTGCTTCCGACAGTCACTAGAATTTAACTTTCTCTCTCGAAGGCAACAAATTTAATTAAAATCAGCCCAGCGCTTTTCTCAGAAAAATGTTTCTGCATTCTACATGTACATTCAAACCCACTTATTACAATATTCAAGTGCCACGAAAATTTCATTGTTATAACCGATAATTGTTATAACCAGTGTTGCATGAAAAAAAAAATCAAAATGGGGAAAGGCATAGCTGTTCCGAGAAAACTACACTGGTGGGGAGGTCAGTTCTTCTCCCCACTACCTTCCTCTGTACGGCCTCTGATTGTGTCGACTCGTTTAACTGTTTAACGCTGATTCCTGCATGCTGTAAGTGCGTGTTGTTAACAAACCGCGGCTGTTGGTGTTCAAGATTGACACTGCTATAAAAACAACTGCAAACAGGGCTCAAGGCATCGCTTTGGTGGCCCCGAAAGGCACCTTTTAAAAATTTGGAGGACGCTTCAGCTTTGCCTTTAAGAGTGGAACGCGATAGTATTAAAAGATTCCTGACTGCTTCTCATGCTTCCCGGCAACTGCAGCGTATGTAACCGTAACGTTTACTGGGAAACACTTGCGGCGAACGCTATGCACGAAGGCAGGCTTCCTGGTAGAAGCGCGGCCTCATGCATGGGCCGCAATGTGGCCAAGGCAAGCGCCATCTGGAAGTGTTTCAAGGAAGTGGGTGCACCGCTACGTGGACTCTGAGATATTCATGCGCCGGCGCGCGCAAATGGCGGATGGCGTCGGCGATCTGTGAATTTTTGAAACGCTGGAAAAGGGGTTTGTTTGAGTTTTCGCGTAACGGAAGTACGTTTTCTTGTATATTAAAATTACAATTCGAGAGCTATCATGTCTGTAGGTTGTGTATGAGTTATACTTCATGATTTTTCTACGTATTTTAGCTTGAGAAATGCAATTAGTTTAGTGATTTTCTTGTGCCATGTGGAGGGTATGGGTGGTTCGAAAATCTTTTTTGCCGAAACGACGTCCGACGCCGACACCGGATATTCCGCAACACGAGCTCCTTAACGCTATTGCATTAAAAATGCGGAAGGTTGCTGTAGCAGCATCTCAGCTTGAGAAATCGAGACGAAACGCTGGGATCAGATCGCCACAAGCATCTCGCCACGTACTTCCTACTGGATTGCACGAGAAAAGCGCGTGTCCGTCAGCCTTGCTTGCATTACGCAAAGCTTGCCGGCATCTTTCTCCAAGGCATCCAGGTGCCCCACGTAATGAAGTGGAAAGTCCCTCGCGAAAAAGAGCCCATGAGGGACTGAGTCATCTACAGGACCTCCTGTGAGGTCAACGTTGAGGCAGCCTGCACTACTGCGTCAGTGCCACCATCGTGGCAGTCGCTGTCGTTATTCGATGCAAGCACATTCACGACGATCGTCTCACCGGGTAAAGCACTTCGTTTGATTGAATCCCGGCCACGTAGGCCGCATTTCGATGGGGGCGAAATGCGAAAACACCCGTGTACTTAGATTTAGGTGCACGTTAAAGAACCCCAGGTGGTCGAAATTTCCGGAGTCCACTACGACGTGCCTCATAATCAGAAAGTGGTTTTGGCACGTAAAACCCCATAATTTAATTTTTTCTTTAAAGCACTTCGTTTCCAAATCTATAGCCGTGTGCCTTCTTTTCACCAGCAATGTTGTGCATTGCCAGTGCTCAGCAGGTGGATCAGCCATGTTACGTTTCAATGGTGAGTCAAACGAGGCTGATAAACTACGTGGCCAGGAACGACTTCGACGCAACGAACAAAGACAAGCATGAAATCCGTTAGCATGATTGCGCAGAATGAGGGCCCAGCGAGCATGGGAGCAGTGCTGGCACTGTTGTCAGCGCAGTTGGGGTGGTCCATTTGTGTTTCAGAGGGTGGCCATCGGGTGGCGTGGCGCAGAGCTATGGGCGCAGCCCATTCCTTTCGGAGGGGTGTAAGGGCGATGGCAGAGATCTCTCATGGAGAGAAGCACGTGGCGGCAGTTGGGGTGGCAGGCGATCGTGCAGCGGCTTCCATTTCACTTTACTTTTTTTCTTTTCAAGGATTTCGCATTCCATTACCTTTCCGCACAGACACCCAACAGCCAGACTTCATTCTCATAACCGATAATGCAGCATGGGGACATTGTAGTAAGCAGGTTATTTCTCCATAGAAAACATACAAAAGTTGCCGGTGCAGCAGCTTTTCATTGTTATAACCGATATATTGTTAAAACTGGTATCGTTATAAGTGGTTTCGACTGTATTTGAATAGGCGACATTCCTCTTTGAGGGAATGCTGCTCACTGATGATAAAGAGGACCTGAGAGCAACAGCTCATCAACTTCAACAGAATAGATGGTCTGATAGGAAGTGCCAAGTAGATATCCACGTGCACAACTGAATTAGCTGTAAGGGCCTTTAGTCATAGCTATAATCAGATGCATAGTGATAACTACATGGTGCCTGCCTAAACTGTTTGCTGCACCTCACTTGTGCAGTCGCAGCTGCACGCAAGCAGAAGAGCCGCAAGGAAGATGCCGTGCACATCCCCAAGTCGCTGTTCGACCGCCCGACGGCAGCCATCCTCAAGATGCGGCGTGAGGCCAAGCTCCAGAAAGTTAAGAACCTGATGGTGTGCGGGGCGGGCCAGCTTCCCCCCAAGGCCCTGGCTTCCTTGCCCTCACGGCCGCTCGCTCAGCAGGGCGGCTTCCTGGCGGCACGCCCACTCCTGGACCTCTCGCCAGACATGCCGGAGTGGTTGATACACGAGGACTGGGCTATTCTTCAGGTGAGTGTGGGTGGATGTGCTTGCTCCGCGGTAAGCTGGTTGTCGTCAGTGTCAGTGCCTGGGATGGAGACCTATTGAGAAACGGATAATGGTGTCCAGAAGTTTGAGAACGCCATGTGCTGGTGGCTCTTCTGCTGTAGAATTGTTCATTTGTCTGGCTTGAGAGAGGCAGTGTCATTGAGTGAGAAGGGATTCCTGTCCATCCCACAGCTACTAACCCGTCGTTGCCCTCGCCTACCAGAACACTTATTAGCAGGGATTTTACACTCTGTGCACATAGCATGCAATGACTGGTTAATACCATGGTTTAGCTTGGCAAATGATGGATTGTTTGGTGATACCTTCTTTATTTTTATTTTTTTTTATTTTGCATGTTCAGATATGACAATAAGAAGGGATCAGCCTCGCAAAGTATCTCTCATTTGTTTATTTAACCATCATTAGTCTTATGACACTCATAAATCATAGCACGCACTCAAATTTTCTCCAGTGTCATATTTTAAGCATATTTGTAGCCTAGCATGTAGCTGCACCTTCATGTGGAGGCCACTTGTGCCTGTGGTATAGCTAAGACTATTTACGATTAACCCTGTGAAACTCTCCGTTAAGCTGAACAGTCCAAAGTTTTGTGCTTTGATGGCTCATTTTTGTCACTTATGTATAGCCATAATAAGGGCAGCATGAACATGTTCCCAGTATCCCACTCAGTTTTTAAAACGAGTCTGCTGTTCGTGCAGTGCCCATGTGTTTTCCATTACATTCACTTTGCATTTTTGTTGGATGCATTTTTCAGGTAATTCAGCAGCTGCAGGACATCCCACTGAACTTGACAGTGCTCTCGCCAGGCCACACGCCGAACTGGGACCTTGTTGCAGACGTGGTTAACACAGTCAGCCGCATCTACCGTTCCCCAAAGCAGTGCAAGGACCGCTACGAGTCCGTCATTGTGCCCCGTGAAGAAGGCAAGATCTTGTACGACACCAACCCCAAGAAGCAGAAGAAGACCAAGGGCATTTACAAGGTGAAACTTCACTACGCTGTCATGGATGCCTTGCGCACTTGTGCCAGCAGTATCATTAAGCTGAGTGACTTGCTCTGGAAGCTGCATACTGTTGAAAGGGCCAGTCACCAGCTCCCCTTGCAAATTTTGGTTATACACTGGAAGTTGTGGGATGCTGTCTAGGGAGTATTTTACGACAAGAATTTTTCTACTAGATTCAGTATTAGAAGAGATGGGACAAATTTAAATGCCACATTGCCATGCAGCCAGGAGGTGAGCTTAACTGCCATCGTAGAGACTGCTCCCTTCCTGCCTTGATTAGTAAAGCACAATGCCTCCCTGCCTTGTCCCACACCGGAGGCGAGGAACTGCGCGGTGTTTACACGGTGACCTCCTCCTCTTTCTTTCATTTGTTTTCTTCTATTTGTTTTCCTACACAGCCCATTTTTCGTTGTGGTATGGCTGGCTCTGTTTTGATCAAATCACCAAGGCCATGCGCCACAGTCACATCTGGCTGCCTAGCTCTCTCAGGCTCTCTGGCCTGGAAATGGGGCTGCCTTGAGCGGAAGGGCGCGCAGTCTTCTGTGTGAAGTGTGACCTGTTTTTGCACCGTGCGCCCTTTTGACGCTTTTGCAGGCGATGCCGGTGGCGCAGACCGCTTTGAGTGTCCGTATAGTCGTTGTCGCCGTACAAGTGTTACCATTCTCGTCAGTGTTTGACTGGCCAAGCTTGGTCTCTTCCATTCCAGACGAAGAACAACAAGCCCATGAGGACGGGCCAGCTGTTCTCCCAGGACTGCAACCAGGCCTTCACCATGCTTTACAATACTCGCTTCGACACGATCCGGGCGGTGGCCAGCAAGCGGACGCCCACCCTCAAGCCCACCTTCACCGCCAACCCGTTGGTGAAGAACCCCAAGCATGCGGCCGTGCTGGCTGACAATGGCATCTCCTACGATCAGCCCCTCCCTCCGGCTAGGCTGGCAGCAATCCGGGCAGAGCGCATTGCCAAGGAGAAACAGAAAAGCCAAATGGCTGCTGCCGTGAGTACTACTTCTGTCGCAGGGATGAAGCATGGGTCGAGAACTAGCTCCTTTTATTGGGCAGCTGCATGGTACACGGGTAACTGCAGAAAGGCCAGCGTGTCATATTTGCTGCAGTAAGTTTGACAACCTCAAAATTGTGGAGGAAAGGTAATGCAGTGCAAAGCCCGTACTGGTGTTTTTGATACTCTAAAGTGAGTTTCACTTGTGGATAGTTGAGCAAGGCAATTATTGATTATTCACCTGCCACATTTCAATAGGGGCCGAATGCAAAAGTGCTTGTACACTTTGATTTAGGTGCAAGCTAAATAATTCCAGGCAGTCAATATTACTCTGGAGTTCCCCATTACAGCCCGCTCCATAATTGGATTGTGGTTTTGTTAAGTAAAATACACCAAATCTATATTTCTGAAAATTTTAGTCATATTCAAATCATTACAATGCTGAAAAATGTTTACTCAAGTAACATTTCATAGTTTTCATAAAAATTAAAGTACTTTCTGTGGCCGGAAATCAATGTAAACAAGTTGTCATTTCCCTTGATGTGGAATGGTGGTTCTGCTTTTTGGGGCCTAATGGTACAGAAAGGGAAAGGCTGCTACACACAGAAGCACAGAGCTGAATAACGTTTCTTGTCTTTCATGTGGATTGCAGGTTTAAACGTGTTTGACTTTTATGTTCTGGATGTTCTGGCTGTAGCCGCTTCAGTCACAGTGCACTTGCACACATTTGGGTTCACAGTTTATTTTCTTCAGTGCTGTCTAACAGCGGCAATAAAAAAATTTACATTGAGCTGCGAGTCAGTTGCGCTCTCTGCTTCAACTGACTCTGCTCTGAGTCAGTTGCTTGCTTTTGGGGACTCCGCTACTGGGTATCGCTACACATGACCACTTTAGTAGAAGCACTGCCGTGGTTAATGGGGATACAGTGGAATCTCGGTGATATGAACCCGGCTGATACAAATTTTGGTGTGATACGAATTCGTAAAATTCTCCTACCGAAATGCATTGTGTGCAGCGGGCCAAAATTCGGATGTTCCGAACACTTTTCCGCGTCGCGGCGGGTAAAGAAATAATTGCACCTCTGAGTTTGGGGGTGTAATCTTGGCAACGGCAGCCGCATTTCGACGGGGGGTAAAATACAAGGATGTTCATTTACCTCAATATAACTAACTGGTAAAGAAACTGAGGTGGTCAAATTCAGTCTGTAGACCCCCAGCATGCCTTGCATGCCTTGTTTATAATCAAATGGTTGTTGTTGCACGTGAAACCCCAGAATTTGTTCTGGAAATTATTCTTTTTTTTTTGCTTCAGATGTACTTTTGGCTGCTGAAAAGGAGTGTCAACCATAGATTTGTGTCTGTAGGCAGCGGCAGAGGCCCAGCGTCAGCAGCAAGCGCAGCAGCAGCAGCAGCACCAACAGGGACAGCCGCAGGTGCTGGGGCACGTGGCACCAGCAAGCACGCAGACGCTGTCGCAGCCGGCAGCCGTGGCTGCTGCCCAGGGAGTGACCGGGCAGGCCGCGGCAGCCGTGGTGGCCGCAGCGAGTCCCGCAGCAGCAGGGGTCGTGGCTGCTGCCAGCCCGGCTACTGCAGCTGCGCTGCTTGTCCAACAGCAACAGCAGCAACAGCAGGTGGCTGCCACTCAGGCTGTGCTGGCCACTCTCGGCCAGGCGCAGCAGTTACAGCCAGTCGCAGGACAGCTGTCCAAGGCAAGTGAGGTGTTTTGATCCCAACTGCAATGAAATTTTGAAAAGAAAAAGCCTATTTGAATGTAGTGTATATATAGATGAGCCTCCATGCAAAATCTGTCGTTGGAAGTATGAGCAATAGTGTCATGGAAAGTTCACAAAAATACCCATTTTTGGTGCCAAAACGTTAAAAAGAAGAAAGAAAACTCGCGATAACCAAGACATGCTGCTGTTCGTTCCTGTCAGCAGACTTGAATCGTATATGTTTGCCGGCCGCTAGATCCCTTGTGAACATGAAATGGCACAAAGCTCGCGCGTTCGAGAACAGTATATAGCCACTCGTCTAACGTGGAAGCGATGGCACGCAGTTTCTTGTTGTGGTACCAGCAAATCTCAGCCCGGGTAGTCGCACACCGCATTCACAGCTCTCGCCGCCATACCTATTGCAATAAGCATCTTCACCTACCTGTTTTACTGCATCTGGTGCATAGTGCTATTGGTAGCATACTGCACGCTTTTAGTAGGTGATATTCCAAAGCCACCTGCCACCTGCAGCCATTCTCTGCTGCAGGTGGCTTAATGTGGGCATCACGTTTCGGCGTCGCCCATATTTGGCGTCACCCACCTTGGAACACTAACAATAAGAAAAAGAGAAAATGAATCTCAGGCTGCTGGAGCACCACCAGCTCGATGCGTGTCAGCATCTTTTGCTACAACAATTCGCATGACGCTTCTCATTATGTAAATGTCCACAATAGTTGAGTCTGTAGAATTTTCCTTTAGTTACTTCGGGTCGTACATTTTCCCTGTTTGTGTGCTTTTTCTTGCATTTTTTTTCCAAAATGCATGAACGAGGTGCTACTGTACCATAAAGCACTCAACAGCTCCATTTCGTTTCAGTTTCCCATTCCTGTCTCAATGCAATACACAATACAAAAATGACAACGTGCGTAGTGCCTTACCTGTTTGATGCATTGGTGTCTCCTATGGTAACGATTCTCGCCGAGTAGACACATCAATATTTCCCGCCAAAATATCCTACCAGAAGAAGCTGCTGACCCAGGCCATATTCGTAGAGCATAAACGCAAGCTTGCAGAAACCGCAGAAATGTTAATGCACGTCTTGGGCTGATCGGCTCTCGCAAGCTCTGTGTGCTTCAACATCTCATGCTGCAAGGATTGCCGCAACGCTTTGCATGCGAGTTGAGATGCGAGTTGAGCTCGGCAAATTTTTTAGTGACTTCGGATGTCACATTTTTTTCGCATTTCCTCCCCAATACATTCCCCAAGATGCATGAACGAGGTTCTACCGTACATTAGTACATAATTTCCATAATGCATAACGGAGCTCACGGACACAAAAAGAAATACGTGAGGTGAGCGCTGAATATATAATTGTGGTTAGCTCACGCGAGTACCGTATTTACTCGAATCTAGGCCGGCTCTGACTCTAAGTCGACCCCCGAATGTCCGAAGCCAGAAAAAATTAAAAAATTTCCCTCGAATGTAGGCCGAACAAAAATGTGAGGACAGCGTTCACAAAATGAAAACAGCATTTATTTAATATGAACCTGCTGAGCTCACTCTGCATTATATCACTCCTAGCCTCCTTGCTATAGCCCAGACCACACGCACGCTTGCAAATGTGTGCAAGCTCGCATCCGTGCGCCCATGCCTGAGCAGACAGTATGGCAAGGCTTGCATGCATCTAAATGTGGCGCGATCTCTGTGAACAGCTCCTCTCAGTTATCGCACGCTTATTTTCCTTGTCGCTGTCATCTCGTCGTTGCAGCACACGCAAAAGGCGTCCCCTGTTGCCCCTGTCCAATGACGGGCATTTTTCTCATCGATGCTGAAGTCCCGCCTAGCTTGAACGTTTCACGATGCCTCTGCGGCTAGCATAACTTTGCATTTGAAAGCAGCACCATAGTGGCATCGCCTGTTTGGTGCCATTATGATAACGCCATGCTATGGGCCACGCCGCTCCGATACAACACAGGTTTAAATAGTGACGTCGCTCATGTGCTTCAGTTGGCTACTGGCACAGCTAATAGCGGCTGCGATGCTGACTTTTCTACGATGCCGGCTATGCACCATATTTATAATTTTCAATTACAAACTGGCGAATTTTTTAAACTCCTCGAATTTAAGCCGACCCTAGAGTTTGGTGGATGATTATATGAAAAAAAAAATAAAAGGAAACTATCGGCCTAAATTTTAATAAATATGGTATGTCTACAAATATTGTCGGAAATCTTATTCAACTAACACGATGATGATAGAAACATTGCCTACCGCCATTTACATTGTGAAGAGTGCTTGTCATACACCAAAATAAGTGACGATCACTCGCGATAAGCTGATGTTGTTAAGAATGGCCAACTGCAGCTAAATTGCATTCTGGCTAAATTGATTATAAATTACTTTTATATGATATGGAAGCAATATTGGCAAAACTGCAGGGCTGCTAATTGCCTAATTTTCTTAGTGGCAGCCTTTAAGTAACCATTTAAGCAGACAATGCGTGCAGATGATGGTGGTTAGCGAATATGATGCAAATCCCAGACTATGGCTTCCAGCTGATAGCTGTGCAAACAAGGGCCTGCATTGCATGCCATTCGTTAGGTCGGGGAGGTGCAGTGGCCTTCAATGTTGCTACATCTCTTCTCTCCCTCTCGTGCTTCGTTTCAGAATGTCACCACGGTGGCATTGGCCAAATCCGGTGGCATCTTGGTTAGCACTGCGGTTACAGCCACGACAGCTGCTGCAGGAGGTGTTGTCAGCGCTGCCCCAACGTTCGCTCTCACCAAGGTTCCCGTAAGTCAACATTCATGAAGCGCTTTGAGGAAAAAAAGAGAGAGAGAGAGAGCAGTCGTTTAATGGGGCCTGTGCTCCATCACTGTTGTCTAGAGAGATGTTGCATTGTACTGCAAATAAATAAGAATGCAGTGCTGCTGCAGTCTGCAGATTGATGATATTGTAATGAAGAATATGTGGTTTTGCAGGTTTGTGTGGCTTTCCTTGCACTCTAGCACTGCCTTTCAGACGCTAAATCTGCCCTAGAACATACGATTCTTCATTGAGCCACACAACGTATTGTTCTTCTATACTGAAATAATGGGGGCTGCACATTTCACTTCCATCAGTTGATGACATTGGTGAATTCAACTCTCTTCATAGTTTGAAGTCAAGGAAAGCACCTGCACTTTTCAAGAACTCTGATATTCAATCCGGTTTTGTGCCCCTCACTGGAGCCAAAATAGTGAAAGTCAACTGCATCGTAATCACAAGTAAGCATGAAAGGTATCCAGCAAGGACAGGCTTCTGTCGTCCAGTTAAACTTAATATCGAATTTGCATCTGACACAAGAATACCTTGTTGCACATTAAATTTCTGTAAAACAAATAACACGAAATTACTGGCGCAGTGTAGTTGTCATTGTGTCTCATCAGTACCCTGTAGAACTTAATGCATCGAAATTACTGCCACAACAGTCTTCAGCAGGCACACTTTCGCTTCAGTGACGCTATTGTAGAGCAAGCCCAGGCAGTGCCACCCCAAAGGAGAAAAAAAGTAATACTCTTAAGCTACCCTTGCAAGCCCTGATGCTAAAAAAATGTTGACTGATTGAAATACAAGTATGCACTGTCCAAGAAAGTCCAAAAATAGCATTTGTAACAGTCATGTGGCAGCTGACCATCCGAATCATTGTCATTGTCGTCACAAGATGGTGACAGAACAAGTTCTCACGTGGCTCGCAAGGGCAGTGACCTGCCACTTTTATTGTGAAAGCTATTTTGTGCCAAGCTGCTTTGCTCAGTGCAGTTGCTGGCTCATTTTTCGGACACCGAAGGCACCATGTGCACACCCAACAATACTTATCAGTCTAGTTCATGCGTGTGATCACGTGCTCAATTGCTGACGAGGTGTGCTGTTACAGACATATTTATGACAGGCTTTCCCCCGACTGCTTGTAGTTAGCCACTGTGGCAGCCTTAACAAATTTTCATCACAGCTACACCGCTTAGGCCTAACCTGGGCTTAACCAGTGCACCTTCATCTATTTAGAGTCTGCAACTGAAGTTGCGTCTTGGTGCCAGATCTGCTGTGTTTGCCGCATCATTCACACATATGTTCGAGAAATTAAGTGGCACACTGTGTGGTATCTGAAATTTCGGTTACCATGTTGCATGGATTATAGGGGTAACCTATAACATATAATTTTTTACCGTATTTACCCAAACTTAGGCCGGCCCCGATTCTGAGCTGACCCCCAAATGTCTGACGCCAGAAAATATTTTTAAAAAACTTGCCTCGAATGTAAGCCGAACAAAAAAATTGAGGACAGCGTTCACAAAATGAAAACAGTATTTATTTAATATGAACATGCCGAGCTCTCTACGTCATCATTGTTGCTATCCTTGTATGCTTGCGGATGGGCGCAAGCTCACGTTTGCACAATCTTGGTGAACAGCTCCTCTATGTTATCACACGCTTATCTTCCTTATCGCTATCATAGCCTTGTTGTGGCACACGCAAAAGGCGTCTTCCATTTCCCCCTCCAACAACAGATGTTTTTCTCATCGATGCTGACATCCTGCCCGGCTTGAACATTTGACGATGCCTGTGCGGCTAGCACAACTTTTCGTTTGTGGCATAGCCTGTGTGGTACCATTACGATACTGCCACACCGCACATTGATACTTATCCACAGTACCGATACGACACAGGTTAAAATGGTGCTGTCGCTTGTTTACTTCGGTTAGCTACTAGCCTGGCTAATAGTGGCTGCGATACTGACGTTTCTAGATGGCGCTAGCTATGCACCATATTTATCATTTTCAATTACAAACTGGCATGTTTTTTTTAAATCTTCTAATCTAAGCCGACCCTAGAGATTGGTATATGATTGTTTGAAAAAAAAACTGTCGGCCTAGATTAGAGTAAATATGGTATGTCCATATTTATTATATTGAGGTTGAACTTGGGCATTAACTCTCTGGCTCCATCTGTGGTGGGCAGTGGATGGGAAAATACTGTAATTTGATGAGTTGGAGCTTTTTCTTTTCTGCGTAACAAACTTCTGCTTTAGTAGAAGTTTCAAAACTGGCAAAAACTATTGAGATTACAGAAGTTCCAAGATAAAAAAAAAAAGGTATCAGTGCACCAGATGGACATCTCAAGTTCAGAACACTTATGCATTCCACAATTGCGCAGCTACAGTTTGCACATAAAAACACATGGTATGTCCTGGCATGTTAGCCTGAGTGGTCTGAAAGCAACAGAAAAAGCAAGAAAATTTGGAAAGTATTTTGAAAGTATCAATTCTTCCCTTTCAAAGGTATAGGCAGTAGCGCAATGCAGTTTTCACAAAAGTGCACAGAAAGACAAATTTTCTTCAGTGACAACACATTTTGTAGCCAGAATTGTTACATTTTCTATCTACAGGTGTGGGGCTTTACTTTCAACCTTGATATAACGAACTTGAATGCAGTTAAAACTTGTCATAACGAAACTGGATAGTACTTAGGTACTTGCATAATTTCAGTATAACAATATTTCAGCATAACGAAGTAAAGTGCTTGTTTTAGCATCTTCGTTTTGTCAAGGTTTAACTGTAGTTTGTACAGCAATGCTACACTGCCACCTGTTAGTGAGAAATGAACTGTTTTGGCAGGTTGCCCATTTACATTGCACGCTGTGAAGATGACGTCAAAATGGCCTTGCTCTTTCCTAAATCAGGTTACGGCAGTGGCTACTCTGAGTACTGCTGCTCTACGGCCACAGCGACCGCAGCCGCCAGTCGTTACGGCCACCACCACCATGACAGTCCAGGAGATGGTTGCTGTGGCAACGGGCCAAGTTCGTGGGCTGCCGGTCAGCAGTGCTATCACCACTGCAGGCGGCAGCACTCCTGCTGTGGTCTCGGTCACCAACCTCACCTCTGCCCAGCTGCAACCTGCTCCGCAGAGGATCTCAGCTGTAGCGGCCGGTGAGTAACCGACTGGCCATCCACATATCTGACTTTTACTACAGGGATTGCTTTTACAATCACCGACTGATCACTTGGATCAGTTACTTGGACAATTTTGTGGAACCATCACTCGCCATGTGGCATATATGTAATGCAATATCTATAGTACTCATGGAATGAAATGTGTTAATTTAGGGATAGTCAGTGGGGCATACAGTAGAACCCCGCTGTTACGTTCCTCACTGCTGCGTTTTCCCGGCTGCTACGTCGTTTTCATCCGGTCCCGGCATAGCTTCCATAGGATCCAATGTATAAGGAACCCCGCTGTTACGTCGTAGCTGTGAAAACGTTCCCGCATGATACGTCGCAACTTAGCCCCCCGAACCCGCCTGGGCTAAAGTAGGCAACGCGCTCCAACCGCCATTTTGGCTTTTGACGAGTTTTGGCCGGGCCTGGCTATGGAACTGGCTGCAAGAAGCCGCACGCCAGTTCGAGAGGCCGCCATCGAATTGGCGTGCGGCTTCTTGCAGCCAGCTCCATAGCCAAGCCCGGCCAAAACTCGCCAAAAGCCAAAATGGCGGTCACATACGACGACTACGTCGCCGTGGATGTTGTTGTCGGGACGTCAGAGTGTCAGAGCATCGCCGAGATCGTTGGGATCTCGGTCGCGAGTGAAGTCGCAGACTGCGATGCACGAGCCGCATGATGCCGGGGAGTTGCCAAATCGTAGCTTTCGAAAAGCCGTTGCGGCTCTGGACCTCCTCCGCAGGTACGTCGCACCTCACAGCGACGCTGACAGCAATGCGGCCTTCCAGGCTATTGAGAAACGTGTGGTGATTTCTAGCGAGCGAAAGAAACGGCAAGCCACAATTCTGGACTTTTTTTTAGGTCCTAAGCGCACTCTGTGGAAATAAATTGTCTATAGTTGAAGCTGCACTTTTTTTCATTCATTTTCGGAGCTTTCCTCACTGTTGCGTTTTCCCGGCTGTTACGTTTTTTTTCCCCGGTCCGGTGAAAAACGTATGAACGGGGTTCCACTGTACCTCCATTTCCATTGTCTGTAGTTCATGCAAAATTGGCGTAATTTTTGTCTGTACACTTAAGTCAGAGCCCAGATCACCTTTAGTGACTAGATTCGTAGCAACAAGATATGATACCCTCGATTAATTGCACATATGGAGTGTTTTACCTAAAGTTTCCCTGTCATGTTTCATTTTTTTTTAGCACTGCACAAGGACGACTGGCATTTCCGATGCATTACAGCGTACCATTTAATATTTTGGACTCTGGCTGCATGACCGCATGCTAGTTCAGTCACTAAGACAAACAGAAAGCGGGATGTTCTTGTTTTGATAAAACGCTTTTTCCACGTTCCCAAACCAAAAGTACCGAAGCATACTATTGACCACGGAACAAGCCCAGCCAAACCAAGTTGTCAAGGCTGCATTTGCATGTTTTTCGCTTATGCTCCTTGATCCTAGCATTTGTTTCCTTTTGCTTTATTGGCGACAAGGTCTTGGACGACTTCTTCCGTTGCTGTTACAAACTTTTGCTGTTCTGAATCGCCAAGTAACTTCACATAGTGCCAACAACATTGTTTAGGCCTGCGCCAACAATGACGCCGCGGAGCCAACGGAAATGCCGGATGATGACTGCACTCGTTTGGAGCACATTTGACCCATGTTCAAGTTGACAGGGGATATAGATTTTTGGAATGCATTGACTGTGATTTTGTCATCTGTAGCAACAGCATTACAGTGGCTGGTATATGCAGATTGAACTAGGCCACATGCAAGCGTATGAGCATAAAGCAATGCATTGAAAAGCTCTTATCTTTTGCTCATTTGTAGAATAAGACGTGTCTGTCTGTCTGTCTGTCTGTCTGTCTGTCTGTCTGTCTGTCTGTCTGTCTGTCTGTCTGTCCGTCCGTCCTTCCACCCGTCTGTCTGTCTGTCTGTCCGTCCGTCCGTCCGTCCTTCCACCCGTCTGTCTGTCTGTCTGTCTGTCTGTCTGTGTAAGAGAGAGCGTGAGTGAGTGTGCGCATGTGTGCATGCGGCAGCACAATGACAATGTCTTCTGGCCACTTATAGAGTAAAAACATTTTCTGGCTGATCAGTTATTGTGGACGCTTCATTAATCTGACTATATGAGTCTGAATTATCGGTTGGTGAGTGTGTAGGGTTGCCGCCATATGTTGTCACTGCAGTTGCTCTCCAGTTCAGTCACCGTGCTGTAATGACAACAATAAAGTAAAATGTGTGAAAGCAGTACTGAGGCTGTACGAGGGACCACAGTGGGGTTATCCTGTTAACTCGGGCTGCCGGGGTTATTGCCTGGGAAGTCTCGCTTCAGGAGCAATTATTTCATTCCATCCCTGCCTTAATGTGGCTTCTGTAGTGCTTGTGTCAGCTTCAGTGCGTGTTTTGCATTGCATTCCCGCTCAAGGTTGGCGTGAAGTCTTACTCCGCTGCCTCCTCTTGGCTTGTTCTGTGCAGTGAGCCAAGTGACCGCAGCACAAGGGGTGGCCAGTGTGCAAGGAGGCCGCAGTCTCACCGCTTCCCAGCTGCAGGCGATGCGTCAAGGCAACTTTCTGCGGCAACACCAACAACAGCAGAGGATGCAGGTAATGCTTCGCGCTGCCCTTTTTGAATTTTTTTTATTAAAGACAATGCAAGTTTACCTGTGTGATTTACACTTGTGGTGGTAATTATTTTTTTTTTCAGTCTAGCAAAAGGAATTAGCACTATAGTTTGAATTAAAAAATCCTTATGAATTCCCAAAACAAGCATCTCCGCTGTGCATTGTTACTGTAGGTAGTATTGTGTCTTGACCCTATAAAAAGTTAGGCTTACCTTTACTTTTTTTCTTATATTTTTAAAGTTGAATAGCATCTACTGTGAATGGCATGTTTTTTGTATTTATTTATTTATTTATTTATTTAAAATACCTTACAGGCCCTATGCGGGCATTGTGTAAGGGGGGTACAAAATCAAGGGGGAAAAGAAAGAGTAAACAGCCTTCTAAAGTGTAATACCAAAGATACGCCTCAATGCAGGGCTCATTACTACCAAAAACATGTAAAAGGAACAACTGAAGTAATGAAGGGCCACAAAGGTACGCTTAAGGAAATAACACGAGTAAAACTCAACGTAAGGTACTAATACTATAAAGTAAAATACACGAAAAATGAACATATCAGGGAGTACAATTCTTGAAGGGATATTTAGGGAAATAGACGCAAGAAAGCTATAATATATACAAGGCATACAAGTGAACACGTGGCGCAGCATAAAATAGCAATTCATAGGAGCGAGATAGCAATGCATCAATTTAAAATAAAAAATCACAAGTAGTTCGAAGCACATTGCCAAGGTTAAGAAACAAGATAAAGTGATTTGTAAGTGCTATTATGAAAAATGCTCGTGTAGGAGATGACGAAATTTTTCTTGATCTGACTCGGAAGCAATGTGATCAGGCAGATTGTTCCACAAGCGAATGGCCTTAGGGAGCGCGGAAAAGTTAAAAGCATGTGTCGTACCGTACATGCGCGCAAAACTAAAGTGGTTATTTAATCGGCGAGACGTGTTCGAGGCGATCTGGATATGTAATGTGGATTGTGCGGCATTGTAAACATATTTGTGAAACAGGGATCACAGAGCGATATTACGGCGAAGAACTAAAGGCTGTATGGAATGATCGAGTTTCATTTGCGTTACTCTGGAGTGATGGCTATAATTACGTGTAATGAAACGGGCAGCTCGGTTTTGGACTGATTCAAGCATGTCGATTAAGTATGTAGGATGCGGGGACCAAATGGATGATGCATACTCGAGCTGTGGACGAACAAATGTCTGATAAGCCAATTTGCGAATGTTGGAAGGTGAATTACCCAGATTACGACGTAGGTAACCTAAAGTCCTTGAAGCTTTTGCGCAAACGGCTGCAATGTGGTCTGTCCAGGAGAGGTTTTCGGTTAGGTGAACACCCAAATATTTATACGATACTGTATGTAACAATTGTTTATTATTGACGCTGTATAAAAAATGTGAGTTGTCACGCTTACGACTCAAAGAAATTACCTGACATTTTGATACATTTAAAGCCATTAACCAGGTGTTACACCAATTATGAATTAGGCTAAGGTCATTTTGAAGGGCCAGGTGGTCGTCAGTACTGTTAATTGATCTGTAAATAATGCAGCCGTCAGCGAAAATACGTAAGTGAGAAGAAACATTAAGTGGCAAATCATTTATGTAAATTAGGAAGAGTAAAGGGCCCAAAACGCTGCCCTGAGGCACACCAGAAGTAACGTAAGTAGGAGACGAAGCGATATTGTTAACTACTGTGAACTGTTGACGATTCGAAAGAAAATTACGAAGCCATGTTAGAGTGAAGGAGTCAATTCGAAGTGCAGTTAATTTTGCAATAAGGCGACAATGAGCTACACGATCAAATGCTTTGGAAAAGTCAAGAAAAATGCAATCGGTCTGCTGGTTATTGGTCATGTTAAGGTGCAGGTCAGTCGTGAATTCGAGTAACTGTGTCTCACATGATAATCCTTTCCTGAAACCATGTTGATGGCGAAAAAAGAAATTATTGGACTCTAGGTGATTATAAATATGAGAAGCAATTATATGCTCGAGCATCTTGCAGCAAATGCAGGTCAATGAAATTGGACGGTAATTTTCCGGGGAGTTTTTATTCCCAGTTTTAAATATGGGTATAATTTTGGCCATCTTCCAGTCATTGGGCAGCTGTCCCGATGACAAAGATTGCTTGAATATATGGTACAGAATGTTACTGGATATAGAAATGGTATTTTTTAATATCTTGGAACTAATATTATCAATACCAGATGAAGTAGATAACTTTGAATTATTAATAAGACATGCAACTCCCTCCACCGAGATTTCAATACCTTCCATGAATTGCCAGTCATAATCAGCAACATCAGGTACATTGGTATGATCCTCGCGGCTGAAAATCGATGAAAAAAACGTATTAAAGGCAGAGGGGCATTCATTGTCAGAGAGAGGAGTATTTGTATCGCTATGTAAGGCTATCCGGTTTGAGTCACGGTCAGGTGACTCAAACCAGGTGACTCACGGTCAGGTGACGGGACATTTATCTTTTGGGAGTGATGTAATAACCGGGTGTCGCAGCCTGCATGTTGTAACAAAGCTGCTCCTTGGATTTCACTATCTTGTGCAGTGTGGGCTATCGAATTTTTTAGTCCATATTGTAAGGGCAGATGATCAGGTTCTTCTTTTCAATTTGGTAAGAACGACAACTGGTCGTGCCAAGTTTATGGAGTTAAATAATAATATCCTCAGGTAGTGACATTGTAATCTGTAAATATTGTGATATGCAGAATTTTGAATGCAAAGGATTAAAAGATGTAAAAAGATGTAAAGTAAGGATGATAATGATTTCGAAGAATGTAAAAGTTTCATAAAGATGCGTTAAGCAGGAGGACACGTGTCAGTAGCCTGTGTTGCGAGGTTAGACAGACCAAGTAGAACAAAGCATTCGTGCGCTTTGCCGGCATTGAGGGCGGTCAGTTTCGTTTGGCCGGACACATTTGCGATACGTGTGTGCTGCATGAGTGCCGCCGCATGCGTCACAGGAGCAGCAGCTCAAGCAACAGCAGCTGAAGCGCCTCCAACAGCAGCAGCAGCTGGCCGCAGCCGGAACCACCCAGGCCACCGTGGCAGTGCCCGTCAGCCTGGCAGGCACAGCTAAGGTGGCAGTCTCAGCTGCAGTCCAGCAGGCACGTCCCCTGTCACAGCAGCAGCAGGTGCAGCAACAGCAGCAGGCCTCATCTGCACAGCAGCAACAGCAGCAGCAGCAGCAGCAAGCCCAGCAGCAGCAGCAACAAGCGGTTGCAGCGGCAGTGGCAGCAGTGAAGGCCGCCACGCCTCTGGGCACTCCAAAGCAGCAGACGGCCATCACGCGCTCCCTCACCGAGGCTGAGATGGCCCAGCTGCTCAAGCGTCGGGAGCTCCAGCAGAAGCAGGTGCGTGCACACAGGGTCAGTGGCGGAAGGTTAGGTCAGATCTACTGAAAAGCTGTCATGCGGTTAGCTGTTAACTGCATGGTTCGCGGGTAGTGGGCACGGGATGGTATCAAAGTACAAACAGGAAAGGGTAAGGACCAGCTCGGAGTGCTGTCTTTGTTGTGTGGCCGTGATGGCGTAGTTCTCGTCAAGTCAACATGACTAGGCTTTTTGACCACACTCCCAGCATTTCTCTTAAGTTAAAATAAATTTTTACTAGGACACAGAGGAAGGCAGTGTGAGAACAGTAGCTTTGTATTATAATATTGTTGGGCAATGTCCTTTCAGCTTCCCACGTGATTGTGTGTAGCTACAAGATTTGATGGGGCTAGAAAAACTATTTATGTGACTGTATTATATGCTGATCGGTCCATGGGTCTGGCTTCTCTTTTTTTCAATGTTTTTCTGGCTTCTTGTTCCCTTCTCAGATGGCAGCAGCCCATCTCCTGGCACAGGCGCAGCTGCAACAGCAGCAGCAGCAAGCACAGCAACAGGCTGGGCAACAAACACAGCAAGTGGTGGCTGTCTCTCAGCAGCAGCAGTCCCTGGCCTGCACGGTACAGACTCCCGTTGCCACCCTGGTCAAGACAGTGTCGGCACCATCGGCCCTTGGAACCAGCCAGACCGCCGTCACCATCCCGGTCTCGGCTGTCACCATGGCAGGCGTCAACATCAACGTTAGCCTGGCACAGGTGTGTGACCCGTAAAGCATACTCCATAATGGTTGACAGTTGGGCTCGTTAATGTGACAATACACTGTATTTACTTGCACAATGAATGCACTCACATAAGCGCACCCCCAAATTAGGTCGCACGCACTCCTACAAACGAATGCCCGTGCTGAAGTTTCCCAGTTCACTCATTCAGGCTGATGATGATGATAATGATGATTATAGTGATGATGATGATGATTATAGTGATGATGATGATAGTGCCAGTGCAGCAACTAATCAAAATTACACATAGACATTTGTGCAGCTAGAAGCAAGTGAGCTGGTGAGCTGTATGCTATTCCAAAGCTAAGGTTTCTTTGCCTACCTCTTTGTAATTTGGCATGCCATCATACAGCATTCTGTACCTAATTAATTAGGGGCGTGCAAATATTCAAACTTTCGAATATTTGTTTAATAATGTTTGCTATTTAATTCGATTCACTCTGCACTCTTATTTATTTATTTATTTTAAATACTTTCAAGGCCCGTAGGCGCTACAGAAAGGAGTGGTGCATATACACAGAAAAATAATGCAGATCAGTGAATAAAATATTTGTTAGGTGGCATGGAAAACAGCAGTCTTGAACCTCGATGAGTCTATAATAATAGCGACCAATGCGGGGAGGTGGTTCCAGTCATTGCAGGTGCGAGGTAAAAAAGAGTAGTAGTATGCGTTCGTGCGACAAGATGGCACGAAAACTTTATGAAGGTGATCGCTGCGGGATGAAAAGTAGGAAGGAGGAGTAAGAAGTTTTTCTTTTAATACCGGGTTGTGGTAAATCTTGTGGAAAAGGCACAGACGACTGTATGCACGATGTACTGAAAGTTCCGATATGTTAAGGGTTTGCTTCATGAGTGTTTCGCTAGCATGATGAGAGGAATTAGATAGAATAAAGCGGGACACACGGTTCTGAATGGCTTCGATGGAGAGGGTTACTGATACTTGAGGGGGATCCCAGATGGCCGAGGCATATTCTAATTTTGATCGAACAAGTGTTTTGTAGAGCGTCGGTTTTAAGGGGGTACACGGGTCTTGGAGACGAAAAAATCACTAAAAAGTCGATTTTTCAGTTTTGTTATTTTCGCAATCTAGAAGTCATCACACGCTTGTCGACAGAAAATTAACGCGAAATAACGCGTCTTTGGGCAAAAGAACGCCGTATTTATCACGCGAGACGCTCATTTTCATCTGCAAGACGCACCGAAAACGCCCCATCTTGCGCCGCTCACAGTTTCGAAACCGATCAACGGAGCGCCGCCATTTTGGTCTCGTTCGAAAGCGTGTGCTTCCCGCTCCCTTTCCCGCCGAAAACGGGCATTCAAGGTTGCTTCAGGAGGGAGCAACCAGGCAACAACGACAGAGACAATCCCGCCATCCTGTTGGTCCGCGACCATCACGTGACTAAATAGAGCCTTCTGATTGGAGCGCGGGAACGCCGGGCGTCCGCGCCGGCGACGCCATTTTGCTTGAACTATCGCTCAGCGTGAACGTGATCAGTCAAAATGCCAAACCGTGCACGGAAATTCCGTACAGTGCATAAATTTGGGAAGCGTAGAAGAAAGCGCGCGGTGCAGCGAAAAGATGCACCGGAACTTCCAGTGACGCCTGACGACCTTATCAGACCGGCGGACTTGCAGACGCCGCGGAACAGCGGTGTAACCGAGGAGTTGGGTGCAGCACAACGGGAAGAGGCGATCGTGACGGCTGACGGCGTTCGCGCTCGGCCTGTGCTCCGGAAAACGTCGGTGCCGCTCGCGATGTCGACGGCGGATTGTGAACATACAGCGGACACCCCTGATTGCGGAGCGGCGGTCGTCACGGGCGCGTGTGCTACGGAGATGCGCACTCGGCCGGACCGCGCGAGAATCGACACGGCGTATCTCACGGCGTTGGAGCGAGATCTGATCGAGCAACGAGCACTGGAAAAAATAGCGGAACTCTCCTCAGTTTCAGCGACGGAGCGCAAGGTGAAGTGCCTAACAAGCGAGCCTCGTCTGGAAAGTGCGTCGACAAAAACGTACACCATCGTCGACCTCGACATGGTGAACTGCTTACTAAAAGTTGCTAGTTGCCGAGTGTGCCGCGGAGCGGTGACTATCGAGCGGGACTCGCGGGAGTACGGCATTGCCGTGAAGCTTAAAGTTCTGTGCAGCAACTGCGGCGAAATTGACACGAAATGGAGCTCGCAACGAGTTGGTGGCACTGCCAACTGCAATCCTTTCGAGATCAATGTTCTCGCGGCGCGTGCCGTACAGAGCACGGGAAATGGGCAGACGGTGCTTAACGATATTTTTTCCGCTATCGGAGTTTCGCACAGAGGCCTTCACAACAAGACCTATCAGCACTATTTGAAATCGAAACTAAATCCAGCTGCAACAAGTGCCTGCACTGAGAATATGGCTAAGTGTGCCACTTCGGTGAAGAATGTATACGAAAGCCTGAATTTTGGAAATGCAGGTAATATTGCAGTTTCTTTTGATGGCACTTGGCACACTCGGGGACATTCATCTCACATAGGAGTGGCCACAGTGATAGAGCTTTTTTCAGGCTATGTTTTGGACTATGTTGTCCTTTCGAATTTCTGCCTTGGCTGTGAGCTTGGCCCGAAACCAGGAACCCCAGATTATGCTCACTGGAAGTCGCAGCATTCATGCCAAAAGAACACGTCTTCCAAGGCAGGCCAGATGGAGGTGGAGGCAGCACTAATTTTATTTCAGCGCTCGCTTTCCCTTCATGGCCTGAGGTACACAACCATGCTCTCCGATGGTGACAGCAGATCATACAGTGCCATTGATGAAGCAAAAGTCTACGGCTTCATACCTGTGGAAAAGGAAGACTGCGCAAACCACGTGCAGAAACGCATGGGAACGGCGCTGCGGAATCTTGTGCAGAAGCAGAAAGGGGAAAATGGTGAGCGCATGAGTGGTAAGGGCCGCCTGACAGGAGACCTCATAAATAAGCTGACAAGTTATTATGGTTGGGCGCTCAAATCACATTCGGGAAATGTGGATGAGATGCACACAGCAGTGTGGGCTACATATTACCACGTAACCTCAACTGATGAGAAGCCCAACCATAGCTTTTGTCCCCATGGCCCTTATTCATGGTGCAAATATAATGCAGCCATTGCAAAGAATGAGCCCCCCCCAAAAAGCAGATACAATCTGCCATATGCTGTAAGCAATGCACTGCGGACAGTGTATGAGCGCCTCTCTGATAAGAAGCTCTTGCAGAGGTGCCAGAGAGGGAAGACGCAAAATGCCAATGAATCGCTGCACTCGATCATTTGGAGCCTGGCGCCAAAAGAAAAGAATGCATCACTGTTTGCTGTTGAGGCTGCCGTGGCAGAAGCTGTTATGCGGTTCAACCTCGGAAGCCACCAGTCTAGCTCACACATACTCAGTGAGCTGCACGTGCAACAAACTTGCGCAGGCAGTAGGCGAGCATCCGAGAAAGATAGCCGCCGTGTGGCCAACGCAGACAGAAAGCGCACATCATCGGCCGCATTCCAGGAAGCCATCAAGAAGAGACACAAAGAAAAGCCTGCTTCGGACTATTCTCCAGGAGCATTCTGATTCATTGTAGTGGTGAATTCTATGATTTTGTCCCATAAAAAGTATTTTTCACATTGCTAAATGTTTTTTGCGTTTTTCTCAGATCATGATTTTCGCACGCTCGAAGATTTGGGATGTGCACTGTGTCTCTGTAAGTTCTTCGATTTGCACGATTCTTTTTTTACCTGAATGCTAAACAGTTGGAGAGTGCAAGAAAACTATAATATAGTATGCTAGTGCAATGCAACTTTTTCAAATCTTGCAAGAAGTAACAACAAAAAATTTTCTTCCAAAGTTGCTAATTCAAATTTTGATAACTTTGGCTAATATGTAGATAGAGATACAAAACTTTATATGTGCACTCTTCAAACATGCAGAAACATACCCAGTTAATTTTAGGTCTCTCAGTACAATAAATTTCTTGAAAGTCACATCCCAAATTTATAATACTAAAGATTGCATAACTTTTTTTTCATTAAACATAGAAAAAAACTGATTACATATTTGCAATCAGCTCACTAAACTGAATATAAGTTGTAAGTTTCAACTCTCTAGAGTTAATAACAATAAAGCTCTGCTCGTGCACCAGGTCCCCCCTTAAAGACGCAGGAACGGCGTAAAAGTTTCTGCGTAGATAGCCTAGCATGCGATTAGCGTAAGAAGTTATGAATTCACCATGCTTGTGCCATGATAGATCAAGAGTGATGTAAAGGCCGAGATACTTGTAAAAATTAACTTGACAGAGAGGAGCACTATTCAGATAGCGTACCATAATGTGTACCATATTTTTACTTTTACTATTCGAAGCTCCAGAAAATAAATGTAATGATTTCATTCACTAAAAATCAAATGGCAGTGCGTCTAAATGATGTGCACAAACCTAACTCTCCTCGTAAACTTTGACCTACTCAAAAGGCTAACGGCCGCCACCGCATCCTGACACTATTTTAGACAAGGTAGCTCAATCAGTGCCCGCAGACTAGATAGAGTGCAGCGTAAAAGTGTGAAGCGCAGCATCTGCTTATACTGTACCATTTTTTTAACGCACATAAGCCGTACCAAAATTTCCAAAAATGTAAAACACTAATGTAGAGGTGTGGGTTATATGCGAATTTCGCCTTCAAGTGGGACTTCACGGCAGTGCGCACTGTACTGCCGTGAAGCCACACCTCAAGGCGAGGGCTGCTCCATCTGTGCAGTCATCGACTGTCGTGTGAATGCTAGCTGCGAAGTGATCCAATTCATGTTGCTTATCACGTGACTGACTCATCCGCAGTAACGTCTGGCATGTGAATCCAGCTTTGTCAGCATCGCCAAAGAATGGACGAATGGAAGATACGACGTGAAGGAGTTGCGCATGCACGAGTGCAGACCGTTCTTCCAAAGATCCACGAAAAATGTGGTATTTAATTGAATGTGATGTGCACGCAATTTTCGAGAGTTCGAAATAAAAATGCACCCAAACGTAATGTTACAAGATTTTTGAAAACTGTGGCATGTCCCTATGTTGATGATCAGAAAAAAGAAAAGAAAAATTTATTCTGCTGACTATTCCTTTCCTTCAGGGATCCAGTTTTGCGCTATCACTGAATCTATTCTGTTAAACAGCTGTATTGGACTGTTCTTTTTTTCTAGGAAAAACTATGTGGGAGTACACTAGCTACGCAATAAATTTTCTTTTTTTGGCCATGTTCTGCAGTACATCTTTTCAGTAATTTAACTTGGAAGTATTCGAAGAATAGTAGAAAAATATTTGATTTGACTCGCATTCAAACATCAATATTTGAATTTGCTTCGTACCCAAAATTTTGCTATTCACACAGCACTACCCATTTTAGAATCTGACATTGATGTTAATAAGGTTCAGCAGCTTCATTTATTGTCTTTTGTGGTGGCTTTTGTGGTGGAAAAGTAAAGTCATAAATTATAGTCGAACCCTGATATAACAAACATAGTTGCAGCCTAATTGTCAGATACATTGAAATCCTGATAATTCGAAATCTCATTAACACGGATTAACAGATGAATTGAACTGCTCTGGTGTTCCTGGCAAAGTTCTATGTATATTTGAATGGGGAAAAACTCTAGTGAACTTGAACTTCAGTAACCGCTCGACAGTTACTTCAAACAAAATTTCTTTCTACCGTGAACCACTTTTTGGACAAACCCAAGCCAAAGGCAAAGATTCAACATGTAGCTAGCTACCATAACATTGTGTTCCATTAAAATTAAGAAAGATGCACGGGTCACCGAGACCGAACAGGAGCAAGCAGAGACGTGCACGCCCTCCATTCCCGTCTGGCTTAAAAGAAGCAGGGAAAAAAAGAAATCTCACTCGAAGCGTGAAGCATTGATAGCGACAGCAAAGCATTAGACAAGTACACAAAGCAAGATTCATAGTTTTATCAGCCAGGTAAATTGTAAATTGCAGTAAGCACTCACTTACAACTTAAATTAACGAGCATAGTGTCAGACAAGCACATGCAAACATAAACGCTGCAAATACTCGATGGCACAACGCTAGCATGATTAAGAGGGGCGGTCTCTGAGAGGAGACGCTCCAGACCAGTGACCAAGCCAGAAATCCAGAAATATTTTTTTGGAGCGGGGGTGTGCCCCGCCTGGTTACACCACTGTTTCAGACTGCCTCATGCTTCAGCGCATGTCCAACACTTGAGAAGGTGCGACGTTCTATACTAGGCACACAGGAAGAAAACGGAGCATGTGAATAGACTAGCTATGTTGGCTTTCCCAGCTTTTGCACCTGCCGGACTCACATATTCGCTTACCTGTGAGAACGGACATGCACAGCCACAGCTGCAATATCGGAAGAGACACGTACTCCCCCTCCTCCCCCTCCCCCAGATGCACTTTTGATCACGTGACCTGTACCATGGCATGTGAGAGGATAGCGTGCATCAAGCCACCATGCTTCTCGGCTCACCCTTGCGGCTTTCCCTCAGACCCCCAACAACACATAACACTGGGCGCGATCTTATCACACTTGAATCATATGGAATTTAGGCTTCTCCCGGCACATGTCATTGTGTGCTGATGGAGTGAAGACAATACCTTTTCAGTGTGAGCCCAGTGACGGTTATGGTTTTGTGTTCTGTATCTAAGAATTGATTGGGCATTATATTCAAGAGGGCTCTCCTTATATCAAACTGTTTTATTAGGAGAAGTTTCCGGTTCCCTTGGGGTTGAATAAAGAGATTCTGCTGTATAATGAAATAAATCTGAAATCTTTCTCCTCATTAGTAACATGTAACGAAATGAGCATCGATATAATGAATATCAGATACTATATAGTAATGGTATTTTCGTCCCGGATGTGACTTGCTTTCAACAAGTTTCTTCTGTATTTTTTTGTGTACTGGCAACATTTTCATTGTAGTTCATAACGATTGCATATACACAAGGCATATAAACATATTCTTTTTTTAAGGTAAGCAAAGTGCTCTATGAAGGCTTATGTTTCTGCGCTTCTTTCAAGGCTTTCATATGTCTGTCTGGTTGTCTTGGTGTAAAAGATTGCCGTACTTTTTCGTTGTGTCGCAGCAGGGAAAAGTGACTGCGACATCGAAGCCAATCACCACAGCATCTGTGACGCCACAGCAGATGCAGCTGAGGCAGTTGCATATCCAGCAGCAGCTGCTGCAGCAACAGCAACAGCGCAAGGTCACACTCCAGACGCAGCAGAAGGTGGCCGGCCTCTCCCAGGTATGCTGCTGTTGTTCTTTCTGGACAAGTGCAGTGGCATAGTGAACTTCAAGTGGGGCTTGAGTTTTGTTTCTTGCAACAGGAGTGCAAATTTGTACATCATGCCCTAAGCTTATGCCACAGGCATGAAGAAAGAGACAGCTGGCACAAATTGATGCCGGAATAGAACTGCTAGCCATTGCCTTATGTGCAGCGACGGTCTTTGTTTTCTTCTCATGCGGGCGTGCACTATCTGGGTTCCAGGCGCCACCCAAGGGAGGGCGCTGCAATGCGAAGGCTAAAGGCAGGAAGAGCACACTGCCTAGAGGCGTGGATTGATTGGCCACGCTTTCCTTACAGCTTTAGCAGAACATGTGTTGAGCAACCTTCGAAGTTAATGCACAAATGACACATGAGTGGCAAAAAGACTAAAACGAAAGTTTCCTTCTGTCCTGGGTGCCTAGTCATGACCTTGTGTCTATTAAATATCATGTTAAAGGCACATTAGAAAGACTATAAGTTACACTGTGTTAGGAGACTGCGTTTCTGCAGTAGCAAAACGGGAGCCCGTATCATGAGGGGAGACATGGTAAATCTGAAGAAGGCTCGAGAGACGAAAGCCAAGTGTCGGTGCTGTGCTGAAGTTTCTGCTCTAGTTCGTCAGGATGTTATGGATCTTGATGGCTCCTACTTGGATCCAGTCACCATGCACTGAAACCTTGATGATTCGTAATCTCTTTAATTTGAATTTATGGATAATTCGAACTGCACTGTTGGACCCAGTAGCGTCCTATGTACTTGACTAGGGAAAAACTCCAGCGAATTCGAACTCCAAAAATGGTGCAGCAGTTACAGACAACGACCGATCTTTCGGACCCTCTAGGGAACGTAAAAACGTCAGAAAATTCAGGCAGTCGGAAAAAATGAATGCATGCAAAAAAACACACTTTTTTTTTTTTATCGGATATAGAGGTAAAGGGCGAAGTACCAGGCTTCCGAAACCCTGCCAAAGCATCAGTGAAGTGGCTATAAAAAGAGGCATTCAAAAACTCTGTATGCAGCCGACTGCCGGTTTATTATGTACGTGTGCATCGTCGGGCAGCCGGTGTTATTGCTGCAGTGGCTTGAAGAACTTGTTGATTGTTGTTTGGACGGCGTTCCGGTTGCATGCGATCATATTCGCCTCGATCTGAGCAAGGGTCATGTCAGCACTGTACACCGATGAAAGAGTCAACAGTGCTCGCATCAACTCGGCGCTTGTAGGCGGCGCAGGCTTTGGCTCCTCATTTTCAAATCCGGAGCCTTCTGAATCCCCCATAACCTGACGGACTATTTCCTTGTCAGTCAGTTCTGCGCAGAAGTCAAGCTCGTTGTCAGCGTCAACAAACTGTTCAAAAGTTATTTCCGTGGGTATGGAAACCCCAGCAGAGCAGAGGTCGTTGATCACGTCGTCAATGGGCGCCGAACTCCTTGCTCACGCCAGCCTGCGATCGGCCGCTCACGACTTGCTTAAAGGGCCCCTGAAACGATTCGGACAAATTTTGTAGACGCGTAGGGTACAGCTTAAGTAGAACATTCGCACCACAATTTGAGGGAAGCGTTACGTATTAATGGAGCTACAAGCGATTAGAAGTTACCCTCCTCCCCATCCACGCTTTTCCTCCTCAACTCGTTCGCCGAGCGAGCGGGGCTACGCTCCGCCTTCACTGGTCCTGCGTCACGATGCGACGTCACATCGTCCACTTCCGTTTGTTTTGGAGCCCGCCCCCGCCCGCGCGAGACCTCTCCGCTAGCCGCTTGGCTGTCGACCCCAAGCGAGAGCTATCGAAGCAGCGTGCGTTGCGAGCATTCTGTCGTAGCGCCGAACGTGTCTGGTATTCCGTTAACCACAGGCAAGCTGGTCATTTCGACAAATCACTGGAGGCATAAACTCAAGCTGATGAAGGAACTTTGGCGTAGACGTACGTGAGCGGCCTGATCGGTCTACACGGTCCAGACACTTGTTGGCGCAGCGCTTAACCAGCCAAACAAAGCGCTAATATTGCTCTAACCAAGTGTAAAAAATTTTAAACATTTATAAAAACAACGTGTCGATGATTACACTCCTGCGAAAAATACGCACCAGCAGCAAAGAAGAATACGCTTCGTTGCTGCTACTGTGTATGGTTGCGCTCTATGCCACCAGGTGGCTGCACCGTGCAGACCATTCACATTTGCCCTTATGCTCATCTCGGCTCATCCCGTTACGGCACAGTCAAGCGGCCAGACCCTGTCCCCTTGCGCTTACGTTTGCCCTAATACGGGACTCGCGAAACGCTGTTGCGTTAGTAATCTTCCGGTGTAAAGTGACGGCCACAAACGCGCAAATCCTGGCGCCGATCGGATAGCGGTAGTCCGATGCGCAGCAGCCAGTTCGCTCGTACGCTGCCTTGCAGAGGGACACGATGTCGCAGCTTGACATATTGCCAGTCGCTACGTTTGCAGTCCACAAGGCAACAAAGTCGAATCATAGTGCTCACGAAAAGACTGAGACCAACTGTGACCGCGGAGCTCTCGTCAAAATGGAGTACGTTGTAACACAAGCAGACGACACTTGCTGTGTGCCGGAAGTGCTTAATGTACTGAAAAATTGTTCTTGTGCATTCTCTTTATGTTACTTTCTTTTCATAAAAACAAATTAACTAACATTCCAACTATTACGAAGATCATTTGTTTACCATAAAGTTGGAAAAATTATCGATCACGCGCCCTTGTCAGCCAATCGGATAGCTCGCCCCACTGACGTCGTATGAGTGATTTCGGTCATATGGGTAGGGGCGGCTTAAAATTCCGCCGAGCAGTGCGCTGCGATCGGCAGCGATGTGCATTTTTAAAACCTTATAATAAATTACACGCTTTACGCAGAGCACTTAGATGTGTCAATTAATGATCAGAAGGACCTACTCTAACGACTCAGTACGTTTGTAGAAAATCGTCAAAAGCGTTTCAGGGTCCCTTTAATAATGGCAGTTTTCTTTTCCATCGTTAACCGACGGTACTGCTTTCCGCGCTTCGATGCCATCGGCGAGGAAGACTGAGTGGGGGCCATTGAAGGCAAGCGAAATCCTCAAGTTGCGCACAGTGGAATTCGCTGACGAGCGTCGAAGCACCTAGGCCTAGTGTCGCAGAGCACACTTGACACAACGGCACAACCGCACACCACTATAGTGTACTAGAATAATGTCCTAGTGGCGCGAGCAAGAGGGAGAGGCAATGGGCCGGTTGAAGCAAACGCCAGTAGCCGCCGCCGGTGGCGCTGCTGCGCCTTTTTCTAGCTGCCGGTGTGCGGTCGGGCTGGCTCAGACACGCTCTGCGGCTGTTTGCTCCGTGCGTTTTCCGAGCCGTGTTATGTTCAATGTGGTCATTCTGGTGAAAAACAGTGGCTGTTTTGAAAAAGAAGGAGTCTCTCTGCATGTACTGCACCACAGGAGGCACAATGCCAAAAAGAAAGACGAACTCCCATTGCTACACTCCGGGCTGCCACAGTGGTTATCCGAGAACATTGATGCAGCAGAAGCAGTGATTCTGAAAACACTGCCAGACCACTCTCCTTGCACTATAGCATCCAGTGACAGCCTCCCATTTTCTATATCGCTGGTTATGTGGCGAGAAAGTGTATTTTAAAGACAGGCTGTGAAGCCTGCCTGAACTTGCTACTGATCACCAAAGAGGCAGCAGGAAATTTGAGGCTTGCAGAGTTTACCCATATGAAAGACAACGGTGGTTTGTTATATCCTGCCTTCCCTCTGTACCAGTTTGTGGTCAACTTGAAGAAAGACTTCACAGCTTGTTTTAGGCTTCTTGGGTTGCACGCAGACAGTATTTTAGATGTTGATAAAGCAAGGCGGCAGCATCAACTTGGCTGCCGTGATCACTGCGAATCTATGACAGCAGAACTCACTGCTTTCTACATAACAACCAGGCTACAATTCTTCACAAAGATCGTGAATAAGTGTAATGAAAGAAGGCGCCAGGCATCAAAATATATTAAGCTCAGTCGATGTACCTAGAACTCCATGCTACAAGGTGTTTTTCTTGTGTTTTAACAGTAATAGTTACTTATACTGTGATTAGATGCTCGGTGTCTAGGGAAGGCGCACTTTAGGGTTCTTTTATAGCTGTGCCATTTTCATTGTGAATAAACAAAAAAGCACTAACCTCGCTTTCTTCTAGACTCGCTCTGACAGTATGTGCTGAAGATGCGGCGGACGGCGCATTTCTTAGGAGCTCAAATTTCGGGGAACATTTTAAGTTTGTATCTGCGCAATTGTACAGTCAAAAATAAATTCCGGGGTTTAATGTGCAAAGCACACTACCATCTAATTATTAAGCATGCAGTAAGGGAGAGGGGAGGGGCACTTGAATAATTCTGACCACGTTGGGTTTTATAACCGGCAACAACACGGATATTTTTGCATTTTGCCACCATGAAAATGCAGCCAACGAGACCGTTATATAATTAGGGGCGATGATGGTCGACGAGCTGGTGGTGAACGGGACTGGTGACGTCGGAAACGCCCTCGTGCTTAGCAGCGCAACGCCGAAGTTGCTACGCACTTTCGTGTCATTCGTGATAAGCATGCGACTTAAGTGGAGTAAATGTAGCTGCATAGAAGCAAAGCAGGCTCAGATATACTGGCTTTCAAGCAGTAGATGAGCAAAAATAAGCTCGGTGAATTGCCAGCTGGCACAGGCGATGCCACGAGCGTAATCAAAGCACCGGACTTCGCTAGCAGACGAAGTTGTCAATGCTACAGTATCGACGTGGCCTTCAAAAACTTCCTTTACGCAATACTTTGTTAAATACAATCCTTGTCTGTCATAATGAAAGAATCATGTCCGTAAGAAACGCTTAGAAACACGGACCACCTCAAAAGTAGCAATTATGAGAGCAGCCGGTCTGCTAGAAAAGGTCGCAGTGGCGACACCTAGTGGCATCAACGGAAAGAGGCACGCGCGCTCCTTCCTGGTCACGTCACTAGGACATTATTCTAGTACACTATACACACCACGCTAGCCAAAACATGGCCGGCGCAAACAAACGAAATGGTGCCGCTCCGGAAACTCCGCCGGAGGAGGAAGTGCGGTGATGAACATAGCCAGCGTGCCCAGGCCAAATCGGTGTGTGACGGCTAGATACGGCTAGTTGTGGTTCAAAGCGGTGATATGCTTCGGCTGCAAGTCGATTTCCTTCGCAAGGGCGCTGCTCGAGGAGCCAAAGCACCTTCCGTCGCGTCAAAAAGTCAGGAAAATTGGACAGTGGGGGGTTCGAGTGTCCGAAACTTCAGATGTCCTTATACATTGATTCTATGGGGCTCGTGGCGGTGCCACGAAGACGTCCGAAATATCAGGCATGTCCGAAAATTTGGGTGTCCGAAAATTCAGTCGTTGACTGTATTTCAAACAAAATTTCTCACCCCCATGGACCACTTTTTGAACCGCTTTTCGTACAAACCTGAGCCAAAAGTGAAGCGCGTGTCTTAAAAATGATGAAGAAACACACTTGGGGAGTCGAAACCGAACTGGAGCAGGCAGAGGAGCCCTCATTTCTCATCCGGCTTAAAAGTGCCAGAAAGGAACCCTCTAGTCTGTGCTTGAACACGTTACCGTGCGCTGACCTACGCCACACTCCTAGCTCATCTCCAGCCTTGGACACGTGGGAGGACAACACACGTTCACGCAGCATGCGGGCGAACCCTGCACATCGAGCAACCATCCTTCTCGGCTCCTCACCCTCCCGCGTTTTTCCTCGCACCCGCAGCAAACAGCGCTCCGGGCGCGAACTTATCGTACTTGGACTTTATACGGAACCTAGGCTACTTCCGGCACATGTGGTAGTGTGTTCATGGCATGCGAGAAAGATAAAGACTGAAATGTACTGCACAATTGGCCCAACGCTATATTTAAAGGGGCTCTCCTTAGTTCGAACTCCGTGTTATTTGAACACCGTACTTATTCGATTCTAATGTGCCCTTGATTGTAATGTGTACCTATTTTCTGTGGTTGGGGTGGGGGAGAAGAACGACAGGCTCACTTGTAATGCACACCCATATGCTGTAACCTAAAAGGAGAAAAGTCCTTTACAGTATCGCGCACGTCATTCTTTCATAAAAAAATACAACTTTCTCTCATTTGGAAAAACCAAGGTACTCCCAATTCGCTAAAGTAGCGAGAAATAAAAAAAGTCGCAGTTTCACCCTAAAGGTGAAGCATCGGTTGCGATAGCAAATTAGTAGACAGCTACACGAAGTAAGGATAGCAGTTTTCTCGGCTGTAAAACGTAAACATTCGCTTACTGAATGAACAAGCGTGGTGTCATGCACGCACAAACAAACATTAACACGTCTCACTTGATTATTGCGGAAACTAGCTATCAAAGCGCTGGAGGGAGGAAGTGTGGTAGCAGGAGCGAATATATTGACGTTCGTGCTGCCTCTCGCTTTGACGTGAACGAAACAACAAGAACACAGTGCGGTACGCCTTATAGCCGTATACACTCTGGGCCCATCGCAGATTGCTTTCAAGATAGGGGCCGCGCGGCCATGCCATACGCAGCAGCCGCCGGAGTAGAATGCCTCTCTTTCTGTTTGCGCCAGACCGGCATGGAACTTTCGGGAACTATGAATGCCCGTGATGCAGCCCGATTTTCATCTGTCTCCACATATGTGATCACTTTCCTTTTAACTGCAGCATCACGATGAACTCAGCGTGTCTTCGTAGTTGGCATTTCTACCCTGATAGAGCAAACACAGAAAAACGGTAGACAGGCGGTGTTCTAACCTAAGCACACATACCACAACACATGGAGGAAGCTACGGCAGCTACACTCAAAGCGCGTATGAGGTGGCCATTTTCAAATGCCGATGGCGATATGGTAACTCAGATTTAGAGTTGTACTTGAATCTAACATGCACGCAATTTTTGGACCAGTTTTATCGCGGGAAAAAAATGTGTGTTAAATTCAGGTAAATACAGTAAATTTCCAGTCCCTGTGGAATTTGAATTAACGAGATTCTGCTGTGTTTAGAAAATTTTAAAGCGTGCTGCAGTAAAGGTGTTGCATTTATCATTTCTGGCAATGAAAATCTATTTAAAAGTAAATACGGTGATAGGTGACTAGGGAGTGCTTTGGGACTACTTGTGGTCAGAGATGCCATTAGTCCTATTGAACGTCGCTGCTGAGTTGCGTGGGCAAAGCACGTAACGGGGAGTGCCATCGCTCACCTCCCCAGGCTCAGCTGCCAACAGGCAAGGCTCCGACAGTGGCCACCCAGCTGGGCACCGTGCAGATTGTTCAGCAGGGCTCTGGACAAGGAGCCAAGGCCACGACCCTGCCCTCAGCCACGGCCATCACCGTACAGCAGATCATCAAGCAGGTGCTGCCTGTCAACCAGAACTTTCTGGTAGGTCACTCTCTCTCACTTCCTGCCACTTGATCACGCATCACTTTAATAATTGTTGCACTAATTACAGTTGAATCCTGCAATAAAGAAATCAGTGGGCAGTACAAAAAAAATCTGCTTTCACAGGAATTTAGTTCAGAAGTAAGGCAGCACAGACAGTGAATGCACTGCAAAGTGAAACTTTGCTGTCAAAAATTTTTTGGCCCACGTTGGTGAACTGTGAGGCTATCCAGAACAATATTGTCCACAGCACGAAGTGCACCCCATGCGTTGGTCAGTGATGACAGCATTGCCATAGAGCAGTATTGGTCGATAACTTTTGGGGCCACAATCAGTTTCACGTGAGTCGGAACTGGACGCATTGGCATCTATGAGCAGCAGCGTTCCATGCACACTACAGGATTTATCCAGTGTTATAAAGCATGCCGTCTTGGGATGGTGCCAGGAACTCTGTCGCTCGCAGAGGCCGACGCTGAAAAAAAAAAGAAAAGAAAAAAAAAAATCCTGGGAAAGTGATCATATCCAGAAAACTGATAGATGGAGGATGCCGACCCATTGGACAAACTTTAGTCCAACGCTGCCAAATCCGCACGCAATGCCTTTTTGGTGGTACCAAAACCAGTGCTCTTGAAGCTGTGGCTGTATTCTCGGACGCTCACTTTCGGGGACGCAGCAAGGCCCGTGCCTCGGTTCTTAATTGCGGCTGGAGGCACGGCAGCCCATGCTGCGGCCATCATCTCAAGCGCCATAAACAAGTCCACGTTGGTGGACGTGGACTTCTTGTTTTTCGGTGCACTTTGTTTTCTCTACACCCCACTAATTATTGCACACTGATTGACAGAGTACATAGAATGGCAGAGTACACTGCACATTGCGCATGGTACACACAAAGAGTCATCACATGTAAGGTGGTGATGCAGCCGTGCCATCTGAAACAAGTGATCGGCAAACAATATGGCGGCCATGATGTGTTTCCAACCCCAGCAACTGCTTTTGGTGCTTTCGGCGGTGGCCTTACAAGTGGTATTATACACAATAGGTAGAAAATGCGTTTGAGCACTTTTTGAACTGTTAACATTACACGGGTGGATGATGTGGGGACAAATGTTTCGACAGCTTCTCTTTCTTTTGAATTATTTGTCGATTTTAGTGAAACTTGCTGAGTTTATGTATTTCAATGTGCTAGTTTTAAATATACATCCAGTTTTCTTGCAGAGTAAATAATTTTCCAGCAATTGAAGAAATTCAACTTTATTGCATAATTGGCTTGGAGGTAAGCTATCTATCAAACTACTGTATTTACTCGCATAATGATCGTACTCGCGTAATGATCGCACCCCTGTATTCTGTCGTAAAAATTCGATATTTTATTTCCTGTGTAATGATCGCACCCCGAACTTGCTGCAGCGATATGTTGTGTGCCAAGTCTAGCTAATAATGATCGCGTTTACCAACTGTAAAATGCTACGCGAACGTCTCTTCAAGGCAAACCAAGTGGTCTGCACGCACCAAATATTCTTAAGCAAATGCCCCATTTCATTCCTTTTATCACTTTCTGCACTTCCATGACAAAAAAAAAAGCTACAAGCAAACTTGCCTTTATTATGTGTAGGCTTTATAATGGTTGTAGTCAACAACAACAACAAAAAAGAAAAAGGCGCCTTTTGATTCTTCTTATCTGCACTCGTGGGCACGCAACAAATTGCGAGCGGCAACGATAGTAGCCACGTTTACACTGATACGTTAGTAGTGCACCCTATTCATATGCCGGCGCTTGTAACACACATAAGATACTCGCCCACCCTTAGCGGAAACGTGCCGTATTAGGATAGTAGTGAAGACAGATGCCGCAGTTTCCGCAGCATGCTGGCCATGTGTTTCGATGTCACTGGCAGCTAAACGCACCCATCTGTTTCTGTCCCCTCAAAGTGGACGTGGCTATGTTATTGCCACAAACTTGCCAATATTAACAATATTATTCATTACTGATACAGAAGAAACTGTTTCAATGCATGTAACTTATGTTATGCATGTTAACTGCATGTAACGGCAACTTGCCGCGACCCTGCAGATTGTAGAATCCCCGACAGGTGGCAACTCACACCGAAATGGAACGGACAGCGCCTGTTCTTTACGGTTGGCGCCGGCAGCATGAGTTACGTGATGCGCGGTCCTTTCGCTTGTCGTGCTGATTGACCTTACAATAACCCACCTGCCTTAAAGTTGGGATAGCCCTTCTGCATTTCGGAGAAAAACTGGAATGTAAAGCCTTCTATGAAGTGCATAAAGGATAGCTGCAAAACATAGGTCCACTACAACAGTGCGCACCAATTCATTAGATTCAGAGGAAAAAGAGCACTAGATTCTGTTCAACAGAAATTCTATAGATAAAAAAATATTTTCCAGACAGAACTGAGCTTTAATCAGTGCTGACATACTATGATAATTTGATGTTGCCTTTAAGAGTAGACGGTACGGTATGTCTTGATTTCTGTGTACGTATTTTACTGATAGCTTGCTATATTTTTGTTTTGCAATGCTAGGAGACTTCCAAGCATGCGCAGCACCATACTTTCTTGGCCAAAATTTGTAAGCATTAAAATCGATATTCGATTTGATATTTGGCCTTTTAATCTTGGATTTCATTTGACATTCGATTTGAAATCAACTATTCGGTATTCGCTCACCTCTAGTATTCCGCACACCTTGCTATTGCTGCCTAATACCTGACATTTGACCGTTCAGCGAATCTTGTAGTGTACCATTGATCCTTTGTTGTTGCTCTGTCACGACAGGTGTCAAGTGCGGTGCAGTCAGCAGCGGGCGGCAGCTCCGGCGGCGCAACCACGGTGAGCCCCGCGACGCAGGTGCAGCTGCACGCCATGCTGCACAAGCCTGCTGTGAGCACGGTCGCCCTGGCTGCACCGACGGTGGCCTCCTCGGGGGCCACTACAGCCACCCTGGTGCCCACCCGCATCATGACGCTGCAGCAGCCACCTGGACAGCCCACCGCAGTGGCCCTCAAGCAGGGCCTGCAGGTTGGTATTGCCTGCGTGTACACAGATACAGATGAAAGGAGGGTGAAGAAAGTGGTGAGGGCTGGGAGGGGCCTGTGATGTTAACTGTTGTTTAGCCATAGTAGTGCTGGCCTAAATAACGTATTGTCACAGTTCTGTATTCTGGTGCAGTGTCACATTTTACTTTCTTACCCAAAAATTGCCGATCGCAAGGGTGGGACTCCTGCGCCATTTGTGCTATTTTGGTATAAACTCAGATTCCTGCGCCAAACACAGAAAATTGACCGAAATTGCGCCACGTTGCACCAGAACGGCTTTGGCACGTGTGCTCCCGCATTGGCCGTGAATAGCGAGCGGATTCGTTCTCTGAAAAAGAGCACAGCCATTCTTATTCTGGCTCAGCCTTGCTTACAGCCATGTGCAGCCAAGACGTGTACCCGCCCCACTCCTTGCGCGCCCGTGATCGCGTTACCGTAAGCTGGCCCCCCTCCTCCTCTTTCCCTCTGCTCGCATGGGGAATAGGTACTCATGCATGATGCCACCGGCTTTCTTTCCCACCCTCACACACTTTCACTCGCACCTAAAGCACAAAGTGCACTGGGCGGCATTTGGACTTCATTCATTTGCAGCTTCACTGCGAGGTCGCTCTTATCGTGCTGAAGGCGATTTGAGAAGTGCATTTGTAAGCAGGCGCTTGTAATTCCATCATTTGACCATCTGGGTCCACGGAAGTTTCCATTTCTTGTCTCGGCATTCTTTTGTGGCGGAAGCGAAATTTTGTTATATTGAAATCGCATGTATGTACGCTTCGTTATATTGAGGTTTAATTACATGTTGATCTATGGACAAGAGGTCATGAAAAGGTAAATAATTTGTTGTACAATCGACTCCCGATAATTCGAAGCCGCTTAATTGGAATTTTCGGTTAATTAGAAGTGAAGTGTTGGTCCCGTCAGTTTTGCATGTAATCCTATAGAAGAAATCGCTCGATAATTCGAAGTCCTCATCCAGTAATATTGTTTAATTGGAAGTTAATTTTCAGCCGGGATCCTCGAGGTGACCGTCATTCTTTGGTAGAATGTGCAATTTTTCAAATGTTGCAACAGTTCCGTGCTCCGCGTTGGTGTCATCGCCACCGCAGCCGCCCGCAACGCCATCCTTCTTGGAGCGGCGCGATTATTCATTGCTACGGCTGCCGTGGCCTCTGCGATCAACTCCGGCGGGAGGCGAAGCGGCTCCCGCCGCAGGCCACGCGCGGCGGCCGCGCGTGGCCGGAGCTGATCGCGGAGGCCACGCAGGTGCCATAGGTGCACGCAGCGCTGCATACTGGCAGTGGCGAGATTGTGCGAGATTAGTCTTGCAGCGTGCGCAGCGTATGTCGAGGCAGTTGGTCGAGGCGTGTGTTAGCCGAGCGCCTTTGTGCGGGAAGCTCGTAGGCTAGGTTGTTCCACGAGTGATTCGGAATTGACTGTACCTAGTCGCGCAGTTTATAGCCATGGCAAACTGTGGCTCTTATCGCGCGCTCGACCTGGCAACGAAAGTCGAGCTTTTGAAGGAAGTTGAGAAGGGAGGTGCCGCCAAACAAGACATAGCGCGGAAGTACGGGATCAAGCCGAACACGCTCTCTAACTACATCAAGAACAAGCGCACAATAATGGATGCATTTGAGAACGACAAGTTCAAGACTTCTCGGAAGCGAATGCGCACCAACGCTTACCCAGAGTTGGAGAAGGCTCTGCTGGTTTGGATTAGGGAGCCCAGGAGCAACAAACTTCCTCTCAGCGGAGACATCGTTGCGATGAAAGCCCGAACGCTTGCAGCAATGTTGGGGATCGATGACTTCGTTTCGTCAGATGGATGGCTGACGCGCTTTAAAGATCGCCATGACCTGGTTTTCAAGAGCGTGTGTGGTGAAAAGGCGTCCGTTAACCAGGAAACATGCGCCACGTGGAAGGGCAGAAAGCTGCGTGAATATCTCGCCGAATACAGACCGGAAGACATCTTCAATGCAGATGAGACTGCACTCTTGTATCGGCTTCTACCAGAGAAGACCCTGACATTCAAGGACGATGACTGTGCTGGGGGCAAACGCAGCAAGGAGAGTGTCGGTGCTGATCGCGGCAAACATGACTGGCACGGAACGTTGTCGGTTACTTTTGATTGGGAAAGCCGCGAAGCCGAGATGTTTTAAAGGCGTGAAGACACTGCCTGTGGTCTATGAGGCGAACAAAAAAGCGTGGATGACAGCCGAAATCTTCAAGAGCTGGATAAGCAAATTGGACCGCAAGTTTGCTGCTTCGAACCGCAAGGTGTTGTTCCTTGTCGATCACTGCAGTGCTCACGTGAATGTGCCAGCCTTGAGTGCAATACGCCTCACATTTTTGCCTGCAAACACAACGGCTGTTTTGCAGCCAATGGACCAAGGCATCATCAAGAATGTTAAAGTCCTGTACAGGCGGCACCTCCTCGAGCGCCTGATTTTGTGTATCGATAGCTCCACAAAGTACGCGGTGAGCCTGCTTAGTGCCATCCACATGTTGGCGTGAGCATGGGATCGTGTGAAGCAAGAAACAATCGCAAACTGCTTCAGGGCTTGCGGTTTTGTGGCAGCTTCTTCGGAGGATGCCTCTGAAATTTCAGCGGAGGAAGCGTCAACAAGCGAGCTTGACGGCACTGATTTTGGTGATGCTCTCGGGGACGTCAATTTTGAAGATTACGTCGCCGTAGACAAGGCGGTCGAAATGTGCGGTGCGCTGACGGATAGCGAAATTGTAGAGATTATTCGGCCTCAGGAAAGCGACGATGACGTTGAAGGCGAGCCGCAACCTAAGGCTGCCGATGTAGCTGCGGGCCTTGCTCTTGCGGAGCGCTTCTTTGCCGATGAAGGTAACGCGGAAGAAGCGTTTCGCCACATCTACAGCCTGCAGAACTTGCTTTCAGCAGCGCGATTCGGCAAGAAGAAGCAACGCAAGATGCCCGACTATTTTTCTTAGAGAAAATACTCGATTTCGCCACAAATAAAGTGCTGTTTTTTGTGTTTTGTGCTTAATTGGAAGTTCGTTTTATTCGAAGTTTTTTGCGGTGCCCGTGAACTTCGTATTAACGGGAGTCGACTGTATCAAGCTTCAATTGTAATTGCTATCACAATAAAAACAGATTACAGTAGTCTTATGTTATACCAGCCCAGGGTTGATTGCTGCTCTCTGGGTCTGCGGTGACACATGGCGACCCAAGAATGATGTTGCCACGTCGATTGGACCGCACAATTTGTGAACATTTCTCGATATCGTGATGACTGTCAGCATGGGAATGTATAGTTATATCGTAGGGCCGCCTATGCTTTCAGCTTCACAAGAAAGTGTGCCCCGTGCCGCCGCTCGATCGGCTTGTTCTATATTCTAGTACACTATAGGTATAAAGCGTGCTTCGACTATGCGCTTCGTGTAGATTTATTCTGTGTTTAGTTGTGGGTTTGAAGTGCACTGCCATATTTCATTATTCCACCGAAATTCACATTGGCCTGCTTCAAACTGCTCCAAAATGCAATTTGGCCTGCTCCAAACTGCTCCAAAATGGAATTTTACTTGCTCCGAAAATTGCTCCAAAACGACTTTGGGTAGTCCCACCACTGCGATATTATGGGGTAAGGGTATCGATATTGCTGGGATTTTCTCAGCTGTTTGCATTCAAGGCAGCACAGTAGTTTTACTTTTGGTGATACTCGTGCACTGTTGCATCATGCTGCACTTTAATGGCCAGCATTGGGATGTCTGTGGTCAGCTGTCTTTACAGTTCCTTGTAATGAGACAGTACCATCTACATAATGCTTGTACAGTTGCGCTGCATTGTTTGCTTTACTTTTTGTTGGAAAGCATGTGCAAACAAACTAGATTCAGCTCTTCATTTTTCCCACTGTGGTGTTCTGTTTAAAATGTTTTTGTTTGATCAGCATTACTGAATCAGTTCCGGGGCATGTTACGACCACAAAGTTTTCATTTGCGGAATACTTCTTGTACGTAGCATATCAGTCCTTCTTCTGTTTGCCATTGTCTTGAAGGAAAGTATACCATGAGCTGGGATGCCCTCGTTGTACCTATGCCTGCTGTTCTGTTTCTTTTTCTCTTTGTTTTGATTTTGAGCATTGTTTGGTCTGTTTTTTTTTCCCCTCTCCCTCCCTTCCCCCGCTGTCTGCCCCTCTTGTCTGCCCACCGCATGGCTGCCTGCTCTTTTCATCCTGCTGTACCCACCGTCAACGTCAACGCACAGCCTTCTCAGTCTGACCAACAGCCTGCCAAAAGGGGCGGAGTACCTCCGTCCCAGTCCACTCCAGACTCGGGACGGCTATGATCGTCATTGTCCTCTTCTTCCTCAGGCACATCCTTCCTGCTTACTGCAAACATCCCCCTCTCTCCTGCCCCCTCCCCCCTGTTGCCACTGTTCTTCACCAGGTGATCACAGCCTCGGCAGGCACGGCACAGACGTCATCCTACACTGTTGAAGGCTCCGCAGCAGCACCCCTGGTGGCCAGCATCGTCACTGACGCGGCAGCTGCTGCAGCCGCGCTCAAGCCGGTGGAAGGGGGCACCCTGCCCAAAGCCATTGCCGTGGCTGTCACCACGGCCACAGGAGCGGACAACTCTGTGGTGCCGCCCAACGTGACGGCACCGTCTTCGTCGGAGACCATCACACGTGCCGTCAGTGTAGATGTGAGCGCTGCGACTGTGCAGGCGGTTCAGGCAGCCATTGAAGCGGCTCGTCAGCAAGGGTCACTGCCGTACACCATGCGCCTACGGAACAACCCGCCCAAGCCTGCGTAGACTCCTCCTCCTCGTGCACTTCCTCGTGTAGACCTCTGTTCCGGCCAGTACGCAAAACTCGTAAAGTGTCTCTCTCACTCGCTCGATGTGTGTGTGCATGCGCTCGTCGTGATAGTGAATAAGCAGGAACAGAACTGTACACGTGTTGTTTTGGTTGCGTGTGACGAGTGGTGGAAGGGGAACATTCTCTTCCTCGTTCCGTCGGCTGAGTCACCATTCTAAAGGAAGTGGACTGCTTTTTTTAATTGTTTTGTCTCTTGAAGGCGACCCTTTGCCTTAGATGTTGGTGCGTTTTTCGTGTGCTTTTTCCCAACCCTGGTGGCTGGAGACAAATGTTTAGGATGCATGTTTAGGAGCTTCATTCCACAAAAAGAAAGTGGCATACAGGGGACTGTTTTAAAAAAAGCACATCGTGAATTCAATGCAAGTTTGGCGGTCCGGGCACATTGAGTGCAACGTTGTATCAAGAGTTTGAGTGATGAAATTCTGTGCCTTCACACTTGCGTATTGTTGATTTTTCTTGACGTTTGTTTCATAATTTTCTTTCTCTCCTTTTCTTTTCTCTTTTTCGTTTTTTTTTTTTTGGTAAGTGCAAGTGTTTGGGCACAGTCAGCTCTGCTTCTCCACATGTATGAGATTAGCAGGGCTGCTTGTTGTATAGCTGACACTCATCTTGTACATAAAGCCTCATTTCAAACACCCTGGTACCCGTGTGCGTGTCTCACTGCTCATTCATAAGTGTCACATTGTTGTACAGAGCGCATCGACGTGGAACGAGCTCACATTATACCACTTCGTCTTACGTGACCTCTGTAATTTATGCTAAAGAAGATGGAATAAACACAGCTGGTTTTGTTAAGTCCAATTTCTAATTCCAGTGCTGAGCTACATTTGTGTTGCCTGTGAAAGGGAGTGGGATGTATGCCGTGCATGTAGATGCGTATTTCTGTGAACTGCTTGTGCAGTGCCGCAGTGACTTCCACTAGTAGTGTGAGTTTTTAGAAAATATGACTGTTTTCTTGTGAGACGGCATACTTAGTGAACTTCAGCCAAGAAACTGGGCTGCCTGATTATCCTGCCTGATTGTTGGTCTACTCCTGGAGGGGATTTTCGGCACTAATCTCGAAGGTGGCAGTATAACGTGCATACGAAGTGGTTACGTGCAGACATCACGTGACGCAAATCTTCCCTTACCGCATATCAGAGAACGGTTTTACTGGTGTATGTCTGTCCATATCTCGGTCAATACGTCGCAGTGTGTGAATGTGCCACTCTAGTTTTGAAAGGCTACGACAATGGTTGCAACAACTACGTGCAGATGGCGCGTGATGCAGCTGGTGATCCGGTTCTCTCCTGTACCTTGTGTTTGTTTTGCTGCTTGTAAAACCTTGTACATGGCACTTAAATCACGGCATTGTGTGCAGCAGCCGCAATGACTTGAGCCGAAGCACCTTGGACAGAAGCTATCCAATGAAGGGAGTTTGAGAAGTTATTAGAGCTGTATTGGTAAATTAGCCTACTACAATTCCAAAAGATGCCACTGTTGCCATCAGAATATCCTTAGGAAGTCAAGTGAAAATGGAGAGAGAGTTGGCAATGCCACTTTGAAGTTTCTGCGTCATTAATTTTGATGTGGCCTGGTCAGGCATTGTTCACTGTTTATCGGTACGATGGATTACATCCTATTGTAAAAGAGCCAAAAGCTGAACTTGCTCAGTTTCAAGAACTTGTGCTGGGCCACAGTGTCCTGAATTCGAAAAAGGCAGGTGAACGTGAGTTTCTTCCTTAAGCCTGGCCGTGGCTGCACTTGGTTGAGTGCATACCATAGAGTTTCTCACTATAACAGCTAGAGGGTAATCTGGCGCCACCGTCTATGGGAGTTTCTTAAGGGGGCACCGTGCCGTCATGGGAATGACGGTATATGTGTCTGCGAGGCTCGTGTTGGCTGGTGTTGCAAGAGGCTTCGTCTAAAACGTGGATATGGCTACGCAAATAACGCGTTCTCAAAGTAAAATCTTCATAAAATGTTTCCATTCACGCATATTACATCTTTACTCACCCACCATGCATGACCAAGCGAAGAAAAGCAAGAACCGACGACCAACTGTTTCAAAGCGAGCGCGAGCCTTGTCTGTCCTCCAACTTCAGTGGCCTGCTGATACTTTTTACGTAACATGTAGTCGTACACACAATAACAAGTTCTCATAGTTAAACAAAACATGTTTTCGCGTAATAATAAAGCTAAAACAGCTTTTCGCGTGCTGTTCTAGTAGAAAATGAATCATTGTGACAGACGGAACGGTACTTGCCAAGCGCGTCTTCAAAGTGTCCTGTCTCTACGAGAACGATGCCAATCCGAATCCACAATATACCGGCATTCCCATGCATACCACAGCGCAGCAGCGCCAGATTTCCCTCTAGGTAATGTAGTGAGAAACTCTATGGTGCATACATGATCTGTGCAGTGTACGCTGGAGCCAATATGTGGAGGGTGCAAGGTAGGGGCGAGCCGACATGGCTGGTGGCTTCGCGTGTACTGCTTTCCACCGCGCCCATTGTTGGAGGTCGCGTAATGTTGAATTTTCGAGACGCGTTAAAGCAAGAGGCAGCATGAAGCATTCGCTCCCTGCTACCAGTGCTCTTCGTCATGCCGGCATTGCGACAGCGAGCATTGGGGCTCATTGAGTGAGATCCCTATGCTTGCCTCTGAGAACGTGACACCATGCTAGTTTGTAAGCGAATGACTTGGGCGAGTTGGTGTTTACTTAACATGATGCCTTTTAGCGCAAAAACTCGAGAAAAAAAAAACCCGTAGAGGCAAAAGGAAAGGGCAGACGAGCGTTACATCGTTTCCTTTTGCCTCTCCGTTTTCTTTTTTTTTTCTCTCGAGTGTTTGCGCTGAAGAGCATCATGTTTTGTAAGCGAATGATTACTGTAATTTATCTGGCCGATAAATTTACAAACCTTACTTCGTGTAGTCATCAAATACGTTGTCATCGCTGTCAGTGCTTTGCCTTCCGGACGAAAGTTTCACCGTGGTTTCACCTTCCGCCGCTTGCAACATTCTGTTGGGGCCGTCTAGCCTAACAATCTTTGGAAGTACGAAATCAGATTACCGATTTGTAATTGGTAAACTTTAGTGATATTATAGCAAGATTTAACGATGATCTTTATTTAGCGGCCGGCTACATTTTTTTTAGCGACATTGACATTTTATAGAGGTGTGCGAATATTCAGAGCTTCCGAATAATGACTGGAATAGTGTCGTATCCGATTCGGTTTTCGAATAGAATAGTCGTAAATGCGAGTATTTTTTAAAATGCATTTAGAATATTTGAATATGTCAACTGCGCTCAAAGAAACAAAGTTCGAGTAAAAGCGCCGTAAATTTTTACCTGTTCGGCCATAGTACGGACCTAAAACACGAGAACTTGCGTAGTGGAGCAGGCTACGACTACGGGGTTGCGGTAGCTCAATTGGTGGAGCATCGCACGCGAAATGCGAAAGTTGTGGGATCGTTCCCCACCTGTGGCAAGATGTTTTTTTCATCCACGTTCATTTCCATTTATTTATCGTTTCATATTAAGCACAAATGATTTCCCCTATGTTGTCCTCAGTAGTCGGTGTTTGATGCCTTCTTATGATGACTAATAAAAATCGGGGCCCCTCGGTTAACCCCCTCTCTCGTTCAGAAAGTTTGGTTATGGGAATTATTTTTTTTAACATAGGACATTGGCAATATAATAAGAGCTTGGTGGCGCAACTAACCATCCAGTTCCAAAGGGGACGCTTATGTATCCGTCCACCCAACCATGCATCCATCCACCCATAGAGTTTCCTACAAGATTACTAGAGGGAACTCTGGCGCTAGTGTCTACGTGAGCTACAATGGGAGCGGTTGTCCCAGCATGGGTATTATGGGAAGTACATGGATTTGCCTAAACTTCGTCCTTTTTGGCTTCAAACGGCTTTGTGACTTAGTAAACTCGTCATTTTCAACAGTTTATTGCGTAATAAATAATTAAATAAACATCTTTAAAATTGCCCGACTGCAGGATTCGAACACAGGGACTCTAGTACAGAAGCCTGATATTGAAACCATTAAGCCACGGATGCATGTATCGACAAGCGAATGAAACGCACTTATGAATTTATCGCGGGCATGCCAGTGCTTTGATACGCTTGGTGCGTTTCGATTTGGGCACATAAACAAGCTCAATCATTGCAATTAATAGCAATTGTACGCGTTCCCCGGCGTCTTCTACACTTCGAAGAATATAGATTGCGCTGAAATATACGACAATAAGATTTATATAGCGTAACATACAAAGCCCACAAGAACGTCTGAATCCACAAGCACGAAGATCAGACAAATCCATGTACTTCCCATCATTCCCATGGTAGGACAACGACTGCAGCGCCAGAGTTCCCTCTAGTAATTTTGTAGGAAACTCTACGCATCCACCCACCCATATAGAGTTTCATCACCGACCTATGAAACTCGCCCACTTACCCATCCATCCATCGCGGCCCATGTAAGACGCCGCGTTTCTAGCAGAACGCTCGCCTTCGTGCGCATGTAGCGTTCGCCGCCAGCGTTTCCCGCTAAACATTACAGTTGCATAAGCTGCAGTTGCCATCAAGAGTGAGAAGCAGTCAAGGATTTTCGAATACTATCGCGTTCCACTCTTAAAGGCGAAGCTTAAGCGTCCTCCCAATTTTTCTTAATCTAGTACATTCACATTTTGGTGCATACACAAACATGAGCATTTGCCTGACCTTCTACAGCGAAGCTGTATACCTCTACCGCCCAAGGAAATTTTCATGTCGTTGTGTTAAGCAAAAAACTCCCCATACGTGGACCGATCTCGGAGATAGTGCAATGCCGGGCCGACCCGCGGCGGAGTTGCAGTTCACCATTAAGGGGCCCACATACACATCTTCGCTGGTTATCCTGCTTCACAGAGTGGAAAGGCACTGGGATTTTCTTTTTTTAATGTGCTTCTTACCGTTCCCTTTTCATTCCAGGGAACTTGCCAGAATCGGGCATCAACAAGTTCACAGACCAAATCTCCACGACATTAGCCGGGCAGCGTACGCGCGGGCGAGCGTCTCAGTGCGCGCTTTCTGTTACTCATCGCGAACATCGCAGCCCCAACGTCGTAGCAGCAATCTTCCTCGCGGAAGCGCTTGCTGCACACCCGAGTTGTAGCCGATGGCTGCCTGCCGGTTCTAAGTTTCGTGATCCAAGCTTCGCGCAGTTTCTTGCCCTGCGGGTGCGTGTGAATGCTGGCACTGGGCTCCGTTGCGTACGCGCCCGGCACTGCGGCACCGAGCAGTAGCCTACCATGTCGGACGCCTTCAAAAGCAGCCGCTACCTACTATAGTGCTTTCAACTGTTGTCAAGCAGACACCCGAAGCGGGAAAACCTCCCCACTTAATCAGAACCGCAGCGCAGGTGCGACTTTAAACTTTCGTTTTCAGCTCGCTTCAGTGCTTCCGGAGCATCTGACGCGACCGCCCTGTCCACGTGATCCCTCACACCACGTCACGCCGACGGCGGCGCCAGCTTTTCCTGTTGTGGAGCTCGGCCCCAATAGCGCTGCAGTCCGTTACTCAAGATCGATCCGTCCGATCGCACTTGCCAGCTGTGTCGGAAAAAACAACGGAAAGAATGATTTTAACACGTCTGGAATGGTACTTAGAGTACTATGAAATCTATCCACATGCTATGGCCGGATTCTGACCGGGCCGTTCGTCAACAGACAGCGTTGTTGACTTGATAACATTTGTGCAACACCAAAAGGCCTGTAAGCGACTATCTGCTGCTCTGTTTCTAGACGTTAAAGGAGCTTATGATAATATGTCACCCATGAAGCCATCCTTGGCACGTTAGAAGCCGTCTGACTTGGTGGTAAAATGTATATGTGGGTGTGCAACTACTTACAGAGGAGACCATTCTACGTGCACACAGAAAATGGCCCGACATCCGAGCATTACGGTAGCCGAGGAGTCCCTCAAGGCGGAGTGCTTAGCCCGACTCTTTTCAATCTCACCCAGTGGATTAGTTTATAACCTGCCAAGCACCGTACGACTTCCATCTATGAGGACGACATCTGCATTTGGGCATCAGGTGTGACACGACTTCAGCTTCGCGCTCGGCTTCAGAAGGCAGCCACAATGACATCTTGCTACCTTCGTGAACAAGGACTTGAAATTTCATGTGGAAAGTGCGCAATGGTGGCATTCACGAGGAAGCCAATGTCTGGTTACGGCGTATCTATTAACGGACAACTTAATTATACCATACAGCAGAAGTCACAGGTTCTTGGGAGTCGTAATTGACAGAGACCTGTTTTGGACTCCGCACGTCAATTACGTGAAAAAGCGGCTGACTGCTATCTGTCACCTGTTCAGGTTCCTTGCAGGAACCTGAACAGGTGACAGTTGGGGAGTATCTATACACGCTATGTTACAGTTGTACATGGCGTTGTTCGTTGGATTCCTGCGATACAGCCTGCCTGCAATATCCAACACCTGCAAGACTAACCTGCGTACGATTGAGAGTATTCAAGCCCAAGCCCTTAACATATGTCTTGACTTACCACGCAGTGCATCAACGGCTGAAACCATTGCCCTTGCGCAGGGTTACCCAATCACGACGCACATTACCGTTGAGACGATGCGTATGCATCTCAGTCATTATGCTAGGACCCCTTCCCGCCACTTGGCGAGTCTCACTGCTGCAAGGCCCTGCTCGACATTTAGCGGTATTGTCAGTGCATATCGTGCGTCGTTTACTTCAGGGTACGCACCTGCGGCCAAGCCAGCGTTTCCTCCGTGGTGTTTGAGCCGTCCACAAGTACATATCATGATTCCGGGACTACAGAAGAAGACAGATCTACCGGCCCCTGCTCTAAAACAGCTGAGCTTACTTCTTCTGCATGAAAAGTACAGCAACCACGTGCACATCTATACCGATGGATCGACTACGTCGTGCAGTTCTGATGGTTCCGTGGTTATACCAACGCGAGGAATGACACTGCGGTTCAAGACATCGCATGGCACGACCTCAACGGCGGCAGAACTAACGGCCCTGCGTCGAGCACTGGAATTCATTGATTCTGAAAGTCCTAGAAAATGGGCTGTGTTCTGTGATTCAAAACCGGCATTACAGTGCATGCAGTCAGTTCTCCGACACGGATGTCATGACCTATTGTCGTGAAACTTTACCATGATGTCTAACAAAAAGGCCACGAGGTCGTTTTTCAATGGGTACCTGGCCACTGTGGAATCAGTGGCAATGATTCCGCCGATAACGCTGCTCGCACAGCACATCAAGAAGAGCACAGCGTTCCAATTCCTATTTCGAGGACTGACGCTGCAAGGCAGCTTCGACACCTGGCACGCAGTCTCACAGTGACCGAGTGGAACTAGCCAAACTTACGACTTACACGACTGCATCGACTAAACCCCTCCCTGCAACTCCGACCTCCACTCGGACTTCCTTGACGTGAAGCTACGCTTCTCTGTCGCCTTTGGTTAGGAGTTGCCTTCACAAAGGCATACTCTACATTAATTGGAGTGACTGACAGTGCAGCATACGAGGTCTGTGGCACCGAAGAAAACATCGACCACCTGCTGTGCCACTGTCCAAGATATGCCCTAGAGAGACAAGAACTTGCCAAAGCTTTCCAAAAACTGGACAATCGGCCGCTTTCTGTGCAGGTGCTGCTGGAACACTGCCCCCATCGCCCGTCGGCCCATAAAGCGGTGAAGGCGCTTCTATGTTTCTTAAGGACGACGGGTTTGTGCGTCCATCTGTGACTATTAATGCAATTTCCGTAAAACCACACGCGCCAGCGAACTTGCCGCAATTTACTTCTTTCCTTCCATCGTCTCTCTCCCGGTGATCTTTGTTTTCCCCTTTCCCATTCCCCCGGTGTAGGGTAGCCAACCGGACGTTATTCTGGTTAACCTCCCTACCTTCTACTTTTCTCTTTCCTCCTCCTCCTTCTACTCAAGATACCATCTCACCAATAGAGCTGCTGTTCAGCTACTGTAACTATTTAGTAATTATTTTTTTTCTAATGTGCTGTCGTACACTTCCAGAGGGTTTCCAGGATCCCTGTCAAGCTGCCTAGAGCAGCTTTTACACCGGAACACCTTCTAGCGTTTTTCTGGAGAAATAAAGCTGACTTGACTGCTGAAGCTATCGAGTGTCTTCCACGCATTATGAGGTGTGAGGCCAAGCACCTTGGCTTCGGTAAATGACCGAAAGAGCAGTCTTCTCAGGGCACCATGGTAGTGCAAAGAGTAATACCTACAGTCGCATTCAACATGAGCTGAAACGTCCTGCCCGTGGCTGAAGTATAACTCCATGACTGCGCGGCGGCGCCTACATATGAAAAAAATAGTTTAATTACCTACGCTTGGAACTGTGTTTATTATTTTCGGCCAAGTTTTCATGTGTCTGCGCCGTCTTAATGCCCATTCGACCACGGTGTGCCGTGTTACAGCTCACACTGGACGCGTCTGTCTACCTAGGCGGTGAGCCAGACACGCGGCATTTCGCACGCATGCTTGGATTTGGTCCAGTACACAGGATGGCCGGAATATTCCTCTTTATTCTCACGACGCAACCTTGGGAAGGGCTTCTAAATTGAACAACGATGCACGCGTAATCTGGCATCATGACTTGCTCGCACGTAGCGTGAGCATCGAGCTCACCTCGTATGGTTCACTGGTCACGCTTACGAGTTTAACCTTTCCAAAGGTCTGGTATTCATTACGGGCGCGCTCGAGATTGATGGTGGAATCTAAGCACGACGCGAAATTCTGCTGCCTGACTTACTCGGTCACGACGAGGAAGGAAGGAAATTATTCGTTATTGCAGCAAGCACGAGGCGTCTGTTTTGCAAAACGAGGGGGAAAGAAGAATAACGTGTTGTTGAGAAGACGTGGCCTATGTAAGCGCGTGTTGTTCGTAGCGACGGGCTTCCTTTTAACCCCGCAGACCAAAGCGCCATTCCACATCAAGTAAAATTAGACTGGCTTAATTGTTCACCTGGTACTAGCAGTATCTTTGGCTATGCTACTTGTAGTATATGTTTGGCTATGGAGAGTAAACACATTTGAAAAAAGAGAAGAAAGAATGGAATTACCTGATATGATAATTATTTAATAAGTAGTTGGTTTATTCTACTACACATAACTGAAGATTCGCTCCAGGAGGTCAAGAACGCGAACTTTGGGCTTTGGTTAAGTTTCTCGCGCTTAAATAAGAATTTAGAGGTATATTGAAATGAGCGTAGCAATAAAATGACACCGTTGTGCTCTGCGGGGTTAACCTCTGTTGCATCTGGGTCGCAAGCCCCAAGGGTAGCGTTGGCCTGGCTGCCTGGGGCACAGCTGGAAGCATCCGAAGGTCCTGGCGAAGCATGAGTCGACTGCTAACAGAACAACTTGTTTATTATAGCATCGCAAAAGAGCGGCCGGTCAGGTCGACCGAAGTGGAGAGACGGGAGAGCACTTACTCGACGGAAGAATTCGAAGCCTCTCTCTTGGCGTCAGGGGGCAGCTGCTTTTATACTCTCGGAGTCGAGGGCAAAAAGGAACGGCTTGCGAGAGGCGCGCACGTGACGGCGGCGCCCGGACACGTTGTGACAAGAAGTGACGCATCCACCGGGCCGGCGCCGGTCAGACCTCCTCGCTTTACAGTTGGGGAGGTCCTCTCCCCGGCTGCCGTGCTTTGACAAGCGTGGGCACCAACATGCACACACACACACACGAAGACACGTGGCATTGAAACATGCCTGGACGCGCTTGGAGGAGGCGTTGGGGCAGCGCTGAACGGGCCAAAATGTCCGCCGCTTTGAACGAAGCCCCGGCGTCCGTTGCATCGGCGCCGGCTATACCGCGCGTCGTAGGCGAAACGTAACACCTCGCAGAGCCCTGCATTGGAATGGCCGACAACGCTCTCTGCAATGCCTGTCTTTGCGAGGAGACGCTGGAACACATTCTGTGCGACTGTCCTGAATATAATGTTCAGAGACAGTCCATGGCGTCCGTTCTAGCGCACCTTGACAATAGACCATTGTCAGTTGCAACCATTTTCACATATCGCCGACTGAAGTCATCGCAGCTGAAGGCGACGAAGGGACTACTAACCAACGATGTGTGTGCCGTGTTATGTGCCCTCTGTCTCTTCTCCCCATCTTTCATCCCCCCCTTCCCGCTCCCATGTGTAGGGTAGCAAACCGGTTAGGCAAAACTGGTTAACCTCCCTGCCTTCCTTCTCCACTTTTTCCTTCCTTCCCTCCTCGCAGAGCCCTGACCCCGCAAAGCCCGTCGAATCATTTTACTTGCGTCGGTTTTCCCAGCGGCTTCAGTTCGTGCGCGCAAGAAGTGTGTGTGATGCACGCTTGCAGCATTTATTACGCGGTATTAAGCGGGCAACCGCACGAAAATGGCGCAAGTTGCGCGCGGCGTGGATAACGTGACATATGTAGTGGAAGCTGAAATAAGTTGCTCTCTGATGCTCGATACCGTTCTTGAGATTCAGAACGGACAATGTGGCACTCTGGGCATGTTGGTATTCCATTCATAAGAACTGCACAAGCGCAAATAGAACACGGACGCTAAAAGTTCACCCACGATTACAACGGTCCCTAATGCGAATTTTGAGCGCTGCTGTTTTATTGTTTTGCATTCGCGATATATTGTGGGGAAGCAGTTTGATTCTGAACAGGGTCCTCTCGGAGGCGGCACCGAGCCTCGGCTCGGGCATCTCGCTTAGCAGCGGTGGCAGACGAAGCATTCCCACCGGTTCCGTCGCTCATTGTTCAGAGAGAGAGAGAGCGTGAGCACGACAATGCGCGGCTCACGCGGAGCGCGTTCTCTAGGGGCGGCGCTGGCGAAGTAGCGCATGCGCAGTGGGGCCGAAGTCCATACCAGCGCTTTGTTTCCATATATGGTATTAGTGGAGGCGCTCGCTGCATGCCTGGTCGCCGCCTTGGAGCACGTCTCGTCCGGCACTTCGATTTCTTCCTCACCCTGTCGCCACACTCTCCTCCTCCGCTTTCCTCCTCGCTCTCGCCGTCTTTCACCTCCCGCTGCGCTCCGCGTTCGCTCTTTCACCCTTCGCTGTGCTCGTTCGCTCGGTTACGCCGACGCAGCAACGGGCGCCTAAGAGCTGCTCACGCACACTCAAACACACAGTACCTGTGTGTGTGTTTTTTTTTCATCCACATTTTCCTGGTGCTCGTACAGTTCTGAAAAGAACAGACGACGCGGAGAGACACCTAGCGACGCGGAGAGACTAGCGCACGCGTGTGACAGGGCTTTTTTATTTGCTGACACCTTCCACGCTAGTGACAAAAACAATGCCTGCGCGCTATGACCCTCGACGTCACGGTCGTAGCAGACAGAATCGTCGCAGTCACAGCATAGAGAAAGACATCCAACAAGAGCGGGCACTCCCACAGAGCCCAGCGGGCGAATCGACTGTAGCGCACCAAGCCGCTGGAGTTTATGCCTGAACCACACTTCCGATTTTGGTTCTGGGCGCGCGCGTTCTGAAAGGTTGCTGGCACGCGTTCCACGGGCTGCGCTGATTGGCGCTGCACTTGTTCCTGTTTTTGTTTTGCTGCTCCTGCTCAAATGCACGCGGTCTTAGTGCGGAATCGTTTTACTATTCAGTAAAAGAAAAGAAATTATTGCGAGCGATCTTTACAAGCCTCCATCGAATCTGTGCCACGTGCAATTTCATGAAGTAGACGCAGGACACCCTGTGAAATGAGGAAATGTTTATTTTGCTCTAAATAAATGCTCGTTCCAAGCTTTTCGTGCATTCATTCAACGTTGTGGCCACAGGTGCGCAGCATTTGTTTCCGTACGACGCTCCAGCGGACGGCATCAGCTGAAAAAGAAAAGTAAATTAGAAGCACGTGTCATTTTGGTATTTAGACTGCATATAGGAATACTGCCTGCAGAGCGAAACGTGCGAAAGTGGTGGAGTGGGTGGCATTACAAACAAAAGCAATTCGCTTTTACATACATGGCGCAGAAAATACGCAGACGTGGCCCCAACACAGGCTCTCAGCCAGACCGTGCCAGACGCTCGCAGAATGCTGTCTACTCGCACTCAAGACAAATTCGTGGCTGCAAAACCTGTTTTCAGTCGTTAGAAGACAGAATGAAAAAAGAATGCTCAATAAACTGAAACTGAAACTGAAACAGCATTTTTGAGTTATGAGTTACTGGTTTTTCGAGCTCCTCGGCGATATCTATTGCGCGTTCTGCCGGTGCAAGCAACACACTCCCGCATTTTCACTCTTGGCAATCGCTCGTCGCGTTTTCCACAAGCGTGAGTACCGAAAGAAGGTATTCGTTGTTGCGGGGCCATACAAAGCGTCACAAACTTCTCCCACTGAGATTCAGTACACGCCAGACTAATTTTGTTACCATGGCCACGCTGCTTTTTTGTTAAGTGCGTGACAACGCCAGGCGCGGCAAGCGTGCGTCCTAATGTATCCCAAAAAGTCACGAAATTAATTACAATAATGCTGGGAGTCAGAGAAAGCGTCACGAACTTGTCCCAGTAATGTTCACTACACGCGAAACTAACTGCGTCATGCGGGAGGGCTGCTTTTCGCTAAATGCGTCACAAAGCCGGGTGCGGCGAGCGTGCCCCAAAACAATCGAAATTACCTAGGGTGCGATTTTGTACGCGTTCCAAAATCAAACGGAGGCGGTCCGTTCTTTACGTCACGTAATAGGCGGTCCGTGCCGTTGCGTTCGTCCGATAGCAGACGACACGAAATGATTGACAGCAACAGTCACGTCACAATTGACGTCATGGCGTTCGTCGCGGTTCAAATTGACCAATTGTGTGCGGCTCGGTGGAACGGACCACCTCCGCTCTATTTTGTAACGCGTACAACATCGCGCCGTAGTTGCAATAACGTTGGGGCTCACAGAAAGCAATGAAAAAGGGTTTCCCAGTACGAGTCATTAACTCAAATTAAGTGCACCAGGACGGCCGAGCTGTTTTTCGCTAACTGCGTCACAAGTATATGGGTTCCGTAACTCCGTGCCGTAAGCCCACATTGCTCGAAATGCGTCGCCGACTGTCAAACGAAATTTCCCACCTTGCCGCAGTTAGTGCCGTGGTGCCATGTAGAAGTGCAGAAGGAATGCAAGAATATGCCGGGAGCCCAACAGACCAGGCTACATCTAAAGAAGAAATTTAAAAAAAGAGAGAGATGTGAAGTTCTCCTAACAGGCGAACTTCGCATGCGCAGCCGGTCTCGCTCGCTTCGGTGGCGTGTTTGGCGCATGACGCATGCATCTGTCGCGCCTGGCGTCCCGCTAGCTCGTTGCTAGGTGACACAGGAAAAGTAAGACGCAAAGTAGAAGTTCATTTATACGCAAAACTGTGTAGTTTTAACCAGAAAGAATAAAAAAAACACACACAAGAATCTCTGTTAGCTTCATTTCACACTCTTTCTTTTTGCGATGCTCCGGCAACTAACGGAGGGCATTAATACTAGCGCGACGTATTTCCTGTTGCCAGTTTTGGCCGAGAGTCCCCTCTCGTTGAATTTGTTTTTCTATGGTCACAGGGTCAGAGTGCACATGCCTTTTTCTGAGGTGCTACGCGTGCATTATATATCACGATGTGTACAACGCTCATCCACGCCGGCATCACGGCCGACGTTCACTCCATATCGTTATAGCGCTCAAGCCTAATCTACAGGATTCCAGTTCGGCGATCTAATTATAAGCCTGACAGTAACCGGCAGTGCCGCGTTATAGATGTACTGCGGTTGTTGGCCTCCGTTCTTGCATTCATACCGTTTCGCACGGAACATGTGGGTCGTCATGAATCAAGCTATTCGGGCAGCTCCGACCTGTACTGGAGCCCTTTCGCAAGTTCCTCCGTTCTATCGAGCGCTACATATAAGGAGAAACGTTAAAGATTATGGCTCGCCCGATTTGAGAAACGAAAGCGGAAGCGAAAACATGCACGCACGTACGCCTCGTCGTCCTTGCGCGTTGTAATACTTTTTTCCTTACTTTGCGCGAAACGCACCATCTCGTCCCATCCAAAAGGAGACAAGCGCGAAAAGAGAGTAGAAGACAAAGAAAGAAGCAGAAAGTCCGAAAAGCACCCGCTAATCGCCAAGTCACGACTTCCAAATGGCCCCACCGGGACTCCCCGGCCGTTTGCGCCATTCCGATCACCGCCATGCGTGGAGGAGTTTATAACCTGTAACCGGCGTGAGGAGCATAGTCTCGCTGTATAGTATGGTAGAAAGAAAAGAAAGAGAAAGGCGTAATCTTTGACGGAAGATTCGCGCCTGCGAGTCAGTTCCTTCGTGCGGCATGCGTTATACGAGCCTCTATCCACGCTGTGTAGGCCTAACCTCACAGATGCAATTTCGTCTGCTACCAAAAGAGCAGCGAACTTGTTTTTTTCCCCCAGTCTTCCTCGTATAAGACGACAACGGCAGAACACGTCAGATAAACTATAGAAGCTAAACGGAGCGAAAAAAAAAAACAAAAACAAACTCCGTGCCTTTCCACTCTGTGAAGAAGGATGACCAGCGAAGCTGTGCATGTGGGCCCCTTAATGGCGAACTGCACCTCCGCCACCAGTCGGCCCGGTGTTGCACTATCTTCGAGATCGGCCCACGTATGTGGAATGCTTAACAGCTGCTTCACCTCCGCCGCGGGTTGCTCCGCATTGCACTATCTTCGGGATTTTTTTTTCTACACGCGGACACGATAGCGGGGAAAGTAGCCCTTAACAGCTTCGCTGTAAAAATTCACCGGCTATTGCGATACTCCCTGATGCGAAATGTGAGCGCAGCTGTATACATATATATGCGTGTGTTGATTTCGCGATTATTGGGTTGTGCGGGCAATCTGTCTCTTGCGGCACATTGCAAACAGAGCGATGTGTGGCGTGACTGCCTCGCTAATCGGGAGATCGCGAGAGGCAGCGCCTGAGTGATGCGCGGGCAGGATTCACAGCGGCCGCCGCAGACAGACCTCCGCTCATGCAGCGCTTTGCTTCCATACGGACGACGCGCGCTACTCTGGCGCCATCTGGTAACCATCGCCACTGCCAAACGCGGCACTGTGCTTTTCACGCTTTCGCGATACCCTCCTCCTTCGCTTTCCACCTCGTCGTTCCGCTGCGCGCTCCTCCCCCGCTTTTCTCATCGCGTTCTCTTCGCTCTCGCCACTTTTTATTGCGATAGCAATTACATGGACACTCCAATCGCATTTCTGCCGTCGCCGTAATGTTCCGTGGAAAGTCCAAACACAATCAGGTCGTCGCCGCGCGCCGTACGCTGTATGTGCGAGTGAAAGCCTGCGAGGGTCAGCCGACGATCGCGGCTCAATCTTGCTCGAGGGAGGGAGCAAGGCGGGTTGGAAACGCGCCCTCTTTTGTTGCGCGCGCGAAGCACGGAAGTGGGTGGATCAATGGGTCGCAACGGAACGAAAAAAAAAAACATGATATTTTTGACGGGAAAGAAAACGTAACCAGAACGTTAGTTATTATTTTGTTTCGGAGTGAAACGGAACTATTTTAAAGAAAGAAATGCTTTTAGCTCCCGTTGTCGGCGACCTTCAAGTGACCTTGATCCAGAAGCCAGAGCCGTTATCCCGGCACTAAACTGAGAACATCCGGGCAAGTTGCGAGAACAAAACAGGATCATCCGGGCAACCAGTAACTAGCGCTGTACATATGTACGCTGGTTGCTTACCAAACTAGTTACAAAAATATTGCTTTCGGGTTCTTCCAAATGTTCGTTCACAATATCAATCATGCTGTAACTTCTAGTACGCTGAAGTTTTATTTGTTATTTCGAATAGCGACGTTCAGAAGGCAGATACAAAGCACTATACACTTGATTGTCGTCTTTTGGCGCTGAGACAGAGTTGCCTGTGCTCTTTTCAACGCCATCTGACCGTGATGTGCGCGGCGCGTCCGGCGCGCGGTTTACCGAGACGATACTCGCAATGACGTGCAGTCTGTGACAGGAAACTATTGCGGCCATATGGACCAGTGCACAGTATGGCGTGGTGCGGTGTGGTAGCTAGCATCGAGATTGTGGCGAGTATCATCTCCAACCAATCTGCTTTGCCGGTAGCCATTTCATGCTTACATCTACTCTCGATTACGAGAGAGAACGAACACAAAGATTCACAGAGAACGAACATCAACACGAATGTTACAAACACACTAGGTACCAGAACATGACACCGTGTGATAAACTGCAGAAGCAAAATCCCGAAGGGGAAGGGAATGCACTTTACCGGGTAACAAATTGAAATGGTCACTAGCTCCGGAATAAAACTGTACCTAAATGTATTTGTGAGTGAACGGTGAACTAAACGGAGGATGAGATCGAGGCATTCTATTTGACGTGCAAAGTTTGATCACGTGATCCCACCTTGCCCCGACGAAGGGAAGCGGACGGCTGGAACGCGTTTTTATATTGAGGCGAAGCTTACTTTAGAAAATTGACATAATGCAACGCGCCGCGCTTTCCGAGCTTCGAAGCCATTGGCGAGGATTACAAAGGTTGAGTCGGCGCCGTTGCTAACAGCGGCGAATTGCTAACAGTACTGAACGTCGAAGTAGCTACGCCTTGCGTTGCCGCGATGGTGGCTACGGCTGCCAGTGGATCTGCATGTGATAGCGCCGGTTCGAGGTGGCGAGATAATCAAAATGGCGACGGTGGTTGCTTTGATTGATGTCGTTTCGGACCTGCGGTCACAGCAAAATGTCTGGAAAATCGGACGGTGGAAGGCATCTTTCATCCGAAATTTTATACGTTCGTGTGCGTTGACTCTGTGGGGTACGTACTGGTGTTGCAAAGCCGTCCGAATTGTCGGACGTGCCTTAAAAATCAGGTGTCCGGAAAATCGGTCGTTGGTTTACACTGTGTTACGGCTGGCGTGTAGCACCCCGTGCAAAAGGGATGCTCGACCACCATGCCTCATCGAAACAAAGGGTGAATTCCTAATTCGCTATGGTTATCTCGAGTGGATGCCGGTCTGGCGGACGCCCCGCAGTGTTCATAGGCCCCCCTTTGTGTGTGTACACCCTTTCCGCGAACTAGACAGGACCCCCCGGGCTGCCGCCAGCAGAGACACGCTCGTGAAGACGTCAGCCGGCACAATAAATCAGCCGCCTATCCACAACAAGACGCCCTTTCCACGAACTGTCAAGCTCTACAGGAGAACTTCCGCGAACCAACGTCGCCTAGAAGAAAGGATCAAGCCACCCCTCCCGGACCTACAGGCTCACCGAAAGTGAGAGCAGCTGCAAAGCCACGGACGACGGCTTACCACCAGTCGCCTTTCCACAAACAGGCGCCCATCGACAACTAGGCGCCCTTTCCGCGAACCAACGTCGCCTAGAAGAAGAAAGGATAAGCGCCTCCGATCCCGGACCTGCGGGTTGGTACCTGCGGAGGCGGGCCCGTACCGGCTCACCGAAAGTTGGAGACGCCCATCCACAAACCAGACTCAGTGCCTGTCACGTGACGTTGACGTGAGCAAGATCCCGCCCACGATTTTTAGAGAGACGCTCCGCAATGTACTTTTTCACTTCATTCTCTTCTCGTCTTTCACCAACCATTGAATCAACGGTGCAAGTTTCGCACTAGAAATTGTCTCGTCCTTGCCTGGCTGCCATGGTCTACTGGATGCCTGCAGCTCGCCGACAACGCCACGCTATCCAATAGTAACGTCGGTCGAGCTTCGAGAAACAGGCGTCGCAACAGCTCGGCAGCGGGGGGGGGGGGGGTACGCTACCTGGAGAACGCAACAACTGGCAACTCCTCCAGCCGACGACACGGCGTCAAAGACGATTCGTTACGATTCCTCTCTGTTAATCGAGCCAGCATAAGTGCGACTTTCATTCCCTTTCAATAAAATTGGAGGACGCTTAAGCTTCGTCTTCAAGAGTGGAACGCGACAGCGTTCCCGTCGACCCGCCAAGGGGTGTAAGACAATTGGCTACGGCGCAGCGACTACGCGCCCCGCATCGGACGCGGTGAGCGTCGAGCAACGCAGCGTTCGGCGCGACAACGAAATGTGCGCCTGAGCAAGCGACGCACGCCTGAGCCTTAGAAACAGCTCGTTTCTAAGGCAACACCGCGTTCACTAGAGGCGCTTTTGTACCGCTTTGAAGCATCGAACTCGTGGCTCATTGCCACGTCAGTAATAAAGAAAAAAAAAACTCGTGGCTCAGTGGTAACGTCTCCATCTCACACTCCGGAGACCCTGGTTCGATTCCCACCCAGCCAATCTTGGAAGTTGCTTTTTATTTATAAAGTGCCTGCCGTGATTTATCGCTCACGGCCAACGCCGCGGACGCCGACACCGACGCCGACGACACCGGCTTTTCTGCGACACGAGCTCCTTAAGAGGAAGCTTTAGCTCAAGTGCTCCTATCTAAATACATGTAAAAGGAGAATTCGTTTTTCTCGGCAACCACTGCACCAAATTTGACGAGGTTTGTTGCATTTAAAAGACAAACTTAAAATCTAGTGACTGTTGGTTTCGAATTTTTGAGTTAAATTGTCAATTTTTTATTAAAAATTGGCAAAAATCGAAAATTTTCAAAAAACGAAACTATCAAGTTTACAACTCTGTAACTTAACCACTAAAAATGATAATACAATTCTGTGAATTGCATCTAATAGTACATCTAAAGCGGACAAAATTGATATGTTACACATGAATATAAAAAAAATGTAATAATAGAGAAATACAACTTTTGCAAAACCGCTGTAACCAACGTAACAAATTCACGTAAGATGTAAAATGACATATTGAATTTGTCCGCTTTGATTGATCTAATGGATGCCGTTTACAGAACCGCGATATCGGTTCTTTATGCAGAGCTATGAATTTATAAACTTCGTGCTTCTATTTTCTTCAAACGGTCAAATATTTGAAAATCGTTTTAAGAAAATTCAAACCCTAAATCGAAATTCCGCTTCCAACAGTCACTAGAATTTAACTTTCTCTTTCAAATGCAATAAATTTCATCAAAATCGGTCTAGGGTTATCTCATAAAAACGTTTTTGCGTTTTACATGTATTTGAGTAGGCCGCGTCAGAGTTGGGCCCGAGCTAAAGCTTCCTCTTAAAGGGACACTAAAGGTTACCAGAAACTCAAGTTAAAGTGGTAGAGCAATGTTCTAGAACGTCTAAGGCGTCAATATAATCGCGAACAGAGCTTTAGTAACCGAGAAATTCAGGTAAATGCATGACACGATTTGAGACCCCCCCAGCGACATTCCGGTACTAGCCCGATGACGAAAGGACTCCTCATAATTTGTGTTACTAATACTCAACTACTCGTATTAAAAATACCATTTCATTCGATTATAAGACGGAAAAAAATGCTACTTGCCTACGTCTATTCGATTCTAAGAAAAAATAACATTTTGACGTTACCCTTCAGTAATATGGGTGTTCAAAAGGTTTCGTTTTCGCTCGACTCTGCGCGCTCGACTCTGCGCCGCGCACGCTTTGGAGTTTCAGTAGTTTCGTTATCGCGTCGTGCTGTGAGGGTTCTGCTGGCTCGCGAAACTTTCATTTGGAACAAGCAGCGAGAATGCCACGTCCATGTGATGTCGTGGGAAGCCCTCGTTGCTTTCCCGCTCCGGAGAGCCGGTGTCGAGGCCGCCGTCGTAGTACGCAACGACGCCGGCAGTGCGAGCCCTCAGCAGCAGGTCGCGCTCGTCGGTGCTCAAATCGCTGAAGTTGAGCCCACCATCGCGAGCCAATCTGTCGGTGTCAGGGTCCATTGCGACGAGCGTCGAAGTTAGCGTCATAGAATGAAGTACCAGCTTATGGGCGTCTTGCGCTGGAGTTTGAGGTATAGTAGCGGCGCCTGGAGGCGGTGCGGGAAACGACATCTGGGTCGTGCCAGCTTGGGTCGTATTGAGCCCTGGCTGTGGCGAAGCAAGTTTCTAGGCCGAGTTTTGCGTCGATTCGCACATTTTTATGCCCTGTTGCGAGTGCGAAAAGGCTCGTCGCTTCTCATAGACCACGCAGACCACGCTGCGAGCTCGCCGCAGCCTATAGTTTAACGAAAACGGACTCTCCGTGTGCCGCGGGACGTAACGTGGGACGTAATTCCTTTCTCCTTCCGCTAGCCACCATACTCCCGCTTTCGCTCTGCTGTCGGCTCTGTCTTGGCTCTGTTTCTGGCCGCGCGTTCGCGTTTTGCGCAGAAAAGCCGTAGCGCCGTCTGCGGACGCCGTTCTACTCACCGATGGCGCAACGTCACTATGAGACCATGATGTCAGTACTCCTCGATCGGAGGGCGGGCGATTTGAACTGCGCTAGAGGTACGCGGACGCTTCAGAACGCATTTTCTCTTAAAATAAGTCTCTCCTTGGCACGAAACAAGCGTTTCGAGGTTTCTGTGATGATATTTCAACAGTCCACGTTGACTTAATAGTAACCTTTAGTGTCCCTTTAACGCTATCGCGTTAAAACTGCAGCTGATTTTTCCTGATAGAAGCACGAATTCCCCGAGTTTTCCCCGAGTATTTGCCGATTGGTAGACACCCTGTCTAAGACAAGACGAAAGACGCGCCTGCTTGCCGCGACGTCATAACTTTCAACCGCGTCCGCTCCTACGTTTATCGGTAAGGAGAGAGTATACATTGCGCTCCAAAGGAACAAAGGACTCACCTTGGAGCACCCGTCCTGCGGCCAAACGGCCAAAATGCAAGAAAGTACACTCGAGGTGCTGCACATCTCTGTTCGTTTCCCCGAGTTCAACATGGCGGCATCTGCACGTCGCCATTCATTCACCTGTTTCGCCCAGAGCAGGCTTTGCATAAGCAGGACGAGCTCGCAGCATCACCTGCACTTACCAAGGAGATAGCGCAGCGTCTGTGCAGCACGCGCTGTGCCAGTCCAACACGAACAAGAACTGCCACTCAACTGGCAGGAAGTATAGTTCAAGAAGTGCTGCGGGCTAATCGAATGGACCTTGGAAGTGCTGGGGCCGAGGTTCCGGCGCGAAATTCAAGAAAGGGAAGTTTTGTTTTAATTTCCACCAGTAGTAACTAAACTTTACTTCCGCTAGATAAAAATAGTTGAAGTAGCTTACCGGTAGGAACTAATTCATTCGTGCTTGGAACTGGCATTTGGTCCAGTCGTCCGCCCTTTCCGTTATGCCTTCGTATAGCCATGCCACCGTCACCATACACGTCCTCAGCCCTAAGCACATCATGCCGCAAAGACAAAATGTCGCCCATAGCTGCCTCTGCAGAGAACGTACCAACCAAACTACATTGCCACCGTGGCAACGTGTAATTGGGGGAGCCTGATGCACCGCTGCGAGCTTCAGCGCTTGATTGCTTGTGCGACAGGCTATACTTACTCAGATTTGCAGCGTGTGCGCTTGTATTTTAGGCGGCAGCAGCGGCTTTCAGCGCAGATGTCATTCTCGGCTGTTCTATCGCAAGGACGGCTCTGCGCTCTCTTAGGTTGTGTTAGGTAAATGAAAGGGGACACTAAATATATAGATCAAATGAGTTTAGATTAACAACGTGTTCCTGCAAAACCATATTTTTCTTCATTTGACGGCAAGAGGCGGATTACTTGAAGAGAAAATCAAGACCAAACTTCATTTTTTTATCGGTTTTCGGTTCAAGGGAAAGTCGGCAATCCGAAACAACCGACGTCAGGAAACATCAGCATTAGGGCTCCGCAGTAACGCACATCTAAGACAGGGATAGGGAGGATAGTACGAGCGATAGCCCGTCGAGCGTTCCAATAATCCAAGCCTGCCACCCGGTGCAGTAGCAGATCGGCATCGTTGCAAAACCCTAGGCTCGCACGCTGAAGAGCTTATCTTTCCGTTTTCTACGGGTACAGCGCTTTGTTACCGCAGTGTTATCGTTCGTTTTATCGGGACGTCAGTCTCTCATTTCGGCGAGTACACCATAGATTAAAGAACCACTTACACTCGATGACGTGCTGTTTCTAAGACTCAAGGCACCGAGCATGATGTCAGAATTCATAATTCAATTACTGAGGAAATTAAATACTGTGTTTTTATCATCACTTTCCATCGAAAACTTTGCATGCAAACAAAAACCATTATGAACCGTTACGGATCACTTTCTTTTGTTCCGGAGCGCAACCGGCACGGGAGTGGAACAAAACCAAAACCAGAACAACAACAACAACAAAAAAGACGAACCTTTCCCCTACCGGAAAATGCAAGTAAGCGAAGCTTGTCCTGCGTGCACCTGACCTTCGTCACGGTTAAGTAACCCGCAGGTAACGGTGCCGGATTGCTTCGGCCTCCTGCTCCCTCAGCTAGGGATCTTCTCATTGCTGTCGGATTGCCTGGGCTCGCACGGCTCTAAAGGCACGTTTATAGTCCGACGTTATCAACACGCGGGCGAGCGTCTTTAGACACCGGGCGCGTTGTTCGCGTCCGGTTACGTTGGCGGCGCCAGTGCGTCGAACCATCGTTCTCGGCAAGGTGACGTAATGTGTGCGCACGCTCACGCTACGTCGAACTATATTTCGGCCTTAACGGCTGGATCGGCGCGCCGGCGGCGAGCCCTTTCACGGGCGAGTTGTCGCCGCCGCTCGTCGAAGGCTGCCAGTTCCTCGGGGGGACACAGAACGCGTGGCCCTACCATCCATTTTCCGAGAGGGAACTGAACAGAAACGAAGCCTGCGCTGCGCGCGCGAAGCCCTTCCCTGCCTTTTCCCTCCCCGGCGGAAGCGAAACGGCTCTGATTGGTTACGCGCGTTGCGTGAGCGCGCGCCTATGCATCTGGAATCCTTGCTAGTGAATCACACTCCGTCGCTGGGGCAGCTGTAAACGCATCAAACCGCGCTTTCCCGCAGCTGCTCTGCTCTGGCAACTAACCGCGTCGAGCCGAGTTTCGCCGCCGCCAGCAATTTGACTTTCATTTGACCGCAGCTGCGCCGTTGCCTTGGCAACGCGCCGCGCCGAGTTCTGCCGCCGGCTTCGCGCATGCGTTCTCCGCAGCTGGGTTGCCGCCTGACCACGTGACTCGCCGCGCGCCTGGCTAAGAGCAGCGGTGCGCTCGCCTAGCCAGTGCTAGCTTGGCCATGGATGAGAGCGAGGCCGGACCGCCCATCTTCTCTGAGTGTTCCGCGGGAGCGGGAAGCCTTGAGCCGTCGTCGTCAAGCGGCGTCTGACCACCCTGCGGATATCGCCCATTGAACTTGAGAGGGTCCGTAATGCAACAGGCTTCGCATCGTCGAACAATGCGTGTCCACCCAAGTCTAATAACAGTCATGCCTAGCCACCGAACTAGGCATAGCCGTCATACCTGGCTTAACGATGATTGTATACCTAAGTATGATAATTACAGCTAAATCAAAGGTTAACCAAGTGAAACCAAGACTTAACCAAGCTAAACCAACCCTTCGCTTTGCATATCCAGGGTTAACTGAGCTAAGCCACAGCAAATTTTTTGCAAGCGCACGCAGTAGCGGCGCAAGCCAAGTCGCAGGCCGTCGAAACATAGGTTAATAATTAGGTAAAATGCATGTTAATGCCGTCACGTGAATAATTTCAGCCAACGTCGCAATGGGTAATGGTTCTAGTTGTCGTTTACAGCTTCGATGGCCAACCATCTTTGCACCGTGGATTGGAGACCGTTCTTTTTTTCGCACTGGCTTGTTTTGCGTTACGACATGCACCAAGATTGCAACAACTACTGAAGAGCCTAGGCGATACCACGCCTTGTGCGAATCGATGCTTTCGTCCACTTTCATTTGCAATCATTTATTTAATTAAATTAGTAAGTACGAGTAATTTCTCCTATGTAGTGCTTGGTGTCATTGTTTGTTGTTCGGGATAGTACAGGCGGAATGCGGATTCGGAGAGATGGTTCCAGGCAGTGTGGACGAGTATGCCGGAAATCTGTCGTGTTGAACATGGATCGCGTAACGTCAGCCGCGAGTGCTCGAAACTTTGTCGCTGCATCGGTCCTCGATGGCGTAATGGGTTCCCTCAAAGCATCTTCGTGAGCCCTCCTGGCAGCTTCATCGGCATGTTCGTTAACCACGATGCCGCAGTGCCCCGCAAGCCACTGAAAAGTGACGTCATACCCTTTCTCTGCTAGTTGGTGGTATAACCCTCTTACTTCCAGCACCAGTTTGTCTAGTGGCCTACGACGTAGAGCAGGTAGCATACATTGCAGGACTGCCTTGGAATCGGTAAATATGCAATGCGCAAATCGGTAAAGTGCAGCAAGCTCCGCCGGCAGTCAACGTTGTCCGGTGAGAGGTTTTAAACTGGATGGTGCCGGCTTTTGCAGGGAAGATCAAAGCTGCCGCAGATCCGCCCGCAGTTGTCGAGCCATCCGTGTAAATCTGAAGATGATCATGTATGTCTCGTGCAGCTTCAGAGCTTGCCGCGAGAAATCCGATTTCGTTCGAATTCCTTGTACCGATAGTCGAACTAGTGGCCGAGCCGGTAAAAATTACTGCTGCGCAAACTGCCTCGGCGACGGCAGCTTGAGTGTAGCATTAGACCCAGGGGGGACGTAACAATACTTTCGAACGTAAAAGAAGAACTCGTCCGGCAAGCGATTTGTGTTGTGACAGCGCTATGGGAAGACGTGTATGATGTGTACTACTGATGAGCAGCATTCACACAAGGCGCGGCGAATTTCTCTTCATTCGCGTCCACTCTTTGCAAGTACACGAAGTAGCGGCGCAAGCCAAGTCGCAGGCCGTCGCAACTTCTTAGGCTAATAATTAGGCAAAGTTCGTCTAAATGACGTCAACATCTTAGGTTAATAATTAGGTAAAAGTCCATGTCACTGTCGTCACGTAAATAATTTCAACCTACATCGCACCGTTGTTAGATGGGAAGAGGACTTGGCAGCCAGAGGCGCCGCGTCCCAGAGCTTTCATGTACATCGCACCGTTGTCAGATGGGAAGAGGACTTGGCAGCCAGAGGCGCCGCGTCCCAGAGCTTTCATGTACTCATCAACCCAACATCATTCGATACATTGACCCCGGTGCTCCCCCACAACCCGGGCTGACTGGGTGGGGGGACTTGGTTCGGGCCAACGGTCCTTCCCGGACAAGGGGGCTGTTGTGGTGCAGCCCAACTAAGGGACTGCACTCGACACACAAACAGCCATGTCGGTCTTGCAGGGCACAAGCCTGACTGACCCTCGGACTGCCCTGACGCAAAAGAGGTCAAGGCATACAACCATGGAGACCACCAAAGCCGTCCGCGGAGCAGCGCGACCACTTGAGGGTGCGCCACCACCGGTTCCAACTCTGGGTTCCACTGAGCCAAACAAAACCCCGTAGATCGACTGACGCACACGGCCGAGTCGTGCGACCTTTGGAGCATGCATCATAACTTAATGGATAGCTTTCCACCTGACTCGTCAAAAATCACGGCAGGACGAGCCCACACTTCGAGAAACTTCTTCTCGCCCAAGCGGTGCCGCTCCCGGGTGAGGTGGAACCAGACCTCCTTCCGTGCTTTCGCAAGCACTTCGTGAAGGCCCGGTGCCCTACCCCCGAAAATTGCATCGCAGCGTGCCAGCCAAACTTGGTATGAGCACTCGGCGAGGAGAAGCACGAACTGGTTGATCGCCTGATTGGGCAAAGGGTGCAAAAATCGGACTGCCTCATAAGGAACGCCTGGGAGCCTAAATAGACTAGCAACTCTTTGGAGAAGAGCTGCAGGAAGCAAACACTGCGTAAAGATATGAACTGAGTCCTCACGAGCGCCACAGAAAGGACACACTCCACGAGCCGGGATGGCTGTGAAGGGCCTGTAGCTCAACGGCAGGCACCCTCGCGCCAGGCGGTACATAAAGGTGGCTCGCCTGGCGCCGAAGAAACCGGCCGTAATGAGCTTCCAGTTTGGCCTGTGAATAGACAGGTCGTACCTTTGGCAATTTGGGGGGAGTCCTGGGGTGAGGATATCCACTAACTCTTGGAGTGGAGCTGAAGCTACGTCGATGCCTGGGTGAACCTTGCCGAGGCTTACCAAAGAGTTGGCAGCCGCCGCATAAATGGTGGACGGGGTACCTGAACGAGGAACACAGTGGGAAAATGTGCTCTGCGAGAACAAGAGGAATCTGGGAACCATCGCCACACTTTCCGCTTTTCGAGCCAATCAATGCGGCAGGGCCATGAGATACCACTTTGTATAAACTACATTGTTTCTCAAGGTGGCTATGTAGATTATTTTCCAATATTTTTAAAAAAATGTCTACTCTTCGCAAAAAAGCTTAGGCGCTATGCAGTTATACCCCAGCATAAATCTTCTATACAATTTACACTTAAAACAACAAAAAAAAAACATGTACCTTCTTTTGCAACAACGAAAAAGAACGACTCGCCATCCCGGCCCTGCGAAAAAGACAGAGAGAGACAGAGCGTGGTTATGAAGAGGCAGAGATGCAGTATTCTGCGTAAGTGGATGTCCAGCGAAGCTGTTGAAATCCCACTACAACTACTGAGGGGGGTATGCAATGCTTTATTGCCTTAGAGTAATGGTAGTAATGGTAATTCTGACAGCACGCCGCCGCTGGTTGTATTGCCGTCTCTTTTGACCTTTGACTCTCCTGGCAGTCACGCTGCTCCTCGGGTGTCCCTACTATGCATTGACCACCTATAACGGTGCCGCGACAACAATGAATTCAATTTCAAGGCTGGTTCTTCTATATACGAAAGGCTAGTGACGTCACTACTCGGCAGCTTGCGCAACAGCAATATTTGCCGCGAAACGTATGTGGTGTTGCGTTTCGCCTGCGACACGTGGTTTTGCCGGCGCGACTGCGGCGGGGCGGCGGACATTTTGGCCCGATCGTCGTCGCCGCAACACTCATCGCCAGGTGTTTCCAGGCGCGACTGCGGCGATGCGACCGCCTAGGGATCATCCTCGCATTCCAGTCATTGTGCCCGAAACAGGCGATGCCAAAGCAGGGATCTCATTCCAGTTATTGGGCCCGAAACAGGCGATGCCAAAGCAGGGATCTCGTTCCAGTCATTGTGCCTGAAACAGGCGATGCCAAAGCAGGGATCTCATTCCAGTTATTGGGCCCGAAACAGGCGATGCCAAAGCAGGGATCTCGTTCCAGTCATTATGCCCGAAACAGGCGATGCCAAAGCAGGGACCATCTTCTCATTACAGTCATTGTGTCCGACCGGCAGCGCCACGACAGGGTGCTACGAGATCGTGCTCGACATGGTGCTACGGCATCGCTACGACAGTGTGCGTCACCATTAGCCCATTGTACATTCACGTGCTCGTCTTTTGAGGGGTTCCTTCTTGCCCTCAACTGCGAGAGTATAAAAACAGCTGCCCCCGGACGCCAAAAGGAGGGCTCCGATTTCTTCTGTTGAGTGAAGTGCTCTCCCGTCTCTCTACTTCGGTCAAACCTGACCGCCAACTCTTTGCGATGTTAAAATAAACAAGTTGTTTCGTTGTTACCAGTCGACTCATGCTTTGCCGGGACCTTCGGATGCTTCCAGTTGTACCCCAGGCCGCCAGGCCAACGCTACCCTTGGGGCTTGCGACCCAGGTACAACCACGGGCGTCAGCGCCGAGTTCCCAACAGATCGTACCAGCGGTCCGATCCCAAACATCTGGTTGGCAGCGGTGAGATCGCCTCCGACTTCAAACAACTGTCTGCCAGCGGTGAGATCGCGACAACGGAGGCCAGCAGCGAAGAGATGCAGTTGACGGTATGCTGAGCAGCTCATCGACGATCCGGGAGCAGTGCAACGAGCCCTGTGTGACGACTGGTTGCCTGCAGCGGAACGACTGCGCGGAATTCCTGCCTGCGAGGTTTGGTGAGTGCGGGACTTTCTTCTTCTGAGCTTTGCCAGGCTTTTGTTAGTGTTAGAAACAGAGCTGGTAATTGTGGTTGTCGTTGCTGCCGGGTTAGTTGCGGCAAGACAATAGTAAGCAGTAGAGAAAGCAGCATTCAGAGCAGCCATGGATTTGAAGTCGTTGCGCAAACCGAAATTGTTGGAGCTTGCAAGAGAGTTGGGTCTGGATGTCTCAGACAAACTAAGAAAACCGGAACTGATAAAGGCTATTCTTGAGTTAGAGGCTGAGGATGACGAGCTGTCGGAATGCCTTGAGACTATTGAAGAGAGGGAGACTGCAAAAAGACAGGAGCGCGAACTTAAAGAACAAAAAGAGAAAGAAAAACAAGAGCGTGACCGTCAACACGCTTTGGAAATGAAGCGTCTTGAGGTAGAAATGGAACGCGCTCGTAATGGAAGTCAGGCACACGGTGCAGGAGAACGAGTATTGTTCAAAATGACTGACCTGATGCGGCCGTTTAAGCTTGGAGAGGACATTGGTTTGTTCCTGGTTAACTTTGAGCGAACGTGCGAGAAGCAGGGGTTCTCTCGGGAAACGTGGCCACAGCGCTTGCTCACTTTGTTACCCGGCGAGGCGGCCGACGTAGTCGCTCGCTTGGATAGAGAGGAAGCAGAGGATTTCGACAAAGTAAAATCGAGTCTGCTAAAAAAGTACCGGCTGTCTGCGGAGGCGTTCCGTCGGAAGTTTCGGGAAAATGAGAAAGGCAGAAGTGAGTCATATACAGAGTTTGCGTATAGGCTTATGTCGAACATGCAGGAGTGGCTCAAAGAAGAGAAAGCGTTTGGTGACCACGATAAAGTTCTGCAGTGTTTCGGGCTAGAACAGTTTTATAGTCGGTTACCTGAGAACGTGCGATACTGGGTCTTGGATAGGCCAGACGTGAGTACGGTGGCTAGAGCCGCTGAGCTAGCCGAGGAGTTTGTGACGCGTCGAGCTCGCGGAGCTAAGGACGGTCAAAAGGGTGAATTTGGCTCGAAGTTTGAGAGGCCGAAGTTCACACCCATGAGAGCAAAGGGGAACACGCGTAGTGAGGATGCAAGTGAAAGCAGTCCGACCAAACGTAAAAAGATGGCGGCAGCCGAAGCCGAACGCAGAAAGCGGTTCGAGATGAGGCGAGCGGGCGTTTGTTATACGTGCCAGAAGCCGGGTCACATTGCGGCGCAGTGTCCGGAAACAACACCAAAAGTTGTGTTTTTTTCAATAGGCAGCACTGACGAGAACATGAAGCTTCTCGAGCCTTACATGCGAGATCTCCTCGTGAACGGGAAAGAGTGCCGAGTGCTTCGCGATTCCGCAGCTACGATGGATGTAGTTCACCCGTCTTATGTAGAACCCCATATGTTCACGGGCGAGTGCGCATGGATCAAGCAAGCCGTGGAAGCTCATAGCGTGTGTCTGCCAGTAGCAAAGGTGCTTATTGAAGGACCTTTCGGAGCGCTTGAGACAGAGGCGGCAGTGTCATCTATGCTGCCACCCCAGTACCCGTACCTATTTTCAAACAGGTCCGATCACCTCCTGCGCGAGAAGGGGCTTTTGTTTGGTGAAGCTAGTGTTCAGGCCTTAACCAGATCGAAGGTTCGGGAGCTCGCTGCAAAGGCGGTAGTTGCGGGGCCGACGTTATCAAACAACGAAAAAGGGTCAGAGGCGCAGCAAGCTGATATTCAGAGCACGCCCGAACTGAATAAAATTGAGTCTGTAGCGTTGAAGGCGCCAGATACTGGAGAGGAAAATCCCGATTCGGGAAAGTTAGAAGAGCTATCTACTGATTTGCTCATCGCGCCTACGTCAGACGGACTTGATAGGTTGCTAAAAGTCAGCCGGTCGGCTTTGATAGCCGAGCAAAAAAAGGATGGCAGCCTGGAAAACGTGCGCTGCAATGTCAAAGAAGGTATCGCCAGGAAAACTGCGCGTTTTGTGGAAAGAGGTGGAGTCCTGTACCGGAAGTATCTAGACCGAAGAGGAGTGGAGTTCGATCAGCTGGTCGTGCCTCAATGCTATCGTCAGGATCTGTTGCGCTTGTCACACGGGGGTTCGTGGTCCGGACACCTAGGAGTTAAGAAAACTAAGGACCGTCTCTTGCAAGAGTACTATTGGCCAGGGTGTTTTCGGGACGCAGACCATTTCGTGAGGACATGTGACACTTGTCAGCGGGTGGGCAAACCAGGGGACAAATCAAGGGCGCCGTTGAAATTGGTACCTATCATTACGGAGCCTTTTAGACGGCTCGTTATTGATACTGTGGGACCTCTGCCGGTAACAGCCACGGGGTACAGACACATTTTGACTGTGATCTGCCCAGCGACAAAGTTCCCTGAAGCAGTGCCGCTTAAAGAACTCAGCTCAGTTGAGATAGTTAATGCACTACTGTCCATATTTGCGCGAGTTGGTTTTCCTGCGGAAATCCAATCAGATCAGGGCACAGTGTTTACTAGCGCTTTGACGACAACTTTTCTCGAAAGGTGTGGGGTAAAGCTGCTACACAGCTCAGTGTACCACCCACAGTCGAATTCCGTTGAGAAGCTCCACTCCGTCATGAAGCGCGTGTTGAGAGCGTTGTGTTTTGAACATCGAACTGACTGGGAGCTGTGTCTGCCTGGGGTGATGTTTGCTTTAAGGACCGCGCCGCATGCGGCTACGGGGTTTTCGCCAGCTGAACTGGTGTACGGTCGCTCGCTTCGATCTCCGCTTCGCATGCTTCGAGAATCATGGGAAGGTAGGGGCGACGACCCAGTCGTGGTGGAGTACGTACTTAAGCTCCTCGAACGCTTAAGAAGGGCACAGGAGTTGTCAGGTGAAGCAATGACAAAGGCTCAGCAGAGGGCCAAGGTTTATTATGATCGGACAGCCAGGGCCCGTCGTTTTGAGGTTGGCGATGAGGTCATGATATTGCGCACATCGCTAAACAACAAACTAGACGTGCAGTGGGAGGGCCCAGCACGAATTGTTCAGAAACTGTCGGACGTTAACTACGTGGTAAGTCTGCCAGGAAAGCGGAAAGCACAGCAAGTTTACCACTGTAATCTGCTCAAACCTTATAGACAAAGGGAAGCAGTGGTGTGCATGATGGTAAACGTTCCGGAAGAGCTTCCGGTCGAGCTTCCAGGACTAGGCTCAGTGACGAACAGGGAAGACACCGGTCAAGTCATTAGTGACCTTATCAGTAAAGCACCGCTGTCGCCCGAGCAGAAAACCGAACTATACCAGCTATTACAAGAGTTTGAAGGTCTGTTCTCTGAGAGGCCTGGTAGGACTTCTGTACTTACTCATGATATAGAACTTACCTCCACAGAGCCAGTACGATCCAAGGCGTATCGGGTGTCACCCCGCCAGAGCGATATTATGGAGGCTGAGGTAAAGAAAATGCTACAGCTCGGTGTTATTGAGGCAGGTGAGAGGGATTATACCTCCCCTTTGATTTTAGTTGAGGTACCGGGCAAGGAACCTCGTCCTTGCGTCGACTACCGCAGGCTTAATTCCATCACTAAGGATCAAATTTATCCGATCCCTAACATCGAGGAGCGCCTTGAGAAAGTTAGTAGCGCTCAGTTTATTTCCACCCTAGATCTTGTCAGGGGTTATTGGCAGGTTCCACTTACAGAAGAGGCTAGTAGGTATGCGGCGTTCATTTCACCAATGGGAACATTCCGTCCTAAAGTGTTGAGTTTTGGTTTGAAGAACGCGCCATACTGTTTTTCAAGCCTCATGGATAAAGTGTTGCGGGGACAGCAAGAATTCGCTTTACCGTATCTAGACGACGTAGCGATATTCTCCGCATCCTGGTCTGAGCATATGACACACTTGCGGGCAGTGCTAACCCGCCTGCGCGAAGCAGGCTTGACAGTCAAGGCTCCTAAGTGCCAGATAGCACAGGCCGAGGTTGTCTACCTCGGTCACGTGATTGGTCAGGGTCGTCGCCGCCCCTCTGAAATAAAAGTGGCCGCTGTGCGAGACTTTCCGCAACCGCGCACAAAGACCGATATTCGGTCGTTCTTAGGTGTCGCCGGCTACTATCAGAGGTACATCCCTAGGTACTCTGATATCGCGGCTCCCTTGACGGATGCTCTAAGAAAGACAGAGCCTCAAACAGTCGTCTGGGACGAGACCAAGGAAAGAGCTTTTAGCGCCCTAAAGAGTGCCCTAACAAGCCAGCCTGTGCTACGATCGCCAGACTATACAAAAGGGTTCATTGTTCAGTGCGATGCTAGTGAGCGAGGCATGGGCGTTGTACTGTGCCAACGGGAAAATGGAGAAGTAGAACACCCCGTCCTGTATGCTAGTCGTAAGCTGACCAGTCGTGAGCAGGCGTATAGCGCCGCCGAGAAAGAGTGTGCATGTCTCGTGTGGGCCGTTCAGAAATTGTCATGCTATCTAGCCGGCTCGAGGTTTATCATTGAGACGGATCACTGCCCTCTCCAATGGCTGCAGACCATCTCTCCCAAAAATGGCCGCCTCCTGCGCTGGAGCCTCGCTTTACAACAATATTCCTTTGAGGTGCGTTACAAAAAGGGGAGTCTCAGCGGTAACGCCGATGGCTTAAGTCGAAGCCCCTAACGTAGGAATCAGCCTCAAAATTGTTTGTTACTGATGTTTTCTTCCTGAGGCAGGATTTTTTTTTTAACATATTGCTTTTGTTTAGTGTTTCAAAGTGATGATATGCTTTCTAGTGCAATTTTTCAATTTGTGGACGCGTTCTGAATGATGCTAGACTACTGTAAGGAACTAGGCAGTGGTATAAAAAGGGGAAAGAGCCTGGCAGGGCTTATTGAGGGTTGTGCCGTGCTTGCTGACTGAGCGGTTGAGTTTCAGCGTAGTTCTAACGCTTGCCGGGAACGAGAACAAAAATGTGAACTCTCCCGAAGTCACTTTGCAGTGTCCCGTGCGAACCTGAACAAGAGAACGAGGCCTTCTCTGTGCGCTGCGCTCAAGAAACGTCGAGGGACGCCCGACTTCGATTATGAGCATCATCGAGCGACATCCCTCCGGACAGCGGATGCAGTCCCCTGTCCATCGGGATCTCCTTCCCCCGGCGGGGCGGTCTGTTGCGTTTCGCCTGCGACACGTGGTTTTGCCGGCGCGACTGCGGCGGGGCGGCGGACATTTTGGCCCGATCGTCGTCGCCGCAACACTCATCGCCAGGTGTTTCCAGGCGCGACTGCGGCGATGCGACCGCCTAGGGATCATCCTCGCATTCCAGTCATTGTGCCCGAAACAGGCGATGCCAAAGCAGGGATCTCATTCCAGTTATTGGGCCCGAAACAGGCGATGCCAAAGCAGGGATCTCGTTCCAGTCATTGTGCCCGAAACAGGCGATGCCAAAGCAGGGATCTCATTCCAGTTATTGGGCCCGAAACAGGCGATGCCAAAGCAGGGATCTCGTTCCAGTCATTATGCCCGAAACAGGCGATGCCAAAGCAGGGACCATCTTCTCATTACAGTCATTGTGTCCGACCGGCAGCGCCACGACAGGGTGCTACGAGATCGTGCTCGACATGGTGCTACGGCATCGCTACGACAGTGTGCGTCACCATTAGCCCATTGTACATTCACGTGCTCGTCTTTTGAGGGGTTCCTTCTTGCCCTCAACTGCGAGAGTATAAAAACAGCTGCCCCCGGACGCCAAAAGGAGGGCTCCGATTTCTTCTGTTGAGTGAAGTGCTCTCCCGTCTCTACTTCGGTCAAACCTGACCGCCAACTCTTTGCGATGTTAAAATAAACAAGTTGTTTCGTTGTTACCAGTCGACTCATGCTTTGCCGGGACCTTCGGATGCTTCCAGTTGTACCCCAGGCCGCCAGGCCAACGCTACCCTTGGGGCTTGCGACCCAGGTACAACCACGGGCGTCAGCGCCGAGTTCCCAACAGATCGTACCAGCGGTCCGATCCAAACAGTGGAGAGCGCTACGTGATTCGCATTGTTATCGGGAGTGCCTTGTGATCGATTATGTGGTTCGGATGCTTGCTTTGTGCTTGTTCTTTATTGAAAAAAAAAACCTCTTCTGTTTGTTGTATGCGTGATTCGAAAGAATGTGTGCTGCACTTTTCGCTTCGCTTTGCTGAGTGCTTGAAGCCTCCATCACCTCCGCCGCGGATCGGCCCACATTTTAGCGCGATAGCGTTGAGGGCCAGCGTCGGCGTCCAGCGTCTGACGTCGCTTTGGAGGAACGAATTTCGGACCAAACTGCGAACCACGCATACCCAACCAGTCTTCTACCACCAAAGTTGCTCATACCTTGTCTTTCATTCTATATAAAGTTAGGCTTCGGAATTTCGAGAATGGCAGCCCACAAACAAAACGCAACGATAAAAAAGAAACACCGACAGCGCATATCCTTTATGCTAGCTCTTCTCAGACAGAAATACTAAAAGCGCGAAACAATAACAGGAGCTCGATCCACGCAAGAGGCCGCATTTCTGCCAGAAAGCTTGGCTTCGTGCGTAGCGTTCGCCGCCAGCGTTTCCCGGTAGACGTTACGGTTACATAAGCTGCACTTGTCAGGAGGCATGAAAAGCAGTAAGGGGACTTCCAATGCTACCGCGTTCCACTCTTAAAGGCGAAGCGTAAGCGACCTCCAGATTTTTGTCCACGGACGTGGACACGAAAAATGGCGACCAACGAGAGGCTAACAGCTGTGTTGTCCGTGTGTCGTTATTCGTTTCAACTTTGTTGTGTTAGATGGCGTGCATTGTGGAAGCTTGCATTCACGAATGCATATACGTTTTTGATTGGAGTGGCTGATAGCGCAGAGTGCGATGCCTGCGGTGTCGAGGAAACTGTAGAACATCTACTGTGCTACTGCCCATTTTTTGGAACTGAAAGACAAGATCTCTGCACAGCTCTCAACCAGTTAGATAGAAAACCGTTCACCTTGGACAAGATCTTGGGACCATGGCCTTGCTTATCGCAGCTAAAAAGGCCACAAAAGCGCTGCTGCGATATCTGAAAGCTACAGGATTGAGTCAGCGTCTGTGATCCGGACTGAGTGACTGAACGATATGCCCAGTGGACTTTCTCTTCTTCTTTTAATATGTCCGTCCCCTTTTCCCTTTCCCCAGTGTAGGGTAGCGAACTGGGCCCAGTCTTGGTTGACGTCCCTACCTTTCATTTATCATTTGCTCTCTCTCTCTCTCTCTCTTGTTCCATGTGTTCACTTACATTCCCCTTTTCCTATTCCACACTCGCCACTTCGTTTCTTTCTTTCTTGTCTTATTGCGATAGCAATTATAGGAACACTCCAAGCGAATTTTGTCGTCGTCGTCAGCTTCGGTGCCGCCGTGTACGTGGTTCCATTTCTTTAGGTATATGTATGCTATGTGTCATGCCATGCTATATGACATGCGGTACATGCGGATTATGTTGTCCCACCATGCTATCGCTAAAGTTGCTCATACCATGTCTTAAATTTAATAAAAATTTTGCGAATGGCAGTCCACAAACAAATGTCATGAAACGAAGCACCGACAGCACGTTTCCTTTATCTTAAGTGTTCTCAGATTTAAATATTAAAAGTGCGAATCAATAACAGGACTCCAACCCTCAAAATGATGTAGATTTATTGGCGCGGCTGCGCACTACCTCCGCGATCGGCCCAGTTAGGAGGTTTGAAACATACCCGATACGGAAAGTGCTGCTGAAGTCGCCAAGAAAGACGTGGGTTCAAATAAATAAACATGAGTGAAATTGGCCGGTTGCAGGATTCAAACAGAGGATTCCTAGCCCGACAACTTTTTTCTTTACTTACGTTTTTAGCTTACGTTTACTTCAATTCATTCGGCCACTACAGCTACGTGTCTCACACTTCGTGCAATATTCTGACATGTTGCTACCGCATTCATCGCTTCGCCCTTATTTCGAAACTATGTTGTTCTTTTTTTAAGGTGAAAGCCTTAATTGGCTCGTACCTCCGATGGCCTTGAAAAAGAAACGCGTCGTCCGGTCCATAGGGACAAACAAACTATCATAATCAGCAATGGCTGACACGTCTCTAAGCAAGCAAGAAATGCAATGGCTCATCCCGCAAGTAATGAAGAGTCTTCAAGTATTCAGTGTGCACATTCATTGGAATCACGCATACAACGTACAGAAACGCGTCGTTTTCGTTCGAATTCCTGGCACCGAGAGTCGGACCTGTGGCCGAGCCAAGCACCACGGAGGTGCCTGCAGCCTCTTAACAGGCGCATAATCTTTAGGAAGGCTGTCGCTCTACACCGATATCTCCTGGCAAGAGGAGGCACTGGGCCGGTCTTCTGGTAGCGCGGCGAAGTGGTGGGAAGGGACGCAGGCAATGTGCCCAATGTGTGCCCTGAACACATCCAATTTAGTTGTGACCCGCCGCGATTGCTTAGTGGCTATGGTGTTGGTCTGCTAACCACGAAGTCGCGGGATCGAGTTCCGGCCACGGCGGTCGCATTTAGATGGGAACAAAATGCGAAAACACCCATGTACTTAGATTTAGGAGCACGTTAAAGAGCCCCAGGTGGTCCGAATTTCCGGAGTCGCCCACAACGGCGTGCCTCATAATCAGATCGTAGTTTTGGCACGTAAAACCCCATAATTTATATTTAATTTAATCTGAGTTGTGACTGGCTGATTCCGCGCTATCGCAACGGTTTCGGCTGTTGACGTGCAGAGCGCGCCAATCAAAGACAAACACTGAGTGCCTGTTCCCGAACCCCCTGGATTGTGCGGATGTTGCTTCTGCAAGTACTGGCCAGTACAGATAAGCTGCATCTCAGATATTCGAGAAACAGCGTCCTGCCGAGTTGTAACGTCGCGTGGGCCGACGTATACCCCGCGTTTCTCTCCCTAGAAACTTAAAGAGGTGCGAAATGACTGTTAGACGTTTCTTCAAGTACGGGCCACATGGGGGCTCCTGCAGAGGTCTCATGATGATGGTCCCAAAGAATCTGTGCGTCCTGGCGCAACAAACGGTTCGCGCATCAACAGGTATACGGCGTACGACGCGTCATCGGCTTCCGCGTAAACGCGACCAGCGCGCACATTTCTCAGCTGCAAACTGAAGTTCGTTAAGATACGCCGTTATTGAAGTCGCTCCTTTCCGAAGCCTCGCGCACGCGTGAGGAGGTGCAGACGCAGATGTCATCGGCGTGCATCGCTATACTTACACATGAGGTCGTTCTTTGCGCATAGAGATGACGGTCCGACCCCTCAGCACTACACACGCCATGTTGTGCCCCAAGATGGTGCCTCGAGCACCACGCTATTTAACCTTGTCCTTGCCGGTCCCGTGGAACGCATACCAAGCGCTTTCCAGTCCGCCAATAAGTTTCATTATAGGCAAACGCTGAACAGACTTTAGCGAAATTTATCGCAGAAGAAAGTTAAGTCTGTAGAGAGTGTCAAGCCCTCAATACATTTAGAGAAGTTACCCATAATGACTAAACTAAGAGAGAGAAGAACTACTTTTATACTGCAACCTCGCAACATTCTAACCCACGACAAGATATCGAATTTCTGCGAGCGACACCTATACCAATGGTTCCAGAGCGGGCTGCAGATCTGGTGCCGTATTTCACATTTCGCGTGAAATCGTTACGGTGTTTATGTAAGCTCCGCAAAAGTGCTATTCGCGAAGCGGTGTATATTAGTAGAGCATTGCGCGATGTAATTTTGTCCCGTTCAGACTATGCAGGTTTGCATAAATTTAATAGTTTGTGTCTTTTTTTTTCGGTGCTATTGGAAGACTAGGCGCCTCATTAAAAAAATTCCATCGAAGTAAGCGAAAGGAAATTACAAGATTTCGCCGACCGGAAGAATCAAATTAGTACGAGAGAGCGAAACCTGTGTTGCCTTTTTTTCTGTAGCGCTCGGATGCCAAACGCATGATCATCAAGAAGAACGTTACGGGAGACGGTGACGCGGTCTGGGCAATCCGCCCTGCTGAGACACACAATCGTTCAGTCAGCGCAAGGGTTGAGCTGGTTGCGTAGCCCCTGGACCGTGATGAGCTTCGGGCCACCAGATTTCTGAACGCGCGCGTTGGGAAAGAGAGACAGGAGTAACACGCACAGCGGCTTTCTTTTGGGATTCTTATTCTTTTGTTTGCACAGTTCTTGCCCTTCGAAGTTTATTTTCCAATACTTTTCTTTTTTTACTTTCCTTTCCCGTTTTCGACGCCGAGTCTGAGTTTCACCGATCCGTCGAAACTTGTAGAGGGCCTTGAACCTTCGTCTGTCACAGCGGTTCTGTGATGAGCTCTTTCGCTCTGTTCGGCTCGTCGTTCAACTGGTTTTGGACGCGGACCTCGCATAGGAATGCACTGCACGCAACAAAGCGTTTCCGCCTGTCGGTCGGCAAAGAGAAAGAGAACCCATAACCCTGGGAGCCCGGCCGGCTCGGCTCGCTTTGAATGATGAGCGAGCCGCGTCTTAAATGACAGCCCGCCTGAATCACCCTACCTTCTCGGTTTGTTGTCCTCTTCACTTCGGGCCGGAAACGGAATCTTAGAGCCCACACGCAGCAGTGCGAGTCGTCTTTTCCAGAATTTCTTCCTGCATGTCAAGGGCCGTTGGCATGAGGGAAGTCCTTCTAGGGCGGTTGCTCAAAGACGAATTCTTTGGGCTACCGACAAGATCTTTCTTTGCTTTTTTTTTTTTTTTGCAACGCACTGCAATGCAGAGCTACTGCCTGTGGCGTGTGCAGTCTCCCCGAAGACCTGCCAAAGAGGCGAGAATAGACTTTGAGAAGTCGATGGACGCCGTGCATAGTTCGTGCCCGTTCACGAGAGCATACAGGGTGTCCCAGCTATCATGCACCAATATTTTAAAATACGCAAATACCGCGTATAGCTGGACAGAACCAAGGTATTGTTGTTTGCCGTCGCTTGGAGATACTCACATTATTTTTCTTTTGCATTCCGCCTAATTACGTAATTAGCGTTAATTGTTTAATCAACTCCTCAAGTATTATAATTGGATGAAAAGTATGAATGAGAAAATTGTAGAGCAATATGAAAGACTCTCGATGCATCTTTTTGTTGTCCAATGCGTGCTACGTAAAGGTACTTTTCTGGGCGTGAACGAAGCCCGCGAATACACGCAAGATTGCCGCGCGATTGACCACTCGAGGCACTTTGTATAGTTTCCAGCAGAATGTACTGACATTCAAAATGTACCAAATTTTCTTCTCAAAGCAATTATTTTCATTTGTTTATAGGAAATATGAAAATATATGAATTAAGCATATATGAAATGCGAAATATATACGGAATATGAAATGTTTTCTGAAGAAATAACAGGATATTTTATTCTGAGCTACCCGGTTCTTGGCCAATCCACCAGAGTGGGTATGTGCCACTAAATCCAAGGATCTGTATCTACAAGATGGTGGTCTCCTTACTCTCTGGGAGAAGGCTGCTATCGCAGCAAATAGTTCAGAGCAGAAGGAATCGCTGAAGTCTGCTGTCGTTATTTTGCAGCTTGCAACAGGGAACCGAAAGTTTATTGGGGGCCGAAGGCTCAGTTCGGCCAAGGCGCGTGCACTATCGTCGATACATTCAATAAATAATCCTGTGTCTAGAAAAAAATTTGCATATTCAACGCACATGTTGGAATCAGTTAGAAGCGAGGCCTCAGTACAGCGGATAATTAAATGCTTTAGAACTGACGGCGACGTGTACACTTTAATTTTTTTCATCAAATATGGAACGAGTAATCGCGTGGAATTTTTTATGTTTATCCACCAAAAGAGGTCACAACTTTGTTTCCATGCGACATTTATGTTCATGCACTGCATCGTTCACAGGCTATGCCGAAACACAAACTCCAATTGAGGCGGATAAACAGTGGGCCTGTTCGATTTTCGGAGTTCTGGGAGCCCGTTGGCAGCCAGACGGCAGCCAGCTAGTTCCGGTTCTGAGAGGAAATGGCGTCATAGTCAGGTGGGCTGAAATTTCGAGGCGGCCCGCAGTTTGTAAAATCGAATACCGGGGAGGGAGCGCCGGCGTCGTCTGCTCGCTTGCGCGTTCTCCGCGTGTAAACACGATTGCCGAAGAACATCCTCGCAGTGACTACATCGCTGTTCAGCTTGCCTTTCGCGAGATCATCTCCTAGCGACAACGTCGACGAAGATTTCGTCGGCGATGAGCTCGCATTAGTTCTCCGTTTAACGGAGCTGCAAAGACAGGATCGGCACAGGATGTGCCTTTGTACGTTGAAAGTGTCGTGCCAACGCATCTGGAACTTGAGTTCAAAAAGTTCTTCCGGCTTTCAAGAAGCACGTGTGGAGCCCTGATCGAGGAGTTCGAGGCGTCGAGCTACTACCCAGAAGGTACCCGAGGACGTCCCCAAATTTCGGCCCAGAAAACGCTTCTTATTGCGCTAACGTACATAGGCACGCAACAAACTATGTATCGCATTGCCGTCAAGTTCGATGCCAGTGAATCAGCCGTCCACGCCGCAATTAACCATGTCTTGGATTTCATCTTCTCCATAAGTGCGAAAGAGAAGTCTGCTGGCCTGACCGCGACGAATAGGAACGGGGCAAGCGGGCGTTCTTGGAGTCGGTTCGTCGCAGGTCCGTACTCCCGGACGTTGTCGGTGCCATCGACGGATGTCACGTCCGAATTTCCAGGCCGTCGGAGCCTGAGCAAAGTTATTGCAACGGGAAGAAATTCCACTCGATCATTCGTCAGGGGGTCTGCAATGCAGATGTGCTGTTCATCGCTGTGTTCATCGGAATTCCCGGAAGCGCCCACGACGCTCTAGTTCTCAGGGGCCAGCTTCGTGTACGACGAAACACCGGCCAATTGCGAAGGTATGAAATTACCTCATTTCGTACCCCTAATGTATAATTACTATAATGCAAAATTAAATTAAGTAATGCACGCGCGGGGTAAGAAAATGCACGCATGCATAATACATTATACAGTTGCATGCCCACAGGCAAGTAATGAATGACCTCAATGCGTAGAAGCTCGAATGTTTGATATAGCTGTATACATCTTCGTGTCGTATTCAGTCTGTGGGTGTTTCAATTATTTTATCGCCATACATTAACCGCCGCAGGGGGCTATCCTCTTGGGGGCGTATCCCTTGACGACAGGGTTGCTGCCACCCTACCGCCAGACTACGGCGAACTGGCAGCCATGGATGAGTGCATTCAACTACGCGCATGGTAAGCAGCCAGTGGTCATTGAGGGGGCCTTCGGAATCCTCAAAGCTCGGTTCCAGCGGCTGCTATAAATTCATGTCGGCAGCATCAAGCAGGCGGTTCAGTTTGTACTTGCAGCCTGTGTGCTGCACAACAAGGCTCGGCGATGCGGCGAATGTCGTGGAGGACCTCGAAGCGAGCGACAGCGGTACTGATGTCTCGTTTGCCGGACCTGGCGAAGGCGATGACGCACCAGCCCTGTCGGCCGCAGCCTTCCGTGATAGCATCGCCCGGAGCCTCTAAATGCAAGGCTCATTTACATTTGTGGCTTGCCTGCGATATCCTCTTACTGTACGCATGACACACACACACCCGTTCCCGATTAAAATGCTTTCTTCAGCTAATGAATGACCACTATTATATTGATACCTCGCACATCTTAAAACCTTTAACGGGTTATGCAACTCGTCATAAACACTCCCTAGTAGTAACCCCGTTATCACCGCACAACAACTGCTTCAAGTACTCTTATTTTACAAGAACAATAGTCGATTGGAATAAACTTCCTGAAGAAGTCGTTACGTAAAATTCTTTTTCCCGTTTTCAGGCGCACCTGCATTCATGACTCAACCGCACATAGTTTATTTGCTCCTTTTTTTATGCATTCTGTCCTTTTGCCATGTTAAATTCAAGCGTCGGCATGATTGCTTGAACTGCATGTTTGTACGAATGTACTTGTATGTTCCCACCCTGCTAAGATCCTGTAAAAGATCGCAGTATCTATAAATAAAAATAAATAAATATACGTTTTGTTTTTCAGTATCCGTCCACTTGCGTGTACCTTTTTTTTTACTTTGCTTTTATTCTTACGTATTGATCAATCGAAGCCAATATAATTTTAATATATGCTCCTGTTTTATATAGCTACACTAGTTGTTTAATATTCACATGTCTTGTAATTGTGCTGAAATATTTAATGATATATACATTCAGCTTCGTTTCTTCATTGTATGCTTACTTTTTTAATGCCGTGTGCACATGTGCATGTTGATGTACTTTTCCTTGCTTATTGACTTAATCCTCAAGATGGATTACTCTTTCGATATATGCAACTTAAGATCCCTTAATTGTTTCTATACATTTTAGTATTTACACGTGATTACTGTGCCTTTGTGTTACACAGTTTGTGCACCCTTTTGACAACTAATTTGCAATTCGATTAACTATTCATCCGAGCCCGCACGATGCCTGAAACCTGGGGTTGTTTACTGCATGCTATACCTAGGAGTACACGCATGTGATGTTCCCTTTTTGAAATGCAGCAGTAGAAATATGAAAGGCAGTTAGCTTTTATTCTATTAACGATAAAAATAACCTTCATGGCTCTTACGAACCAGGCCTGTATTGATGCTCAGTAACTGCAATAAATATACTTTTGCACTTGTTACTCAGGTATTCTTTGTGAGGCATACACACGTGCGTGCAGCAAGTGTTCGACACTACTACATTGACTAGTGTATTTTTGTACTACAAGTTTCCGAACAATTGCCTGACTGCATAGTGTTTCTTTATTCAAAATCCTACCAGACTAGATAAAGATTGCTAATGTTTCAATACAAAAGTAGGCGCTCTAAGTTTATTTATCCCACACTATACAACCTCCTAAGCCATATTGCAACATGTAAACTTGTTGCATAATGGCCAGCATTTGGATAGTCAAGGACCCAAGATTTTTTTCAATGAAATGTTTATTCCTTGGATAAATTTAGCTCGTACAAATAGAATAATTCACAGAAAACAGAGGCACAACACTGCAGTTAAATGGCACAAAAGAATATATAATAAGTGAAAAGGAACAGTTTGTATGAATAAAAAAGCAGAATGCAACAAATGAAATGAACATTATAATTTAAATATGAAGGAAAAGCTAGGCAACACAACAATTAAAGGTTGCAAAAGAACAATATATATGAATGAAAAAGAACAATCTATATGATCGAAAAGGTACAATAAGAGAATTAAAATGAACACTATAATTTAAGTATTATGGAAAGGCTAGACAAAAGAAGAATATATGTAACAAACAAAAACAATTTATGCAAACGAAAACATATGACCAAATAAATAAAATAGATTATAATTTAAATGTTACGAAAAAGCTACATATCATCAGCAGCAGGCTGCTGCTGCTGATGCTGCTGCACAAAAACATCTGCCACCTGCTTTAACAGAGCCAGGGCTTCCTGGTCAAGCCTCATGCGTTCATTGTGGCGCCGTTCTCTGTTTTCTTCTGCCTGCTTTAGGCAATTCAGAAGGCCTTCTATAAGCACTCGGTTTGGGTCTTCTCGGAGTGGTCTTCCTGAAGAGCCCTGTGGTGGTTGTGGTTGCTGGGAAGGACTCGGCTGCTGCGCTGGACTCGGCTGCCGTCCTGGACTGCGCTGCTGTGCTGGACTGGGCAGTGGCGATGGACAGTCTGGGTCCAGCTCCATCACGTCTTCTGATATGCTGGCCCTACTTGTCGTTGCCTGGTGACTCTCGACAGCTGGCGACTGGGGGCTTGAGGCAGCTGACTGGGCACTGGTGGCAAAATATTGTGCCCAAAGTTCAACTGTTTTACAAGATGAAGAGCATTCTGCGCCGAACAACTAGCAAGCAGTAATAATATTACTTATTACTAATAATATTACTTACCTCATCACTTAATTACAATAAGGAAGGGGTGCTATTTAGGCATGGAAGCCAGGTGATTATTGATGGTATACGCACAATGCATTTCCATAAAAAAAAAAAACACTTGTAACCTGCCTCAACACTTGACGTCCTGCCGCCGTGACGTAGACTGGATTTAACGAGTGCATAGTCTCGAAGACCTCAGCCAGCTGCCAGAAAAACCTAAATCAACGCTAATTTTGTGCAAAGCTTTTAATCGGCACACTGCTTTTCAGCATGTACCTTCATAAATAATACAACGGTGGACTCATTGGAATTAAGCTGAAATCTGGTCCATTTCCTGATTTATGAAGTAGTTTCTATTTTTGAGCTCCAATTAAGTGGCTACAAAAGAACACAGAGAAACAGTTTTTTTAACCATGCAGAATACATAGCTCGAACACTCAGCCATGCGAGAGCATTATGTCGAATTAAGTCGAACTAACATTCATGGAAGGGTTTCAAAAAATCTTCTCACTCTTCCAACGTCGCAGGTCCTCCGGTCACTGCCAGACATACTTTTATGTTGCTTCACTAGCCTGTACTTTTTTCTAGCGCTCTCCATTCATTTTCTATTTTCGAGAAAACCACTTCGCAATTAAACCTTTGATTATTTGCGTCGGCCCAGCATTTCCCATACCTGTCGTTTCGATTTCTTCCTATTTCTTAAATAGGATTGATATTTCTTGTACAATTCAATAAGGAACAAAACGTCGGCCTCGGGCGACATCTCCTCCGCCCTCTCCATTGAGGGACCCGAGACTGGGCCTGCAGCTTCTGTCGCCTCAGTGAGAACTCGAACTTGCACGCCTTGTGCAACAACAAGACCACGCTGCGCTAAGATTCAGAAGCTACACAAATATCAATATCGCGATCACGAGAGGAATAGTTTGCTGTACCTGCGGTATTGTAGACCGGGTGGCCGTTTTCTACGATAGGAAGTTCGTCATCGTTGATGGCCGGGAAAATTTCGGTTTCCTCGTTCTCCGAGGAGCACCCGTAGATACATCCTGCAACGTACGGAGCGACGTGAGCAATGAATCGGAAGCTGCGACCGCGACGTCTTCGCTAATTGTAGAGAAAAAAAAAAAAGAGGAGGATACCACCCGTTAGATGCAGGAAGAGATACCACCACAGAAGCCGCAAAAGGCGCTGCAACATAGAAGCGCCTCGCTGCAACCTGCGAGGCACAAATCAGATGTATGTATACACAGGACGTGAAAACGGAAGGGGACAAGCGCTGACTAGCAAGTTAAAAGTTCGCCGCCTCGCCTATCGCGCCATCTCACATGTCGGAGCACAGTTTAGGAGATAACGACGACACGCGCGCAGTGAGAAAACTCTACGCGTGAAAATGATCATATCTCCGAAAGCTCGTAGAGACCGCGTCGCTCGCCGGCGTTAACGATGTTCGCGGTCTCTCATCATACACTCTGACAAGACGCGGAAAAACAGGATGTCGGTAAATTTGCGGCACCGCAACGTGCGCGAATGAACGCCTACAATCTGCGTGGAAGACGGCGAAGACAACATGCACACATGAGAGCGCGGCGCGCTGCACCGACGGAAGCTTTACGGGAGACACACACAGGTGCGCACACAACTTGCATTGCACACCGCCTCTCGTATCGCACCGCCTCGCAAGGCGCTACGATGCATTAGAACGTTATAAGATAACCGAAGGTGACCGTAGGGAGCTGGCTGAGCGAGGTGAAGAGGTCTTTAGCGCCCGCGCTGCGATCGGTCAAGTCCCCACAAAGATGGCGGCGAGCGCCCATCTCCTCTTAGTCGTCAGCTAGCCAGAGAACTTCCAGAGAGCAGCCAGACCAAAATCGTCCTGGCAGGTTCTGGCAGCCCGCGGGTAGCGAGAACCGTCCAGCCCGAGCAAAACGAACGCCCGGCGGAAGTGCGTCGCGCGGTGGGCGGAGCAATCAGAGACGCTCCGGCAGCCCGCGGGTAGCCAGAAGTGCAAAATCGAAGAGGCCCAGTGTGAGAGTACACATACGCAGCGATGACGCAAGGACGAAGGCGATGCATGATCAATGTTGAAGGAAGAATGGTGACGACTGGTGTGTGCACCGAAAACTACGACAGGTATCAAGCAACATTTGGGGGATTTTGCAACTGTTACGCCACAGTGGGATGCCCATTCTGGAGGAACGCCCAGGACGGGCGCACCCGGAGTGGCTCATACCGAATGGCTAAAGAAAAATAATAGAGCAAATCAAAGAATTTGTGAAATGTAATTCACCATTGTTTCGCCGTGCTTTAGAGATATATGTGAGCCGACATTAAATGTTCGGGTTTTATGTAGGAATCGTAGAGGGACGGTGCCATTTCTGAAGGACTGGCCATGAACGGGTATACATCCAGAGAATACTGAAAGAAAATGAAGTTTGACGTGCGTTTTTCTGAACGTTGCAGTCGGTGGAAGGTGGAAAAAGAGGCCTGAAGCTGGTAAAAGACGGCAGGAATGGAGGGGCTGTTAGTGGGGTCTGGTTGCTGGAGAAGATCACTTGCTCGGTGGTCCGCGAAAAAACGCGCGGTTTTCTTTCGCAGAATCGATTTCTCCGCTGGGTCTGCAGTTCTTACGGCGACTTATTGCCTACAACGCCACTGTCGGCTTCGTGGTGTCTGCGAACCCGTAGTATAGCTGGCTATTGGATATGTGTTACGGATTTCGGGCTTGCCCGAGCCAGATGTGGCGTATAATCTGACACACTCCGCTTGCCGTCCGAGAAACGGAACACATTAATGTCGTCTCTCCTGGAGTGTGCGTCGTTCGAGGGCTGCACCTATTGTTTCTTGCTCGATGTGACTAACGATTTTTCTCTTTTCCATGACGACGCAGATGTCGCGCTGCGCGAAAAACAAAAAACAAAACACACCTTTCGCACCGTTTATCGGGCGACGTTGTCTTCGTGAGAATGAAAGGAAGACGGAGGGAAAGAAATAATGAAAAAGACTGACAGAAGGAAGGTAAAAACAAATAAGAAAAATATTAAGCAAATAAATAAATAAGGAAAGAAAGAAAAAAGAAAGAGTGAGCGAAAGAAAAAGGAAATAAATAGATATTGATAACAGATGAAATAAGAAAAGCGAATTATTGAGACAAGGAATGAAATTAAGAATTAGTAAATGAAATCAAAAACTAAATTATGAATGAATGAACGAAAGAAGGAAAATATAGAAGATATAGGGAAAGAAAGAAACAATGAAAGAAACTAGGAAAGAAACAAAGATGAACCACCAGACTAATCAGGGCACATTTACGGCGATAGTTGAGCCCTTAGTGACGCGAAAATTTGTATGTTCGCGACATTTGTTTGTTGTGCGTTCTCTTAATCACATGTGCTTGCCTTATGCACGAACACAACGACGACACGGAGACGACGACAGCGCCGAAAACGGCATGAGGGTGAGGTGACACTCACACGTGAGCGACTCGGAATCGAATGCTGGGACTGTGGTATAATCTGCATCTGGTGGACTTCCCGTTCTTCGGCTCTACTGATATGCTGATCCTACTACTGATTTAATGATGCTAATGCTTGATACAGGCGCCGAACACCGTTTTGAGTCGGGAGGAAGTCCATGAAGCTATTCCTGAAAAAAAAAAAAAAAAATCCGGGGACACCCGAGCACTTCGTATGAGTTGTGAATGCGAAAGCATTAACGTCCAACTGAACGCCGCTGAGCGGTACCTCGAGTTTTGCACTCTGAGTAATGTACCATATCCAGGTAGAGCCCGCAACAGCGAGCGATTTCGCCTTCGCGCTGCCTCTCGCTTCAACGCGAGCTACACGGCGAGAACACAGAGCACAGGAAGCTGTCAGCACTCGCCGCACTGAGCCGCCATCGCAGCGGCAGTACGGACGACGACAATTCTGATAAGCAGGAGGAGGCTTGGAGTCGACATCGGAACGAGAGGAAACGAATGGCCCGGAAAACAGACGAACAGCGCGCCGAACGACTGGCTAAACGCCGCAACATAGCTAGACAACCAGACTAGCCTGGACTAGCAATCAAGATTAACCAAGGCTAACCATGCTATGCCTTAGCTTTCGCTACGTATATCCGGGCATAGCCGAGCCACTGCCAATTTTTTTTTAACACGTAGCACATGAGGCTGTCAGCAATCGGCGCTCTCTGTCGCCATCGCAGATCGCTTTCAAGATACGACCCTCGCGGCCGCGCCCGACGCAGCCGCCGTCAGAGTGCGGTTGATGACGGTTCACAATGGTTCGACGCTTATGAATAAGTTGCTAAAGAGCAGTAACGGCTGGTGATGATCGGAAATACAAAACGTCATCAGCGCACCTGGCGCCGCCACCTGCAGTAGTTTGCTTGCGTCATCAATTCGCCTCGTGCCACCGTTGTTGTGGTCGCACCGATGGCGCGAGTTGTTGGGAACTCGGCGCTGACGCCCGTTGTTGCACCTGGGTCGCAAGCCCCAAGGGTAGCGTTGGCCTGGCGGCCTGGGGTACAACTGGAAGCATCCGAAGGTCCCGGCAAAGCATGAGTCGACTGGTAACAACACAACAACTTGTTTATTCTAACATCGCAAAGAGTTGGCGGTCAGGTTGACCGAAGTAGAGAGACGGGAGTGCACTTTACTCAACAGAAGAAATCGGAGCCCTCTCTTTGGCGTCCGGCGGCAGCTGTTTTTATACTCTCGCAGTTGAGGGCAAGAAGGAACCCCTCTATAGACGAGCACGTGACTGTACAATGGGATAAGGTGACGCATACTGTCGTGTCGCCGCCGGTCGGGCACAATGGGGAGGAGAAGGTGACTCACACTGTCGTATCGCCGCCGGTCGGGCACAATGGGGAGGAGAAGGTGACTCCTACTGTCGTATCGCCGCCGGTCGGGCACAATGGGGAGGAGAAGATGACTCCTACTGTCGTGTCGCCGCCGGTCGGGCACCATATGCACATACACTCACACACGCACATGAAGACACGTGGCATCGGAACATGCCTGGACGCGCTTGGCGGGGAGGCGTAGCGGCGACGCCGAACGGGCCAAAATGTCTGCCGCTTTGTTGCAGTCGCGCCGGCTAAACCGCGCGTCGTAGGCGAAACGTAACAGACCGCCCCGCCGGGGGAAGGAGATCCCGATGGACAGGGGACTGCATCCGCTGTCCGGAGGGATGTCGCTCGATGATGCTCATAACCGAAGTCGGGCGTCCCTCGACGTTTCTTGAGCGCAGCGCACAGAGAAGGCCTCGTTCTCTCGTTCAGGTTCGCACGGGACACTGCAAAGTGACTTCGGGAGAGTTCACATTTTTGTTCTCGTTCCCGGCAAGCGTTAGAACTACGCTGAAACTCAACCGCTCAGTCAGCAAGCACGGCACAACCCTCACTAAGCCCTGCCAGGCTCTTTCCCCTTTTATACCACTGCCTAGTTCCTTACAGTAGTCTAGCACCACTCAGAACGCGTCCACAAATTGGAAAATTGCACTAGAAAGCATATCATCACTTTGAAACACTAAACAAAAGCAATATGTTAAAAAAATCCTGCCTCAGGAAGAAAAACATCAGTAACAAACAATTTTGAGGCTGATTCCTACGTTAGGGGCTTCGACTTAAGCCATCGGCGTTACCGTTGAGACTCCCCTTTTTGTAACGCACCTCAAAGGAATATTGTTGCAAAGCGAGGCTCCAGCGCAGGAGGCGGCCATTTTTGGGAGAGATGGTCTGCAGCCATTGGAGAGGGCAGTGATCCGTCTCAATGATAAACCTCGAGCCGGCTAGATAGCATGACAATTTCTGAACAGCCCACACGAGACATGCACGCTCTTTCTCGGTGGCGCTATACGCCTGCTCACGACTGGTCAGCTTACGACTAGCATACAGGACGGGGTGTTCTACTTCTCCATTTTCCCGTTGGCACAGTACAACGCCCATGCCTCGCTCACTAGCATCGCACTGAACAACGAACCCTTTTGTATAGTCTGGCGATCGTAGCACAGGCTGGCTTGTTAGGGCACTCTTTAGGGCGCTAAAAGCTCTTTCCTTTGTCTCGTCCCAGACGACTGTTTGAGGCTCTGTTTTTCTTAGAGCATCCGTCAGGGGAGCCGCGATATCAGAGTACCTGGGGATGTACCTCTGATAGTAGCCGGCGACACCTAAGAACGACCGAATATCGGTCTTCGTGCGCGGTTGCGGGAAGTCTCGCACAGCGGCCACCTTTATTTCAGAGGGGCGGCGACGACCCTGACCAATCACGTGACCGAGGTAGACAACCTCGGCCTGTGCTAACTGGCACTTAGGAGCCTTGACTGTCAAGCCCGCTTCGCGCAGGCGGGTTAGCACTGCCCGCAAGTGTGCCATATGCTCAGACCAGGATGCGGAGAATATCGCTACGTCGTCTAGATACGGTAAAGCGAATTCTTGCTGTCCCCGCAACACTTTATCCATGAGGCTTGAAAAACAGTATGGCGCGTTCTTCAAACCAAAACTCAACACTTTAGGACGGAATGTTCCCATTGGTGAAATGAACGCCGCATACCTACTAGCCTCTTCTGTAAGTGGAACCTGCCAATAACCCCTGACAAGATCTAGGGTGGAAATAAACTGAGCGCTACTAACTTTCCCAAGGCGCTCCTCGATGTTAGGGATCGGATAAATTTGATCCTTAGTGATGGAATTAAGCCTGCGGTAGTCGACGCAAGGACGAGGTTCCTTGCCCGGTACCTCAACTAAAATCAAAGGGGAGGTATAATCACTCTCACCTGCCTCAATAACACCGAGCTGTAGCATTTTCTTTACCTCAGCCTCCATAATATCGTTCTGGCGGGGTGACACCCGATACGCCTTGGATCGTACTGGCTCTGGGGAGGTAAGTTCTATATCATGAGTAAGTACAGAAGTCCTACCAGGCCTCTCAGAGAACAGACCTTGAAACTCTTGTAAGAGCTGGTGTAGTTCGGTTTTCTGCTCAGGCGACAGCGGTGCTTTACTGATAAGGTCACTAATGACTTGACCGGTGTCTTCCCTGTTCGTCACTGAGCCTAGTCCCGGAAGCTCGACCGGAAGCTCTTCAGGAACGTTTACCATCATGCACACCACTGCTTCCCGTTGTTTATAGGGTTTGAGCAGATTACAGTGGTAAACTTGCTGTGCTTTCCGCTTTCCTGGCAGACTCACCACGTAGTTAACGTCCGACAGTTTCTGAACAATTCGTGCTGGGCCCTCCCACTGCACGTCTAGTTTGTTGTTTAGCGATGTGCGCAATATCATGACCTCATCGCCCACCTCAAAACGACGGGCCCTGGCTGTCCGATCATAATAAACCTTGGCCCTCTGCTGGGCCTTTGCCATTGCTTCACCTGACAACTCCTGTGCCCTTCTTAAGCGTTCGAGGAGCTTAAGCACGTACTCCACCACGACTGGGTCGTCGCCCCTACCTTCCCACGATTCTCGAAGCATGCGAAGCGGAGACCGAAGCGAGCGACCGTACACCAGCTCAGCTGGCGAAAACCCCGTAGCCGCATGCGGCGGGGTCCTTAATGCAAACATCACCCCAGGCAGACACAGCTCCCAGTCAGTTTGATGTTCAAAACACAATGCTCTCAACACGCGCTTCATGACGGAGTGGAGCTTCTCAACGGAATTCGACTGTGGGTGGTACACTGAGCTGTGTAACAGCTTTACCCCACACCTTTCGAGAAAAGTTGTCGTCAAAGCGCTAGTAAACACTGTGCCCTGATCTGATTGGATTTCCGCAGGGAAACCAACTCGCGCAAATATGGACAGCAGTGCATTGGCTATCTCAACTGAGCTGAGTTCTTTAAGCGGCACTGCTTCAGGGAACTTTGTCGCTGGGCAGATCACAGTCAAAATGTGTCTGTACCCCGTGGCTGTTACCGGCAGAGGTCCCACTGTATCAATAACGAGCCGTCTAAAAGGCTCCGTAATGATAGGTACCAACTTCAACGGCGCCCTCGATTTGTCCCCTGGTTTGCCCACCCGCTGACAGGTGTCACATGTCCTCACGAAATGGTCTGCGTCCCGAAAACACCCTGGCCAATAGTACTCTTGCAAGAGACGGTCCTTAGTTTTCTTAACTCCAAGGTGTCCGGACCACGAACCCCCATGCGTCAAGCGCAACAGATCCTGACGATAGCATTTAGGAACGATCAGCTGATCGAACTCCACTCCTCTGCGGTCTAGATACTTCCGGTACAGGACTCCACCTCTTTCCACAAAACGCGCATTTTTCCTGGCGATACCTTCCTTGACATTGCAGCGTATGTTTTCTAGGCTACCATCCTTCTTTTGCTCGGCTATCAAAGCCGACCGGCTGACTTGTAGCAACCTATCAAGTCCGTCTGACGTAGGCGCGATGAGCAAATCTGCAGATAGCTCTTCTAACTTTCCCGCATCGGGATTTTCCTCTCCAGTATCTGGCGCCTTCAACGCTACAGACTCAATTTTATTCAGTTCGGGCGTGCTCTGAATATCAGCTTGCTGCGCCTCTGACCCCTTTTCATTGTTGGACAACGTCGGCCCCGCAACTATCGCCTTTGCAGCGAGCTCCCGAACCTTCGATCTGGTTAAGGCCTGAACGCTAGCCTCACCAAACAAAAGCCCCTTCTCGCGCAGGAGGTGATCGGACCTGTTCGAAAATAGGTACGGGTACTGGGGGGGCAGCATAGATGACACTGCCGCCTCCGTCTCAAGCGCTCCGAAAGGTCCTTCAATAAGCACTTTTGCTACCGGCAGACACACGCTATGAGCTTCCACGGCTTGCTTGATCCATGCGCACTCGCCCGTGAACATATGGGGTTCTACGTAAGACAGGTGAACTACATCCATTGTAGCTGCGGAATCGCGAAGCACTCGGCACTCTTTCCCGTTCACGAGGAGGTCTCGCATGTAAGGCTCGAGAAGCTTCATGTTCTCGTCAGTGCTGCATAATGAAAAAAACACAACTTTTGGTGTTGTTTCCGGACACTGCGCCGAAAAGTGACCCGGCTTCTGGCACGTATAACACACGCGCGCTTGCCTCATCTCGAACCGCTTTCTGCGTTCGGCTTCGGCTGCCGCCGTCTCTTTACGTTTGGTCGGACTGCTTTCACTCGCATCCTCACTACGCGTGTTCCCCTTTGCTCTCATGGGTGTGAACTTCGGCCTCTCAAACTTCGAGCCAAATTCACCCTTTTGACCGTCCTTAGCTCCGCGAGCCCGACGCGTCACAAACTCCTCGGCTAGCTCAGCGGCTTTAGCCACCGTACAAACGTCTGGCGTATCCAAGACCCAGTACCTCACGTTCTCAGGTAACCGACTATAAAACTGTTCCAGCCCGAAGCACTGCAGAACTTTATCGTGGTCACCAAACGCTTTCTCTTCTTTGAGCCACTCCTGCATGTTTGACATTAGCCTGTACGCAAACTCTGTGTATGACTCACTTTTGCCTTTCTCATTTTCCCGAAACTTCCGACGGAACGCCTCCGCTGACAGCCTGTACTTTTTTAGCAGACTCGATTTCACTTTGTCGAAATCCTCTGCCTCCTCTCTATCCAAGCGAGCGACTACGTCGGCCGCCTCGCCGGGTAACAAAGTGAGCAAGCGCTGTGGCCACGTTTCCCGAGAGAACCCCTGCTTCTCGCACGTTCGCTCAAAGTTAACCAGGAACAAACCAATGTCCTCTCCAAGCTTAAACGGCCGCATCAGGTCAGTCATTTTGAACAATACGCGTTCTCCTGCACCGTGTGCCTGACTTCCATTACGAGCGCGTTCCATCTCTACCTCAAGACGCTTCATTTCCAAAGCGTGTTCACGGTCGCGCTCTTGTTGCTCTCGCTCTTTCTGTTCTTTGCGTTCACGCTCTTCTTTTTCTTTCTGTTCTTTAAGTACGCGCTCTTCTTTTTCTTTCTGTTCTTTAAGTTCGCGCTCCTGTCTTTTTGCAGTCTCCCTCTCCTCAATGGTCTCAAGGCATTCCGACAGCTCGTCATCCTCAGCCTCTAACTCAAGAATAGCCTTTAGCAGTTCAGGTTTTCTGAGTTTGTCTGAGACATCCAGACCCAACTCTCTTGCAAGCTCCAGCAATTTCGGTTTGCGCAACGACTTCAAATCCATGGCTGCTCTGAATGCTGCTTTCTCTACTGCTTACTATTGTCTTGCCGCAAACTAACCCGGCAGCAACGACAACCACAATTACCAGCTCTGTTTCTGACACTAACAAAAGCCTGGCAAAGCTCAGAAGAAGAAAGTCCCGCACTCACCAAACCTCGCAGCCAAGAGTTCAGCGCAGTCGTTCCGCTGCAGGCAACCAGTCATCACACAGGGCTCGTTGCACTGCTCCCGGATCGTCGTTGAGCTGCTCAGCATACAGTCAACTGCATATCTTCGCTGCTGGCCTCCGTTGTCGCGATCTCACCGCTGGCACCAGTTGTTGTGGTCGCACCGATGGCGCGAGTTGTTGGGAACTCGGCGCTGACGCCCGTTGTTGCACCTGGGTCGCAAGCCCCAAGGGTAGCGTTGGCCTGGCGGCCTGGGGTACAACTGGAAGCATCCGAAGGTCCCGGCAAAGCATGAGTCGACTGGTAACAACACAACAACTTGTTTATTCTAACATCGCAAAGAGTTGGCGGTCAGGTTGACCGAAGTAGAGAGACGGGAGTGCACTTTACTCAACAGAAGAAATCGGAGCCCTCTCTTTGGCGTCCGGGGGCAGCTGTTTTTATACTCTCGCAGTTGAGGGCAAGAAGGAACCCCTCTATAGACGAGCACGTGACTGTACAATGGGATAAGGTGACGCATACTGTCGTGTCGCCGCCGGTCGGGCACAATGGGGAGGAGAAGGTGACTCACACTGTCGTATCGCCGCCGGTCGGGCAAATGGGGAGGAGAAGGTGACTCCTACTGTCGTATCGCCGCCGGTCGGGCACAATGGGGAGGAGAAGGTGACTCCTACTGTCGTGTCGCCGCCGGTCGGGCACCATATGCACATACACTCACACACGCACATGAAGACACGTGGCATCGGAACATGCCTGGACGCGCTTGGCGGGGAGGCGTAGCGGCGACGCCGAACGGGCCAAAATGTCTGCCGCTTTGTTGCAGTCGCGCCGGCTAAACCGCGCGTCGTAGGCGAAACGTAACACCGTCCGCACCAGTTCGTGACGCTGTAGCGCTGTCTTCTGTACTGGTCGGATCAAGTTTCATAACATTGATAATGAAACCAGGCTGTGTGGAGATGAACAAGTGGCACAATACTTACACATACGTAGACAGCTCCCAGAGGAATATCTGCGTAAAAGTTTTCATGTACTTTCCTATAAATATAAACCAAGACTACCAAATGTGAAGAATGCAAGCAAGACAAAAGTGGATTTCCATTTGAGTGTCGTTGCGAGAGAGAGAGAGAGAAAGAGAGAGAAGAGAAAACAACGATAGGAAAGGCAGGGAGGTCAACCAGAAGAGCATCCGGTTTGCTACACAAAGGGGAATAAAAAAGGGAAGAACGGAGAGTGTAAGCACTGAGTTTTTGGAAGACTAGCGTAGGGCGAGTGGGAAGGCATTTCTGGAACAAGATAAAGTGTGGGTGAAAACGTTTCATGAACTGGTTTTATGAATATGTGGTGTGCGGAGAGAGTGACGTAATGCCAGTCGTGTTGGTTGGGTTTTTTTGCATTGCCTACATCTGGAGGTGGTCGCGTGCATGACCCGATAGAACGGAGCTGACCTTGTATTTACAGATCGTGCCACGCTGGAGCAGTGCTCGAGCCGTATGAGGAAGCAACGCGAAGTTCGCAGATTCTCGTTTCCACTTACGTAAAACCATTGCTCCATGACGCTTTATCGCAAAGCACGCGCAGACATGATTTCAAAGACGCGTGGAGCGATCAAAGCATTTAACGCAACTCGTTCTTGGGCTAGTTGGTCGATACGTAAATGAATAAGCCTCCATAGCGTTAACGCGACGTGCGTATATAGCTGTCGCCTTTGTCGTGTCAGTGGTGTCAACGCTACGGTTTGCGATGCAAACATGAATGTACCCAAACACACAATAGTGCAGTCACGTCAGCGTATTTCACTGGTACGTTAATAAACTGCGCACAACAAACTGAAGCGTGCGATACTTTGTGGCAGCCCGTGGGAGCGCGCAAGAAGACAGCTTCTACTTTCCTGTTTGCACATATTTCGAGGAAACGCTTCTGCGGACCTGTCGAGGGATACGGTGATCGATGGCTTGCCATTCGCACGCGAGAATCTTGAATAAATGATGCTGGCTTCTCTCCCTCCCTCTGGCAACACTGGGGTCGCAACACGACCGCTGGGCCGCCCTGCGGTTATCGTGCTTCTTTCGTTACACTGCGCGCCGAAAGAGGGTTCTGTGCACGTGATCTCGCGTGCTATCTCATTTTTGCATCTGGTATTACAGCTAGTGGCGCTTACGTTATGCCCGTTCCAAAATAATTGTCGAGGGCTTCGTTCAGCTGTATACTTGGTTCGTAATAAGTAAACCACAGTTTCGAGTTGCTGTTATTTCGCACTTTTGGGCAAACAAACAATAAAGAGGCGAAACCGTTCGTGTAAATTACGGCCAAGAGGGAATTTCCACGCAATCGTCGCTCTTGTTATTACCGATGCCGCTGAGTTCCGGACACGCTCCTCACTCGAACACGCTTGGGAAATCACCGCAAGCGGCGAACCGCCCGTGGGTCCGTGTATAAATTATGGAAGGATCGCGTTTCGGGCCCGAAAGCTGACTATGATGTATACGTGTTGTTGGCATTAGAGAAGTGGAACTTCTTATATATTATGGGTAGAAATAGGAGCAACCGCAACAGTGCACGATATCATAAAGAATAGACGGACGGACGGACGGACGCAGACAGACAGACAGACAGACAGACAGACAGACAGACAGACAGACAGACAGACAGACAGACAGACAGGCAGGCAGGCAGGCAGGCAGGCAGGCAGGCAGGCATGTGTAGCAGGTTCACGCTCTAAAAGCGAAGCTGTTCTTTGCGAACGTCGTCGGGTTTCGTGATCGTGGGCGCTGAGGCCTCCTGGCTGTTCCCTTGTCGAACGGACCAAACAATCCCAGCGGAGCACGCGTGCCGCGCGCGCCGCTCGATTTCGTGCAGCGCCACCAGATGGCGCTCCCGCGCATCTGTGGCAGCGGCGGCGCCGGACCGGGGAGTAAAAGAAAAACAACCAGAAAGCTCGCTTTCGCGCATCGGCGGCTGCACTGTAATGAGGAAGCAAACGCTTCTCGCGGACAGAATGGATTCGAATTCCGCTACGCACGTATGCTGTTACGGTTGGCGTCTAGCACCCCGTGAAAAAAAAGAAGGATTCTCGCCCACCATACCTCATCGAAACGAAGTGTGACTTCCTAATTCGCCATGGTTGTCTCGGGTGTATGCCGGTTTGGCGAAAGCCCCGCAGTGTTTACAGGTCCCTTTTGTGTGTGTGTGACTTTAGAGGAACCCTTTGCTCAAACTGTCAAGCTCTACGGAGGAACTTCAGCGAACCAGCAGCGCGCGTAAGAGGAGGTTTCAGCTGTCTACTATTCCCAGGACCGCTGACTGCCGCCTGCAGAGGCGCGCTCGCGAATACGTCAACTGGGAGAATCGATCAGTCGCCCTTCCGCAACTAGACGCCCTTTCCGCGAACCAACGTCGCCTAGAAGAAAGGAAGAGCATCTACATTTCCGGACCTGCGGCTTGGTATATCCGGAGGCGGGACGCTCTTTCCTTGTGCAGGCTTGGTATCATCTACGGAGGCGGGTCGCCCTTCCGCAACTAGACGCCCTTTCCGCGAACCAACGTCGCCTAGAAGAAAGGAAGAGCATCTACATTTCCGGACCTGCGGCTTGGTATATCCGGAGGCGGGACGCTCTTTTCTTGTGCAGGCTTGGTATCATCTACGGAGGCGGGTCGCCCTTCCGCAACTAGACGCCCTTTCCGCGAACCAACGTCGCCTAGAAGAAAGGAAGAGCATCTACATTTCCGGACCTGCGGCTTGGTATATTCGGAGGCGGGACGCTCTTTCCTTGTGCAGGCTTGGTATCATCTACGGAGGCGGGTCACCCTTCCGCAACTAGACGTTCTATCCGCGAACCAACGTCGCTTAAAAGAAAGGAAAAACGTCTACTTTCCTTGCTGCAGGCTTGGTATCTACGGAGGCGGGACGCCCATCCACAAACCAGACTCTGTGCTTGTCACGTGACGTCGACGGGAGCAAGATCCCTCTCACGATTTTAGAGAGCCTATTTAAGGGGCTCCAAAATGTACTTTTTTGAACACTTCATTCGCTTCTTATCAACTTTCCCCAACTTTTGAATAAACCGTGCAAGTGTCGCACTAGAAATCGTCTCGTCCTTGCCTGGTCGCCATGCTCTACCGGATGCGTGCAGCCCGCCGACAACGCCACGCTGCCCAATAGTAACGTCGGTCGAGCTTCGATAAACAGGCGTCGCTACAACTCGGCAGCAGTACGATACGCTACCCTGGAGTACGCAACAATGCGCATGCTGCCCCTGAAACCACGATGCCTTCAAAGCGTCCGTCGTACTCGCTAGTAGTCGGCAACTAAGAGGAAGCTTTAGCTCAGGCCCAACTCCGATGCGGCCTATTCAAATACATGGAAAATGCAAAAACGTTTTTCTGAGATAACCCCTGGACCGATTTCAATGAAATTTGTTGTACTTGAGAGAGAATGTTAAATTCTAGTGACTGTTGGAAGCGGAATTTCGATTTAGGGCTTGAATTTCGTTAAAAAAATTCTCAAATATTTGACCGCTTGAAAAAAATAGAAGCACGAAGTTTACAAATTCATAGCTTTGCATCAAGAACAGATATCGCGGTTCTGTAAACGGCATCCATTAGATCACTGAAAGTGGACGAATTCGATATGTCAACTTATATCTTACGTGAATTTGTTGCGTGATGGACTAGGCTTCTGCAAAAGCTGCATTTCCATATTACTGAATATTTTTTTAGATGCATGTGCAACATCAATTTTGTCCGCTTTAGATGTACTATCATATGCAATATACAGAATTGTGATATCATTTTTTTCTTGCGGAGTTGGAGAGCTGTAAACTTGATAGTTTCGTTTTCCGAAAATTTTCGATTTCTCACAATTTTAATAAATAAGTTGACCATCTAAATAAGAAATTCGAAACCAACAGCCACTAGATTTTAAGTTTTTCTTTTAAATGCAACAAACCTCGCCAAATTTGGTGCTGTGGCTGCCGAGAAAAACGAATTCTCCTTTTACATGTATTTAGATAGGAGCACCCGAGCTCAGAGGAAGCTTTAGCTCGTTGTTGCGTTTTACATGTATTTGAACAGGCCGCGTTGGAGTTGGGCCCGAGCTAAAGCTTCCTCTTAACAAAAAGCTCCACATAATTTGAGTACATCCGCACTTATGTGTTTGTGCGTGTGTGTGTGTGTGTTCTTGTTTCGACTCCTTATGTACTGGCTCAAAGGTTCGCTGCACATAGATTACAACTCGTTGGATCGCTCTGCTGCATTTTAGAAAAGGTGTTAGGCGCAAAATATCAGACGCGGACGACAGAATAAAAGACACGGATTACTTTCCTGGTTGATATGACATGATTAGGTTTGGTATGTATCTCATGTAATCTCACCCGTGTATGTTCCTGTTCGCATGCCTGAGGGTATATGAGTGAAGCATCGGGAAAATACAAATAATTTGCGAGTGTGCGCCTGTCCGTGTCTTTGATTCTGTTGTCCGTGTCTTAGTTTCTGCGTCTAAAACATTTTCGAAAATCCCTGTACCAACTATCCCGGCAGCAGACGTTACTAAACTGTTTGCTGCATCCTTTAATTGTTTTTCACAATGTTTTGCATCTAGCATATGTTTCAAGTGGCTAGATTGGTGCTTTCCACGTATATATTTGACATAAAATAGTTAAATGTTCTTACATCTGACTTTCCTTTAGAGAGTTCTCGCATGGAGTTCACATTCTGTAAACCTGAGCAAAATCACGGAAGAATCGAAAATTCTTATTCCATTTTACGCCTGTACGCTTTGCATGATTCTGAGCACTAAAGAAATGTGGTGAAACAAAACTTTCAATTGACGGAATTAATTGGCGCCTGATCGGTGTACAAGTCGAGGTGTCTGGCGTGCGCGTGTTTTAGTGCGTTCGCTCCTCGAGTTTGTAAGGTGATACTAGAACGTTAAATACGACCCGATAAGAGCGGTGTATTCGAGGCATGCTTCAGGCATCCGTCTGGCTGAAGGCTTGACTCCTAAAACCTAGCGCGTGATTTAATGAGCTATGCAGCGACAGAGCGGGTGCTCTCATTCAAACAAAACAGTTACCATGGCCTGTCGTACTTCCTGTTCTTTATCGCGCGTTAAAGAAGGAGCCAGATTGACGGCGCCTAATTTTTAATTGCTCCGTTTGTATTACGCGTCTGTCTAGCAGACGACGACGCCGCGTCGCGGATTGTCTTCTGTTCTCGTGACAGCGAACAGACGCTCGCCCCGGAAAAACTATACACTGGCGTTTATGTATGCGTGTTGTGATTATGCCTTTTCTAAGCCACGTCGGTGATGTGCCGCATTCAGTGCACAAGGCTTGGCTCTGTGTGTACCATATCTCTTTAACGCCCCACTGGCGCCGCGTCTAGGAAATTTTCCTATGCGCGCCTGCGTCGAAGGACGGGAATATTAAACGTCATGAGTGCCTGCCTCTCGTCAGCGCGCGGAAAGAGACAGGCATGCATGGAATGGCACGCGTACGCGGGAGTATTCTACTGGGGCGACAGCACCGCAACCAAATGCAGATGGACAGAGATTAACAGGGAGCCGCCTGTTTACTGGGTCACCTAGAAGAAGAGTGTTGGGCTCTATTCGCAAATTACGCTCCCGCAATAGCGAAACGGCCACTCTCGCCGTAAAAGGAGGCTTTGGAAACCAGAAAAGGCACAAGCGAATGCTTGGCAACAGCTTGCCGTGACGTGATAGATTTTTACGGGGTCTACTCGGATCGAAGCTGTTCATCTAAAATGAAGGACTACATTGCATTTCGAAAGAAGTAAGGACCCGACAGGACAAGTTTCCAGAACATTCACTGCGACGGAGTGGTCCAAGCATTAGAAAAGGTTATGAAATACGTGACCTCACACAAGTTTACCTGCGCTGAGATTTTGGCACGAATAAAAAAGAAATACGTGAATAACGAAGGGCAATGTAGCAATAATGAACATCCTCTTACCAAATGAATGGAAATAGTGTTTTGAATAAAAATTCTATGCACGACTAAGCTGATGCAGTGTTGATCTTTAGACTACCTATAACATGCCATTGATAAACATCGTCGTTATCAATTAGAGTCGCTAGAAGTTTTCCTGTGAGTCCAGGGGAGATATTTCGCTTTCTGCTTCTGGCCGGAGTCACTGTTTAGTCGTGACGTTTAACAATATCTGGCCAACGATCGTCGTGTTTACAGCCGCATAATAATAATATACACGAGAAGTAACGGGGATTTGACTCTATGTCTCTCTTTTAAAGGAAGAAGTAGTAGTATTTTAAACGAGCCGTGGCATGCAGAGGAATAAGATTTGCCTCAGGTGTTTATCACATTCTTGTATAGCCACAAAACAGGCGTGTTAGCTACCTAAAGAAAATGTTGCAGAAAGAAAGAAAGAAGAAATGTCGAACAAGCCACCTTCCCCGACCTCGCCATCCTTGTTCAACGCCTTAGTTTCTCCCTCTGTTTCTAGATTTTTCTATCGACACAATGTTGTCTCTTCGTTGCTCGCCTACGTGTACGTGTAACACACGGCCTCTGTGCGTGTCCAAAGTAAAGAAAATGAAGCTCAAAACCATCACAGTCGTTAATCACGCCTGAACTCGTTCACGCATTCCTCCACGATCGACGACACCACATACCCGTGTTGGCCCGCGTTGCAGACACGCTGACAACGTATATACGACGCCTCTGGGTCAGTGTTTACACGAAGCTAATGAGAAAACGGCAAAAGCACGAGCGGAACAACCGTGTCGGGCAAATCACTTATCTGCCGGAAGACAGGAAACGGCGTCTTAGGATTTCTCGGTGGAAAGTTAATTTGGCGCCAGTTGTGCCCTTTCGCCGCGTACCCGCCGCATGACGCATGCGGGCGCGACAACTCGGGGGCCGCCGCGTGCAGTGTCCCCGGCGAGATTTACTGCTCCGAAAGTAGTTATTTCCGCTGTAGCTGTTATAATGGGCAGCCACGTGAAAGCATTGCGTTAGCCTATGGTGCCGCCTGAGAACTACGTGCTTCTGTGTTCTGCGTGTCTCGAAAAGGACGAATTAACAGACAGACAGACAGACAGACAGACAGACAGACAGACAGACAGACAGACAGACAGACAGACAGACAGACAGACAGACAGACAGACAGACAGACAGACAGACAGACAGACAGACAGACAGACAGACAGACAGACAGACAGACAGACAGACAGACAGACAGACAGACAGACAGACAGACAGACAGACAGACAGACAGACAGACAGACAGACAGACAGACAGACAGACAGACAGACAGACAGACAGACAGACAGACAGACAGACAGACAGACAGACAGACAGAGACAGACAGACACAGACAAACGGACGGACGGACAGACATACTTTGTGTCGACATTTCTGCCTCCAGCAGGCAAAACTCACCGCGGGCCGCCAGCAAACGCGTCGCGTCGGTATTTGTACGCCGAGATAATACACGGGACACACGTAAATCGAGGTGGTTTGCGTTCGTGTCGTCAGTTCGGCACAGGAAGTCATTTAGAGCAAGCGCGAGCAGGAAGCCGCGATTCGAAAAGAAGAAAGAAGAAAAACAAACAAAACGGGGCCAGGTCTCAGTCCACGGGCTGTGAAGGCATAGAAGGTGACAGCCGCAGCCATCTGTAAATCGCTTTTTGATCGGGAACAACTTTTCCTCGCGGCACTTTGGCTACGCGTGGCGGTGGAGTTCCTGTCTCCACGCGGCTTTCTGCTCAAACCGAGAGTCGCCCGCGCGATCGCTCTGAATTAGTTATCGCGACGTCGTCGATATCGAAGGCGACGCGCGCGCTGGGCCCTCAGCTGCGCATGGCTGGCGCGCGCAGAGCGAATTGCTTCTGCGTAGTACGTACGCACTGAAAGCCCGCGATGAAGCCATTACGCTCTGGCCGGGCGAACCGTCGGTCGGTCCACTCTAGTACGCTCTCATTGATGGAGGTCGCAGATAAGAAGGAGAAGACAGGAAAAACACGAAAGAAAGAAATGTTCCGTGGTGAGATACACTGGCGATAAAGCCTTCATATACGTGCGACCTTCGTTGAAAGGCGCGCGTGCTCGTCGACATGCAAGCACGTATGCTCGTTTAACCGGTAATCGCGTTTATTAACGCCGCCCGAGTTCTATGTGCGTTCGATCGCGCGCGTTGCACGATTATGAAGGCGCTCCGCTGCCAATGTAGAAATGCGTACAGCCACGCTGCCGACGCTTTCTGCCACGAGATTGTATTTAGACGAGAAATCGAAGGTGCACAAATGTAGCCACGATAAGGAAATGGCTAAGGATACCGTGGAATAAACAGCAGCAATTAAAATTCCCGGAACGACGAAAAAGAGTAGGCGATACGGAAAAAAAAAAAAGGATATACCTGACGTAGTGAAGCAGCAGTTAGGTAAAGTCCCATCTTTCTTTCGTTTTGGTTCCATCACTCTGTTTACTCGAATACAGCTGACTGACGTTGTAGGCCCGTACCTCGAAACCGGAAAGTGGAAAAACATACACATGCGACACACACGAAAATATTTCTCGAATGCTATAGCCAATCCAGAAAAGGGCAGGGAATAACAAAAAATTGGCAGTGGCTTAGCTCGGCTATGTCAGGATATACGTAGCGAAAGTTAAGGCATAGCATGGTTAGCCTTGGTTAATCTTGATTGAAAGTCCAGGTTAGTCTGGTTGTCTGGCTATGCTGCGGCGTTTAGCTAGTCGTTCGGTGCGCTGTGTTCGTCTGTTTCCTGGGCGATTCGTTTCCTCTTCATCTCGTTCCGATGTCGATTCCAGGCCTCCTCCTGCTTATCAGAATTGTCGCCGTCCATACTGCCGCCTCAAGTGTGGTTGCGGCGCACGCGAGCTCTCCTTTTCAATCCTCCGACATGTTATCAGGCATGCGACGCAGCTGGCGAAGCGAGCGGAGGCGAACGCAACGACGAGGAACGCGGTGTGACGTCATGTGCCTCGTTGGAGCACGGGCACGGCGAAATCGCAAGTTCGCGGCCAGTGAAGCTTTCGCTTTAACAACAATAAAATTTGAGCATAGGATTTCATTTTATTTCCCTATGCTGTAGTCCGTAATAAGTTACGCATTCAGTACAAGCTCCGCACAAAAAAAAAAAAAAAACGCAGCTGCCCCTGCCCTTGTGGGCGCACTCTGCGTCTCCCCGCACGGCGTCGCCAAGTGGCCCTTGAGAAGTGGAGCTTCACGACGCACCACGACGGCGTACGGCGATGAACCCACCGCAGTTTCGAGCACCGAGCCGAAAAGCCTGGCCGGCTCTGGCCGTACGTTGTTAAGAACGGCCCGCTGACGTGCAACTTTTGGCAGCCAGTTGCGACAGCGGGGGTCAACTTTTCCTGGAACGCCACCGCAAACTCTAGCCACGGCGTCACTAAGAGAACAATACGCGCGTCCTCGACTCTCCGTCGCTGGAGCCAAGATGAGTTCGACGAAGCAGGCTTTGTGCCTCAACCCGCCACCACCGACCTGGTCTGCTGTGAATAAGGGAGACCCCGAGGGAACGTAGTTCGAGGCCCCTTCCCACGCGCCGTTCAAGACGCAAGACAAGGAGCAACCGGCGGGCGCGCTGCGCGGGTCAGCTCCGAGTTCTGCGAAGGCCCTCTTCCCTCGTGTGGGGACCGTGAACCTGTGCGTGTGTGTGTGTAATCCCTCTCGCAAAAAATCGGCTCGTCTCCTGGTCGAAACGTTATATATATATATATATATATATATATATATATATATATATATATATATATATATAAGCGCTGAGTTAGTAAAACTAACTCCAGCGAAAATGTTGGGCGAAGAAGTGACAACCGCAAAGGCCCCGCCATGTCAAATCTTCTCATTTTGATTATTTGATTAGCAAACACGAGTTGAAACACTAGTCGCCCGCTACAGCATGCGCTATAATAAGTTCGTGGTTTTGGCACGTAAAACGCTTGAGTTTCATATTTTAAGTGCAGCCGTTTATTTGGCAGCGATAAATAAAGATTGAGGAATTGGAACTCTTCTGTGTTAGTGCAGACAGAAATTCTGCCAACCTGTTTGTACTTAACTCTAAGCGTTCACTGATTGAACTAAGCTCATTGAGCGCGAATGCGCACTCCTTTGCGTTCTACATCGCGGCCGATATCACAGCTACGGCAACGCTGACCTTCTAAAATTTGGCTGCGCATTAACGCAGAAAAACACGGGGTGGTATGCATGTTGATAATTCGAGCAATACCTCCGAAGAGCTCGTGTGCTTTCCTTAGCACTCGCCGGTATCTTAGCGCTGGCTTACCTTTCTGCATGCGATCAAAGGGCGGCCATGCCAGAAATGGAACCAGCCTGATCTTGAGATCATCAGCGGCAAGTAGGGCGCTTTCAGACGGCCGAATGTGAACAGCATATACAAATTTGATGTAAACTCGGGCCGACTCGTACAAGCGCGTTCTAAACGAGGACGTGTTTTACATAGCTCTCGAAGCGCGTTTTGTTCTTACCACTCCTTGGGCGCCGAGAGCTAAATGAATGCGCAGTATCGGGTTCCCAATCTTGCCCTTTCAAGGATGCACCCGTTAACACCCGCCGCCCCGTAGTCGCGAAACAGAGGTGCATCCTTCAACCTAAAACGCCGTTGCTATGGGGAACGTGGAAGAAATGTGATACGCGTGTGCGGCTTAAGTGGCGTCCGTATGCATTCCGGCATCTATGGCTCGTGGTCTGGTACGCGCAGGCTATACACGGATGCCAGTGCACTGCAGAATATGGACGGCGCGCACGTGAAGAACGATTATCCGTTGAGACCACTTCTTTCACCGCGGTATCCGTAATGCACGCCCATTTAGCGGAACTGAACGCGGCATTGTTGCTATCACGTCGGTAACGACTGCAGGCAAAGCGCGAGCGAGCGCCCCCTCGCAGGGCGGTAGTTCGTGCGCGTATATGCAGTGCAAGAGAGAGAGAGAGAGAGAGAGAGAGAAGCGTGATTGCATCTAGCCGAACAATTGAGTCATCCGCTTGAGCGATATTTTCAGAGATGACGTCTGAAGAAGAGGGAGGCAACGCGTCGGGAGAAGAGGGCGTGGGAATTCAACATGTAAGGGTGATGCGAGTTTGGAACGATCCCTCTTGCGAAGGCGGTTATTAGAGCGCCGAGGCGGAGCGGGATGGTTCGTCGTATACTTCGCTGTCTTTAACCTTCGGCGTGAACGGACTCATTTGTGTATTTTTATTCAGGGAGTCGAGTAGCCGAGGTATGTTCTGCAGTCTCTCCTCGGCAAGAAATTTATAGCACACCCACTGACTTAAATCTCAGCTGAAACTGAATCCATATCGGGACCGCGTAAATCCATGTTCGTTCCTTAGAACGACCGAAAGTTGCGCAAGTTGGTAAATATTCATGTTACTGAAGAGCAGGCTTGCAGACGTGGTCAGGGTGGTTTTGTTTGATAGATTGGGACGGGGGGGGGGGGGGGGGGTGTTGGACTCCCGAAGCATCATTGAGGGTAGGAAAGACGCAGGAGTGAAAAACGGCTCAGAAATAATTTTGACCACTCGGGTTTCCATTTAACGCGCAGTCAATATAAGTAAACGAGGTGTTTTTGTAATCCAGTCCTATATTAGAATGCGGGAGCCACGATAACGGAACCCAGGATCATGCGCTTAGCAACAGAACGCCATGGCCACTGGGCCACCGGGGCTGGTGCAGTTCGGTTTTCCGAAGTCAGGCACTTGGAGTGACGTCACAAGTCGGTACTGCCACATCTGTTGTTCATTACGCGACATTAGCGGGAACACCCGTCACTGTCCATTTCCCACTGCTCCTTCAGCTACCGTGTGGCCACATTCACGGATAATTTCATTTGAGTCATTTGAATACTTTTGTGTTGCGATGAGTGATCATGCGTTTCTTCTAACACCTAACGCAGTCAAAATATTGTCGCTTGTACCCAAGGTAGACAAATTTAACCAGCGGACGGACGAACGGACAGACGAATGGATTGATCACAAGCGCCAGACAAGACACGCCGCATACGTGTGTAGTTATCCAGCAAGTTGGATCGTGGTTTTAGAGAAGGGACCTGTCAATCGTAGAGAACGCCGCGATGAAAGGTGGACTGGATCTCATCATGACGTCTGAGAATTCGTGTATTATACACCTAGGTAATAAAGTTAACTTCCAGATCGCGCTTTCTGCAGTCGAAGAGGTCGAGTTAGTTATGACAGATTAGTTACACTGCTAAATACTAAAATGTTCCCACGGTTTCATTTCATCAAAAAAAGCTAGGGGTGATATATCTTTCAATTAAGAGGCAGGTGTTTATGAGGGGACACGTAAGCATCTACTCCTCGCACGAGACGAACGTTTCTTTGTCAGAGTTTTAGTAGCAATATGAATTAGCGAGGAAATTGTTTTTCTTGTCGCATCGTCCGTATCGAGTACGTTCTTAATGTAGCGATTTGTTCTCTTCTGCACTGTCTGCCATAAAGCAGTCGCAGTCAATCAAACAACCAAACAAAGAAGCAAGAAATACAGTTTAGAAGAGTTATCCTATTACGTTTTTATTCGTTCTCTTGAGGTGGAGGGGGGAGGGTGTGATACGTGGTCGTACTGTACTTAAACTACTACTACATTCAACTACAAAAGTTGTTGCTCTTGCGTCGAATGTATCACCTACCTCGTCTTTGCTTTGAATGAAACATATTTCTTAGTGATAAACAATTTTTTTTCTCTCTTTTTTTGAGGAGGACCTGCTTTACCACAGAGGTGGCACAACATTGAAAAAAATACAAATATGAAGACAACCATGCATCGTGCATCGTTCACTAAGGCTCTGTAATTACAGCCATCTTTAATCCACTTGCTGAAGTCAGCACACCAGTCAAGGCGGATCAGTTCGCTCTACCAAGACTCGTTTAAAAGTCTATTTGGGAAGCATAGTATATATAACTAAAGCCATTTGTAATATATTGCGCCTAGACTTAGAACATGCTACGGCATTCAAGCACTTGCTTGCATATGTGACAGCAGCATTTCCTAATAGATTTCTTATTTTCGTATACTTCATCGCTAGATACAAAACCAAGTACATTTCTTTAAAAGACATTCAAGTCACACTTACTAGCATGCGTGTTAGCACTCACACCGACTCAGTTTGATTGTCCTTCACTCTCACGCTCAGTCGCATTTTCTCCCCACTCTGTTCCCGTCTTCTAACGAATATTTTTGATCTTGTACACACCAGTCACTCTTCCCACGGGCTGTGGTTGTCCGCGCGGTTAGCTCATCGGAATTAGTCCCAACATTACGCGACGTGTACGATGACATTTTGAAACGAGGATTGCTGCCGCCATCTATGCGACGAGGTGTTACTGTCTTACTGCAAAGAAGCAATCAAGTGCCGACAGTGAGTGATTTTCGCCCCATTAGTCTTTTAACGGCCGATTACAAAATTCTTGCTAAAGTTAAAGCTAGACGGCTGGACTTTGCCATCGGAACACTTAACAAGGAACCATCAATCTTATGGCATCAAAGGACGTCGCATCAGTGATAACTTGCATGCCATGCGGATACTGTGCGAAGCCACCTCCGTTGATGGATCCAGGGCATCGGTTTTGCAAGTGGATCTGAGCAAGGCTTTTGACAGAGTAACACATGACTTTCTCTTCAACTTGCTTAAGGACTGCAACATTGGGGACCGGCTTCTAAAATATACAAGTGTCTGCTTCAGAGAAGTGACGACGCGACTGGTAATCATCGGGCAAACAACTCCGACAATAGAGCTCAACAGGTCCGTTAGGCAAGGATGCCCAATGTCAACAGTTCTTTTTGCTCTGTACTTGGAACCACTGTGCCGAACAATTCCGAATTACGCCAATATAACAGGCTTCAGCTTCGCAGATACTTCTTCGAGAGTCCTCGCCTATGCCGAGGACCTTACGCTTGTTCGTGCCTCTAAAGAAGTCCGCCAAGGTTTGTATTGACTGTAGCTGAAGAGAAATATGTAGTCACCACGTGGGAAGATTTTAAAAATGAATTGAAGATGAGTGCTATAGAAAGAGCAACTAAACTGAGACTAGAAGAAAAACGGAAAGAAAAAGCCCTGAGGAGTAAACTTGACTTTCTACTTAATGTAGAAAGCACAGAACCTGTCCACGTCATTAAGGAAATTAAGAAAGTTAAAAGCCAGTTAGAAATCATCGACACAGGGAAGTATCGCGGTGCCATGATAAGATCCCGTGCAGGAAGATTGTGGCAAGGGGAAACACCGAATAAACGCGCGCTTATTGACGGGAAAGCTTACGTTCTCCGCAGTGATATAAAGCAGATAAGCTACAGCGACGAAGTGACGACTGACTGCAGGATCATTGAACACACTTTTGTTGAACACTGTGGAGACCTGTTCAGCAAGAGGAAAACTGATCTGGGTGGTTTCATAAGACACTTCCTACACTTAATGCCACGATTGGAAGAAAACGTTAAAAAAGGCCTCGAAGCGTCTATAACTGTGCGTGAAGTTGAAGCTGCTATAGAAGAACTAGGCTCAGGAAAGGCACCTGGGCCGGATGGTTTAAGCGCAGCTTTCTACAAAACTTTTAAAGCAGAAATAGCAATAATTATGAGGAAATTTTTGCTGCAGTCCTACAAAAACAATCGAATACTCGCGTCTTTCCGTACAGCTCAGATGGTCCTGATACCGAAATCTGACGATACAGTAAAGCGCTTGTCTGTTGCATCGTACCGCCCCATTATCCTTGCGAACACTGACTATAAAGTTCTTATGAAAATACTGGCAAAGAGGCTACAAAGCGTAATTAAACTTTTAGTTGGAGCCCACCAAACGTGTGGGATTAAAGGGCGCACGATAACCGTCAATGTACACAGGAGCGTTCTAGAATACGTAGATGCTTTCGAGGGTAAAGTTGCAATGTTGGAGCTAGACCTGGAGAAGGCATTTGACCGTGTGTCTCATGATATTCTCTTCGATATTTAAGAATACACGAACACAGGATCAGTGATTATAGATGGTTTAAAAATGGTCTACGCAGACTGCAGCACACGGTTGATTATCAACAAGAGTCTCACGAGAAGTGTCAATGTTTGATCATCTTTGAAACAAGGGTGCCCCAATTTCGTCATTGCTTTTCCCATTATACCTGGAGCCCTTTTGCCTAGCCATTAGGGAGAACGAGAAAGTAAGAGGTTTCAAATCACAGCAGAGTGAGGTGAAAGTGCTTTCCTACGCAGACGATCTAGCGGTGTTTTGCGATGACTATGACAGTGTCAGCGAAGGAGTAACTGTGGCGAAAAGCTATTGTGAAAAAACAGGTAGTGCCATAAACTGGGACAAGTGCATCGGGTTTTGGCATGGCGCGTGGCAAAGCACACCCCGCACTTTCGCAAACATACAGTGGGTAACCATGTCTGTGAAATATCTTGGCGTGCCGCTTGAGCATTACAAAGACAGTACTCAGTTCTGGGAACAGGAAACACAGACGGCGAAGGAAAAAGCGCTGGCATGGCAAGGGCGCAATCTGTCAATGTTCGCGCGCTCTACTGTGTGCAACATTTTTCTGGTTGCTAAAATATGGTACATACTACAAGCGCTATTCATGTCGAGAGTGAATGTACACAAGCTGCATCGAGTGTTCGCTGTGTCCATTTGGAACTCAACTTGGGAACGCTGCAGCCGCTCTAATCTGTTCAGATCAGTTCCCAGCGGTGGTCTTGGACTGTCACACCTATTTGTACGCCAGATTGTATCGCGGTTTATGTTCTTGCGGAACCAGAGTGATCCATTTTTGCACACCATGACACAAGTGCGATTAAGTAATATTTTACCTGACTTCCTTGTTTCGTGTTCGAATGTTGAATCCCCTCCAGTGAAAGGTTTCCTTCGGGAAGTAGTGTCATCTTTCCGTATGCTTAGTGTTCGTTTCTCGCTAGAATATTTAAGTTCCGTCAAAAGAAAGAAATTGTATCATGATATGATAGACTCATTAATGCCAGTTCCAATGTATAGGATAGCATACTATGGAGGTTCAGGCGATGATGTGCTCAAAAGGGTCAAAAGAATGCCCGTGAAACCATCGGCAAAATCATTCTTCTTTAAACTCCACACAAATACCCTGCCCGTAAAGACTAGGCTGGCCGACAAGGGAATATTTGTGCCGTGGACCACCAATTGTAAAATGTGTAAAAAAACAGAGACTGTTGATCACGTCTTCATCGATGGTTGCGATTCCTTTTTCATTGGGACATCTTACAACGAACATTAAAGAAAGCATTACCGATAACCCCACGAGGTATCAGATACTTAGATACCGGCAATAAAGATGTTCCATATGACCTTATTATGCTGCTGAGCCTCCAAAGTATATGGTCCACAAGAATGTCGGTATGTCATGCTGATTTGAATGTCTGTTCTGTCCGAGAACACTTTATTGAAAGTATCGTCTACATGCATGAAGTGTACAAAGCGCAGAAAGAACCGCCCGAGTGGTGGCCGCTGTTCGTTGAGTTGGCGAAATTCAAGCGATTTTAATGTCAGAGAGTCAGCATAAGCTGAGCTGATTCTCTTTTTAGCAATGTATTCGCATGGCATTTCAGTTACGAGGAAATAAAGAAAAAAAAAGCCCGGCTAGCTCAGTCGGTAGAGCATGAGACTCTTAATCTCAGGGTCGTGGGTTCGAGCCCCACGTTGGGCGCTGCTTCTTTTTTTTCTTTCCTTGCCATGGATCACTCTTTGCGCACCCACGCTTACTCTCCTTTATTCCCCTTTCTCCTCCTATCTTCTAACGAATATTTCTCACCTTGTACACACCAGTAGTGCTTCGCAAGGGCCATGTTTGTCCGCCCGGCTAGCTCAAGGCACGTTCACACCGAAGGCGGAGCGGGCAAGCGGCCAAGCGGATGCGGCCAAGCGGCCGCGGATTTTCCGCTTTGCGGAAAATACGCGGCCGCTTGGCCGGATCGCGCCTGGACCGATTTTTTCCGCGCGGACAAGTTGGCCGCTTTGGCCGCAGCCAATCAGAGCCCGGCACTGAGGAAGCGCTGGTGAACGAATGTAAACGAATGTCTTTCTCTGGGCTTTTCGCTTATGTTCTTGAAAGGCGTAAACACGGCAAGTTGGGCCAGTTGGTTGGGATTCATAGTAAGGTTTGTGACAGCGCAACACAAGACAAGGACAAAAGAAGGTATAAAACGACGACACGGCGCCGTGTCGTCGCTTTATACTTCTTTTTTTTTTGGCCCTTGTCTTGTGTTGTCGCTTTTCAATATTTGTAACAGCGCTACACAAGGGGCGAGTAAAATGCCAACGATCTCGCCTTCGTCTGAGCTCATCATTTTGCAGAAGTAGATAGCGGACGGGAGCGCGCCAACCCACGACGAAAAAAATATCGAAAGTGCGCGTACAAACCCAAAGTGCCGCGAGATGGCGGCACGTCCCTGACATTGCTAAAGAAATTGCGAGATGCCCCGCCTTCCGTAGGACGCGGGACGCCAGGCAAGCTTGTCCGGTCTGAACAGGCGTACGCGCTCACCGCCTCACCGCGTTGAAAATCCGCTTGGCCGCTTAGACGCGCCGCTTTCGGTGTGAACGTGCCTTCAGTCGGGATTCCACTTCCGGCCACTGAGCGTGACGGACGCGTAAATCATGGGCTCCGTAGGAGCGGCTTCAGCGACTCAGACGGGCCGCGGTAACAGGCTTTCTGCCTCGGAGGACGAGTATCAAGTTGTTTTGCCTAGTCTGCCGACAGGGTGTTTTGTTTTGAATACGGTTTTTCTACACTGTGATATCAGGGCCCGCCCATACCGGGGGGAAATTTTCGGGATGCGCTCGCTCAGTTATCGCTCCTGCCGGAAGTGGCTGCTCTCGGGGCCTACCGTATGAGCCATGTGTGGGCCGTGACCTTCAAGGACAGCGACGCGGTGAAAAAGATCGTCAGCGTTGGAGAGCTGCAGGTCAAAAAGGGCCGGTGTCTCGTCATCGACCCCGCCAACCAGGACGTACGCCTGAAAGTGCATTGGCTGCTGCCCAGCGTACCTGACGAAGACGTACATCTTGCCTTCGCGCCGTTTGGAAATGTCACCGACGTCGTCCGCGAGCGCTGGCGGGTTCACGGCGTGGCTGATAAGAACTCAACAACAAGGCTGGTTACGCTGAAGTTGAAGCCGGGCGTAAAGCTCGACGGCCTTCCGCATCAGGTGAGCGTGGCCGGGGAACTGGCTCTCGTGGTTGTGCCGGGCAGGGCTCCTCTCTGCCTACGCTGCCGCAGCACGGGCCACATTCGTCGCGAGTGCCGTATTCCACGGTGTGGTGCCTGCCGACGCTTCGGTCATGAAGACAGTCAGTGCGAGCGCACGTACCTAGCGTGACCGGACCTGTGGGCAACGAGGACCCCTCTGCCCTATTCATGGACGAGGCGGACATGGAAGACACGTCGTCCGCGGCGGGTGAAGCAGCTGACGTCGTGGCAAAGCCGGCGGTACGGCTTGAACAGGAGGAGAAACAAGTCGCTCAGGCTGTTGCCACAGGACAGCAACAAGCGACTGCAGAGGACACCGCGGCCATGCCGAATGCTGAAGAGAAAACCCCACCTGAGACGGAGGTTACCTCCTGCCTCGTTGAACCTGAAGGCATGGACACCCTCACCGGCCCAACTACCCAACCGACGGGGAAACTGCCCCACAACCAGACCGTTAGCCGGACGGCGAAACAGGACGGCAGCGGCGGAGGCGAGCCACCGCCCAAAGCTCCAGGTATAAGGAGGTCGACCTTGAAGCTTCGGCCGAACATTACGGTCGATCCACGGCAGGCGGGTAAACCGCCTCCGTAATTCCGTGCTGTCTAGTTCGAGTGGGGTTGGGGGGTTGGTGAGTGCAATGGCCGTCATCCTGAGCGCTAGTTTTTCAGAACCTTGCCAGGAAGGGGGCCAAAGTTGCACTTGAGTGCCCTTTCCGGAAGGTCGAGCTGCGTCTCCTTTAGAGGCATTCGACGTGGTTATCGGCGCACCTTTATGAGCGCTCATACCTGTGTAACTGTGATGGGCACCACTCTGGTTGGCGGTTAATGTCGAAGGAAGGCTACGTGTAGCTAGTTAAATGTACGAGGGCTCAGTGCAAGAAGACGGCAATGTCAGCTAAGTCGTCTCCTCTTGGATAATGACTTACATACAGTAGGAATCCAAGATACGAAAATTGAGAGCCAAGAGCTAACCGACAGAATGGTGTCCAATTTTAGAGCTCACTTTGACGTGTGCGTTTGTCACGCGGTTGGTGGATCAGGCGGCTGCGCTATATTCCTAAGAAATAATTTTGGCATTTATGTGCAGTCAGTGTTTTCGTGTGAAACTGGGCGCCTTTTAGTGGCTGAATTTTTGTTTTGTGGATGTGGATTACCGTGCTATTTGTATCTATGCGCCGAGTATTGAAACGGGCCGTCGATCCTTCTTTGAGCGTCTTGAAGCGTACGTAAACTGTTCCAAGGTCGTAATACTGCTGGGTGATTTTAACTGTGTTTGCTATGCTGAAGACCGAGCAAAATGTTCACGCGTTCGTGATAAGAGTGCCGAATTTCTAAACGCAGTGGTGCATGATTATGACCTGGAAGATGTGGGTACTGTTTTTTTGCCAGCGGTACTCGCCCGCGATTTACCCACTTCCAGCGTGATAGCCACGCTCGATTAGATAGATTATACGTGTCAGCCGAACTAGTGCCCTTATGTTGTGAATATGATGTGCAAGCTGTAGCATGCAGTGATCACTGCTTGGTGACTGCCACGTTCGGGAAAGGACAGAGCAAACGGCCCTTTAACTGGGATCTCTGGAAAATGAATGCGCAGTTGTTGAATGACGATCCTTTTGTCGATGCTGTAGCGAAGGAACAAGAAAACCTGACTTCAACCAAGCCATTAAGCTTTGCCATTCAATGGGAAGAATTTAAACAGAAAGTAAAAACAATGGCTATTGAAAGAAGCAGTGTCATTCGACACAACCTGAAACAAGCAGAAACAAAGCTTCGCCAGCAACTGCAATTTTTTATTAGCATGGAAAGTGTCGAGCCTGGTGTGTATGTTAACGAATTAAAGGAAGTGAGAACTGAACTAGAAAGGATAGATACAAAAAAATACAAAGCAGCACTTATGAGATCAAGGTCTGAGAAGTTGTGGGCGGGAGAAATTCCAACGAAACGAGCCTTATCAGACGAGAAGAGGTACGCATGTCGGAAGGAAATCCGCCAGCTAGCTAAAAGCAATCACGTAACGTGCGACAAAAATGACATCAAGCAAGGGATCGCCGATCACTTTCAAGCCATTTTAGGTCATCCGCGGGACCTTAAAGATAGCTACAAAAAAGAATTTCTCTCACTGATGCCAAAGCTCGATGAAGAAGTCAGGACACGCCTGGAACTGCCAATTAGCCTGAGTGAGATAGAGTGCGCAATAGATGAGTTGTCCATTGGTAAAGCACCTGGGCCAGATGGCTTGGGGGCCACTTTCTATAAAACCTTCAAGTCTGCATTGGCCCGTGTTCTTCACGAAGTTATCAGCGAAGCGTATGAGCGAAAAAGATTGCCCTTGTCATTCACAACCTCGCATATCATGCTGATTCCGAAGAGTGATGACGGGGAAAAACTTTTGTTGCCAGGGTCATATCGTCCGATAACTCTAGCCAATGTCGACTATAAAATATTCACGAAAGGTTTGGCCAAACGACTGCAAAGTGTAATTAAAACATTGGTAGGGCCGCACCAGACTTGTGGCATTAAAGGCCGCAGCATTGCAACGAATGTACACACGGCTCGAAGTGTGCTTGAGTGCTGCGATGTGATTGGCGATCACGTCGCGATGATGCAGATCGATTCGGCAAAGGCTTTCGATCTCGTCTCGCACAAGGCTTTGTTCTCCATACTGGAACATGCGAACGTTGGCAAAGTCATAACGGAAGGCGTCATGATGGCGTACAGAGAATGCTTAACGCGCATCATTGTCAATGGGGAGCTCACCAATAGCTTTCCCGTGCTCTCGTCGGTGCGGCAAGGATGCCCGCTGTCGCCCCTTCTATTTGCTGCTTACCTCGAACCACTCTGTTTGGCGATCAGAAATAACGAGCGCATAGCAGGCTATCGGCTGCAGGCAGCACACGTTAAAATTTTGGCATATGCCGACGATATCGCGATTTTCTGCACAACCAAAGCGAGCATTAAGGAGGCAACGACTGTCGTTGAAAATTTTTGTGATTCAACTGCAGCCCAGATAAACTGGGATAAGAGTTACGGTGCAGCGGTGGCGTAGAGGTAGAACACCCGCCTCGCGTGCAAGAGGTCCGTGGTTCGAATCCCGGTGCCGGCAATTTTCCACCGGATTAAAAAAAAAAAAATCCGCGTGTTGATAAAATTGCACAAACAGGCCTGGAGTGTGGCCTGATCCCGGTGACCAGAACCGGTAACGCACTCCCTCACCAGAGCAGGATTGGCCACCCTGGTGCAGTACTTGGCCACAACCTCCTATGAACACAACAATCAAACCCCGGCCCTCAGTCCCCAGCAGCTGCGAAGCAACTGACCACGGCGGCGGTCAGACCTGCGACGCAGCAGAGGGTGCTAAGAATCACTGGCTCCGGACAGGCCGCCATTGGAAGATGAACCTGGCAACGTTTAACGCTAGAACGTTATCTAGTGAGGCGAGTCTAGCAGTGCTATTGGAGGAATTAGAGGGCAGTAAATGGGATATAATAGGGCTCAGTGAAGTTAGGAGGCCGAAAGAAGCATATACAGTGCTAAATAGTGGACACGTCCTGTGCTACCGGGGCTTAGCGGATAGAAGAGAACTAGGCGTCGGATTCCTGATTAATAAGAATATAGCTGGTAACATACAGGAATTCTATAGCATTAACGAGAGGGTGGCAGGTCTTGTTGTGAAACTTAATAAGAGGTACAAAATGAAGATTGTACAGGTCTACGCCCCTACATCCAGTCATGATGACCAGGAAGTCGAAAGCTTCTATGAAGACGTGGAATCGGCGGTGGGTAGAGTGAAAACTAAATACACTATACTAATGGGCGACTTTAATGCCAAGGTAGGCAAGAAGCAGGCTGGAGACAAGGCAGTGGGGGAATATGGCATAGGCACTAGGAATAGCAGGGGAGAGTTATTAGTAGAGTTTGCGGAACAGAATAATATGAGGATAATGAATACCTTCTTCCGCAAGCGGGATAGCCGAAAGTGGACGTGGAGGAGCTCGAACGGCGAGACTAGAAATGAAATAGACTTCATACTCTGCGCTAACCCTGGCATCATACAAGATGTGGACGTGCTCGGCAAGGTGCGCTGCAGTGACCACAGGATGGTAAGAACTCGAATTAGCCTAGACCTGAGGAGGGAACGGAAGAAACTGGTACATAAGAAGCCGATTAATGAGTTAGCGGTAAGAGGGAAAATAGAGGAATTCCAGATCAAGCTACAGAACAGGTATTCAGCTTTAACTCAGGAAGAGGACCTTAGTGTTGAAGCAATGAACGACAATCTTGTGGGCATCATTAAGGAGTGTGCAATGGAAGTCGGTGGTAACTCCGTTAGGCAGGATACCAGCAAACTATCGCAGGAGACGAAAGATCTTATCAAGAAACGCCAATGTATGAAAGATCTAACCCTACAGCTAGAATAGAACTGGCAGAACTTTCGAAGTTAATCAACAAGCGTAAGACAGCTGACATAAGGAAGTATAATATGGATAGAATTGAACATGCTCTCAGGAGCGGAGGAAGCCTAAAAACAGTGAAGAAGAAACTAGGAATTGGCAAGAATCAGATGTATGCGCTAAGAGACAAAGCCGGCAATATCATTACTAATATGGATGAGATAGTTCAAGTGGCTGAGGAGTTCTATAGAGATTTATACAGTACCAGTGACACCCACGACGATAATGGAAGAGAAAATAGTCTAGAGGAATTCGAAATCCCGAAGGTAACGCCGGAAGAAGTAAAGAAAGCCTTAGGAGATATGCAATGGGGGAAGGCAGCAGGGGAGGATCAGGTAACAGCAGATTTGTTGAAGGATGGTGGACAGATTGTTCTAGAGAAACTGGCCACCCTGTATACGCAATGCCTCATGACCTCGAGCGTACCGGAATCTTGGAAGAACGCTAACATAATCCTAATCCATAAGAAAGGGGACGCCAAAGACTTGAAAAATTATAGACCGATCAGCTTACTGTCCGTTGCCTACAAAGTATTTACTAAGGTAATTGCAAATAGAATCAGGAACACCTTAGACTTCTGTCAGCCAAAGGACCAGGCAGGATTCCGTAAAGGCTACTCAACAATAGACCATATTCACACTATCAATCAAGTGATAGAGAAATGTGCAGAATATAACCAACCCTTATATATAGCTTTCATTGATTACGAGAAAGCGTTTGATTCAGTCGAAACCTCAGCAGTCATGGATGCATTACGGAATCAGGGTGTAGATGAGCCATATGTAAAAATACTGGAAGATATCTATAGCGGCTCCACAGCCACCGTAGTCCTCCATAAAGCAAGCAACAAAATCTCAATAAAGAAAGGCGTCAGGCAGGGAGATACGATATCTCCAATGCTATTCACAGCGTGTTTACAGGAGGTATTCAGAGACCTGGATTGGGAAGAATTGGGGATAAAAGTTAATGGAGAATACCTTAGTAACTTGCGATTCGCTGATGATATTGCCTTGCTTAGTAACTCAGGGGACCAATTGCAATGCATGCTCACTGACCTGGAGAGGCAAAGCAGAAGAGTGGGTCTAAAAATTAATATGCAGAAAACTAAAGTAATGCTTAACAGTCTCGGCAGAGAACAGCAATTTACAATAGGCAGCGAGGCACTGGAAGTCGTGGGGGAATACATCTACTTAGGGCAGGTAATGACGGCGGATCCGGATCATGAGACGGAAATAATCAGAAGAATAAGAATGGGCTGGAGTGCGTTTGGCAGGCATTCCGAAATCATGAACAGCAGGTTGCCGTTATCCCTCAAGAGAAAAGTATATAATAGCTGTGTCTTACCAGTACTCACCTACGGGGCAGAAACCTGGAGGCTTACGAAAAGGGTTCTACTCAAATTGAGGACGACACAACGAGCTATGGAAAGGAGAATGATAGGTGTAACGTTAAGGGATAAGAAAAGAGCAGATTGGGTGAGGGAACAAACGCGAGTTAAAGACATCTTAGTTGAAATCAAGAAAAAGAAATGGGCATGGGCAGGACATGTAATGAGGAGGGAAGATAACCGATGGTCGTTAAGGGTTACGGACTGGATCCCAAGGGAAGGGAAGCGTAGCAGGGGGCGGCAGAATGTTAGGTGGGCGGATGAGATTAAGAAGTTTGCAGGAACGGCATGGCCACAATTAGTACATGACCGGGGTTGTTGGAGAAGTATGGGAGAGGCCTTTGCCCTGCAGTGGGCGTAACCAGGCTGATGATGATGATGAAGAGTTACGGCTTCTGGCATGGTAGTTGGAAAGACACGCCGGAGACCTTTTATCGACTGAAGTGGTCGACGTTACCAACGCAATACTTGGGTGTGCCTGTCGGAAATTACCGTGAACCTGAATCGTACTGGCTAGATCAAGTGTCGAAAGCAAAGAAAAAGGCTGACGGGTGGAGAGAAAAACAATTGTCAATGTTTTTTAGAGCCACTGTTTGCAACCTTTTTTTAGTTTCCAAGATATGGTACCTTATGAATGTGTTGTGTGCTGCGAGGGTAAGCGTACAAAAAGTTCACCGTGTTTTCGCTATCTTCATTTGGGCCTCCACCTGGGAGAGGATGAGTCGAACGAACTTGTTCCTCCCGGTCAAGAAAGGTGGGCTTGGTTTAGCTCATTTGTTTCTGCGACAAGTCGTCTCACGCTTTGTGTTTTTACGGGATCAAAACGATCTTTTTCTCCGGACAGTGATACAGGTACGGCTGGGTAGACAACTTCCAGAATGCATTGTTTCGACTGTTCACAATATGCCAGGAGCAGTGACTGGTTACCTACGCGAAGTGGTATGTTCATATAAGATGTTGAACGTACGTTTTTCACAGCAATACCTGTCCACCGTTACCAAGAAAAAATTATACAGAGATCTCGTGGACACGATGTTCCCTCCACCTTTGTACCGTTTTCCGCAACGTGGAGGCCCAGGACAAGACGTTCTAAAGAGAGTGAAAAAAATGCCAATACGCCCGTCAGCTAAATCTTTTTTCTTCAACATGCACACAAACACACTTCCCGTTAAGACCTGGCTTCATGAGAAGGGTATTTTCATACCCTGGAGCGCCGACTGCTTATTATGTAAAAAACCGGAAACAATAGAACATGCATTCTTAGATTGCTGGGACGCCATCTTTCACTGGGATGTTCTGCAGAGAACATTGAAAAAACAGTTACCCCTGGACCCATATGAAATACGCTTCTTACCGATTGATAACGCCGAGGATGTCCCGTATGACCTTACGATCCTGAGCCTCCACGCTATGTGGAAAACTAGATTGCAATTTCAAAACGGAGACATTGTTGTTCGACCGGCTCGGGAAAACTTCATTGAGAGTGTTGTGTGTGTAAGAGATGCTTTCAAAGCGCTGCCTGATCCACCACAATGGATCTCCTTATTTGATGAATTAGCGTTGCTAAAAAGATTTTAGTACCGTGTTGGCCAAAGTGTGGTCCACACGTTTTATCTTTGTAAACCTTGATTGAGTACGTCGAAGTCGGCAATGAAGAAGAAAAAAAAAAAAAACCGGCTGGCTCAGTCGGTAGAGCATGAGACTATTAATCTCAGGGTCGCGGGTTCGAGCCCCCCCCCCCCCCCCCGTTGGGCGCTGTTTTTTTCATTCCTTGCCATGGATCACTCGTTGCGCACCCACGCTTACTCTCATTTATTCCCCTTTCTCCTCCTATCCTCTAACGAATATTTCTCGCCTTGTACACACCAGTAGTGCTTGCCAAGGGCCATGTTTGTCCGCCCGGCTAGCTCAGTCGGTAGAGCATGAGACTCTTAATCTCAGGGTCGTGGGTTCGAGCCCCACGTTGGGCGCTGTTTTTTTTCTTTCCTTGCCATGGATCACTCGTTGCGCACCCACGCTTACTCTCATTTATTCCCCTTTCTCCTCCTATCCTCTAACGAATATTTCTCGCCTTGTACACACCAGTAGTGCTTGCCAAGGGCCTTGTTTGTCCGCCCGGCTAGCTCAGTCGGTAGAGCATGAGACTCTTAATCTCAGGGTCGTGGGTTCGAGCCCCACGTTGGGCGCTGTTTTTTTCCTTCCTTGCCATGGATCACTCGTTGCGCACCCACGCTTACTCTCATTTATTCCCCTTTCTCCTCCTATCCTCTAACGAATATTTCTCGCCTTGTACACACCAGTAGTGCTGGCCAAGGGCCATGTTTGTCCGCCCGGCTAGCTCAGTCGGTAGAGCATGAGACTCTTAATCTCAGGGTCGTGGGTTCGAGCCCCACGTTGGGCGCTGTTTTTTTTCCTTCCTTGCCATGGATCACTCGTTGCGCACCCACGCTTACTCTCATTTATTCCCCTTTCTCCTCCTATCCTCTAACGAATATTTCTCGCCTTGTACACACCAGTAGTGCTTGCCAAGGGCCTTGTTTGTCCGCCCGGCTAGCTCAGTCGGTAGAGCATGAGACTCTTAATCTCAGGGTCGTGGGTTCGAGCCCCACGTTGGGCGCTGTTTTTTTCCTTCCTTGCCATGGATCACTCGTTGCGCACCCACGCTTACTCTCATTTATTCCCCTTTCTCCTCCTATCCTCTAACGAATATTTCTCGCCTTGTACACACCAGTAGTGCTTGCCAAGGGCCTTGTTTGTCCGCCCGGCTAGCTCAGTCGGTAGAGCATGAGACTCTTAATCTCAGGGTCGTGGGTTCGAGCCCCACGTTGGGCGCTGTTTTTTTCCTTCCTTGCCATGGATCACTCGTTGCGCACCCACGCTTACTCTCATTTATTCCCCTTTCTCCTCCTATCCTCTAACGAATATTTCTCGCCTTGTACACACCAGTAGTGCTTGCCAAGGGCCATATTTGTCCGCCCGGCTAGCTCAGTCGGTAGAGCATGAGACTCTTAATCTCAGGGTCGTGGGTTCGAGCCCCACGTTGGGCGCTGTTTTTTTCCTTCCTTGCCATGGATCACTCGTTGCGCACCCACGCTTACTCTCATTTATTCCCCTTTCTCCTCCTATCCTCTAACGAATATTTCTCGCCTTGTACACACCAGTAGTGCTTGCCAAGGGCCTTGTTTGTCCGCCCGGCTAGCTCAGTCGGTAGAGCATGAGACTCTTAATCTCAGGGTCGTGGGTTCGAGCCCCACGTTGGGCGCTGTTTTTTTCCTTCCTTGCCATGGATCACTCGTTGCGCACCCACGCTTACTCTCATTTATTCCCCTTTCTCCTCCTATCCTCTAACGAATATTTCTCGCCTTGTACACACCAGTAGTGCTTGCCAAGGGCCATGTTTGTCCGCCCGGCTAGCTCAGTCGGTAGAGCATGAGACTCTTAATCTCAGGGTCGTGGGTTCGAGCCCCACGTTGGGCGCTGGTTTTTTTCCTTGCCATGGATCACTCGTTGCGCACCCACGCTTACTCTCATTTATTCCCCTTTCTCCTCCTATCCTCTAACGAATATTTCTCGCCTTGTACACACCAGTAGTGCTTGCCAAGGGCCATGTTTGTCCGCCCGGCTTGCTCAGTCGGTAGAGCATGAGACTCTTAATCTCAGGGTCGTGTGTTCGAGCCCCACGTTGGGCGCTGGTTTTTTTCCTTGCCATGGATCACTCGTTGCGCACCCACGCTTACTCTCATTTATTCCCCTTTCTCCTCCTATCCTCTAACGAATATTTCTCGCCTTGTACACACCAGTAGTGCTTGCCAAGGGCCATGTTTGTCCGCCCGGCTTGCTCAGTCGGTAGAGCATGAGACTCTTAATCTCAGGGTCGTGTGTTCGAGCCCCACGTTGGGCGCTGTTTTTTTTCCTTGCCGTGGATCACTCGTTGCGCACCAACGCTTACTCTCATTTATTCCCCTTTCTCCTCCTATCTTCTAACGAATATTTCTCACCTAGTACACACCAGTAGTGCTTGCCAAGGGCCATGTTTGTCCGCCCGGCTAGCTCAGTCGGTAGAGCATGAGACTCTTAATCTCAGGGTCGTGTGTTCGAGCCCCACGTTGGGCGCTGGTTTTTTTCCTTGCCATGGATCACTCGTTGCGCACCCACGCTTACTCTCATTTATTCCCCTTTCTCCTCCTATCCTCTAACGAATATTTCTCGCCTTGTACACACCAGTAGTGCTTGCCAAGGGCCATGTTTGTCCGCCCGGCTTGCTCAGTCGGTAGAGCATGAGACTCTTAATCTCAGGGTCGTGTGTTCGAGCCCCACGTTGGGCGCTGTTTTTTTTCCTTGCCGTGGATCACTCGTTGCGCACCAACGCTTACTCTCATTTATTCCCCTTTCTCCTCCTATCTTCTAACGAATATTTCTCACCTAGTACACACCAGTAGTGCTTGCCAAGGGCCATGTTTGTCCGCCCGGCTAGCTCAGTCGGTAGAGCATGAGACTCTTAATCTCAGGGTCGTGTGTTCGAGCCCCACGTTGGGCGCTGGTTTTTTTCCTTGCCATGGATCACTCGTTGCGCACCCACGCTTACTCTCATTTATTCCCCTTTCTCCTCCTATCCTCTAACGAATATTTCTCGCCTTGTACACACCAGTAGTGCTTGCCAAGGGCCATGTTTGTCCGCCCGGCTAGCTCAGTCGGTAGAGCATGAGACTCTTAATCTCAGGGTCGTGGGTTCGAGCCCCACGTTGGGCGCTGGTTTTTTTCCTTGCCATGGATCACTCGTTGCGCACCCACGCTTACTCTCATTTATTCCCCTTTCTCCTCCTATCCTCTAACGAATATTTCTCGCCTTGTACACACCAGTAGTGCTTGCCAAGGGCCATGTTTGTCCGCCCGGCTAGCTCAGTCGGTAGAGCATGAGACTCTTAATCTCAGGGTCGTGTGTTCGAGCCCCACGTTGGGCGCTGGTTTTTTTCCTTGCCATGGATCACTCGTTGCGCACCCACGCTTACTCTCATTTATTCCCCTTTCTCCTCCTATCCTCTAACGAATATTTCTCGCCTTGTACACACCAGTAGTGCTTGCCAAGGGCCATGTTTGTCCGCCCGGCTTGCTCAGTCGGTAGAGCATGAGACTCTTAATCTCAGGGTCGTGTGTTCGAGCCCCACGTTGGGCGCTGTTTTTTTTCCTTGCCGTGGATCACTCGTTGCGCACCAACGCTTACTCTCATTTATTCCCCTTTCTCCTCCTATCTTCTAACGAATATTTCTCACCTAGTACACACCAGTAGTGCTTGCCAAGGGCCATGTTTGTCCGCCCGGCTAGCTCAGTCGGTAGAGCATGAGACTCTTAATCTCAGGGTCGTGTGTTCGAGCCCCACGTTGGGCGCTGGTTTTTTTCCTTGCCATGGATCACTCGTTGCGCACCCACGCTTACTCTCATTTATTCCCCTTTCTCCTCCTATCCTCTAACGAATATTTCTCGCCTTGTACACACCAGTAGTGCTTGCCAAGGGCCATGTTTGTCCGCCCGGCTAGCTCAGTCGGTAGAGCATGAGACTCTTAATCTCAGGGTCGTGGGTTCGAGCCCCACGTTGGGCGCTGGTTTTTTTCCTTGCCATGGATCACTCGTTGCGCACCAACGCTTACTCTCATTTATTCCCCTTTCTCCTCCTATCCTCTAACGAATATTTCTCGCCTTGTACACACCAGTAGTGCTTGCCAATGGCCATGTTTGTCCGCCCGGCTAGCTCAGTCGGTAGAGCATGAGACTCTTAATCTCAGGGTCGTGGGTTCGAGCCCCACGTTGGGCGCTGTTTTTTTTCCTTGCCATGGATCACTCGTTGCGCACCAACGCTTACTCTCATTTATTCCCCTTTCTCCTCCTATCTTCTAACGAATATTTCTCACCTAGTACACACCAGTAGTGCTTGCCAAGGGCCATGTTTGTCCGCCCGGCTAGCTCAGTCGGTAGAGCATGAGACTCTTAATCTCAGGGTCGTGTGTTCGAGCCCCACGTTGGGCGCTGGTTTTTTTCCTTGCCATGGATCACTCGTTGCGCACCCACGCTTACTCTCATTTATTCCCCTTTCTCCTCCTATCCTCTAACGAATATTTCTCGCCTTGTACACACCAGTAGTGCTTGCCAAGGGCCATGTTTGTCCGCCCGGCTAGCTCAGTCGGTAGAGCATGAGACTCTTAATCTCAGGGTCGTGGGTTCGAGCCCCACGTTGGGCGCTGTTTTTTTTCTTTCCTTGCCAAGGATAACTCGTTGCACACCCACGCTTACTCTCATTTATTCCCCTTTCTCCTCCTATCTTCTAACGAATATTTCTCGCCTTGTACACACCAGTAGTGCTTGCCAATGGCCATGTTTGTCCGCCCGGCTAGCTCAGTCGGTAGAGCATGAGACTCTTAATCTCAGGGTCGTGGGTTCGAGCCCCACGTTGGGCGCTGTTTTTTTTCCTTGCCATGGATCACTCGTTGCGCACCAACGCTTACTCTCATTTATTCCCCTTTCTCCTCCTATCTTCTAACGAATATTTCTCACCTAGTACACACCAGTAGTGCTTGCCAAGGGCCATGTTTGTCCGCCCGGCTAGCTCAGTCGGTAGAGCATGAGACTCTTAATCTCAGGGTCGTGTGTTCGAGCCCCACGTTGGGCGCTGTTTTTTTTCCTTGCCGTGGATCACTCGTTGCGCACCAACGCTTACTCTCATTTATTCCCCTTTCTCCTCCTATCTTCTAACGAATATTTCTCGCCTTGTACACACCAGTAGTGCTTGCCAAGGGCCATGTTTGTCCGCCCGGCTAGCTCAGTCGGTAGAGCATGAGACTCTTAATCTCAGGGTCGTGTGTTCGAGCCCCACGTTGGGCGCTGTTTTTTTTCCTTGCCATGGATCACTCGTTGCGCACCAACGCTTACTCTCATTTATTCCCCTTACTCCTCCTGTCTTCTAACGAATATTTCTCACCTAGTACACACCAGTAGTGCTTGCCAAGGGCCATGTTTGTCCGCCCGGCTAGCTCAGTCGGTAGAGCATGAGACTCTTAATCTCAGGGTCGTGGGTTCGAGCCCCACGTTGGGCGCTGTTTTTTTTCTTTCCTTGCCAAGGATAACTCGTTGCGCACCCACGCTTACTCTCATTTATTCCCCTTTCTCCTCCTATCTTCTAACGAATATTTCTCGCCTTGTACACACCAGTAGTGCTTGCCAATGGCCATGTTTGTCCGCCCGGCTATCTCAGTCAGTAGAGCATGAGACTCTTAATCTCAGGGTCGTGGGTTCGAGCCCCACGTTGGGCGCTGTTTTTTTTCCTTGCCATGGATCACTCGTTGCGCACCAACGCTTACTCTCATTTATTCCCCTTTCTCCTGCTATCTTCTAACGAATATTTCTCACCTAGTACACACCAGCAGTGCTTGCCAAGGGCCATGTTTGTCCGCCCGGCTAGCTCAGTCGGTAGAGCATGAGACTCTTAATCTCAGGGTCGTGGGTTCGAGCCCCACGTTGGGCGCTGTTGTTTTCTTTCCTTGCCAAGGATCACTCGTTGCGCATCCACGCTTACTCTCATTTATTCCCCTTTCTCCTCCTATCCTCTAACGAATATTTCTCGCCTTGTACACACCAGTAGTGCTTGCCAACGCCCATGTTTGTCCGCCCGTCTAGCTCAGTCGGTAGAGCATGAGACTCTTAATCTCAGGGTCGTGGGTTCGAGCCCCACGATGGGCGCTGTTTTTTTTCCTTGCCATGGATCACTCGTTGCGCACCAACGCTTACTCTCATTTATTCCCCTTTCTCCTGCTATCTTCTAACGAATATTTCTCACCTAGTACACACCAGTAGTGCTTGCCAAGGGCCATGTTTGTCCGCCCGGCTAGCTCAGTCGGTAGAGCATGAGACTCTTAATCTCAGGGTCGTGGGTTCGAGCCCCACGTTGGGCGCTGTTTTTTTTCTTTCCTTGCTATTTGAATCCCACCGATGGCAACGGTTGTTTGGATCGCACCGCTGGCGCGAGTTGTTGTGGTCGCACCGCTGGTGCGATCGGTTGGGAACTCGGCGCTGACGCCCGTGGTTGTACCTGGGTCGCAAGCCCCAAGGGTAGCTTTGGCCTGGCGGCCTGGGGTACAACTGGAAGCATCCGAAGGTCCCGGCAAAGCATGAGTCGACTGGTAACAACAAAACAACTTGTTTATTTTAACATCGCAAAGAGTTGGCGGTCAGGTTGACCGAAGTAGAGAGACGGGAGAGCACTTTACTCAACAGAAGAAATCGGAGCCCTCCTTTGGCGTCCGGGGGCAGCTGTTTTTATACTCTCGCAGTTGAGGGCAAGAAGGAATCCCTCAATAGACGAGCACGTGATTGTACAATGGGCTAAGGTGACGCACACTGTCGTAGCGCCGCCGGTCGGGCACAAAGACTGGGAGGAGAAGGTAACTTCGGCTCTCGTTGCGCCTCTGGTCGGGCACAATGACTGGAAGGAGAAGGTAACCTCGTGCTGTCGCATCGCCGCCGGTCGGGCACAATGGCACATACACTCACACACGCACATGAAGACACGTGGCATCGGAACATGCCTGGAAACGCCTGGAAACGCCTGGAAACGCCTGGCGGGGAGCGTAGCGGCGACGCCGAACGGGCCAAAATGTCTGCCGCTTTGTTGCAATCGCGCCGGCTAAACCGCGCGTCGTAGGCGAAACGTAACAGACCGCCCCGCCGGGGGAAGGAGATCCCGATGGACAGGGGACTGCATCCGCTGTCCGGAGGGATGTCGCTCGATGATGCTCATAACAGAAGTCGGGCGTCCCTCGACGATTCTTGAGCGCAGCGCACAGAGAAGGCCTCGTTCTCTCGTTCAGGTTCGCACAGGACACTGCAAAGTGACTTCGGGAGAGTTCACATTCTTGTTCTCGTTCCCGGCAAGCGTTAGAACTACGCTGAAACTCAACCGCTCAGTCAGCAAGCACGGCACAACCCTCACTAAGCCCTGCCAGGCTCTTTCCCCTTTTTATACCACTGCCTAGTTCCTTACAGTAGTCTAGCATCACTCAGAACGCGTCCACAAATTGGAAAATTGCACTAGAAAGCATATCATCACTTTGAAACACTAAACAAAAGCAATATGTTAAACAATCCTGCCTCAGGAAGAAAAACATCAGTAACAAACAATTTTGAGGCTGATTCCTACGTTAAGGGCTTCGACTTAAGCCATCGGCGTTACCGTTGAGACTCCCCTTTTTGTAACGCACCTCAAAGGAATATTGTTGCAAAGCGAGGCTCCAGCGCAGGAGGCGGCCATTTTTGGGAGAGATGGTCTGCAGCCATTGGAGAGGGCAGTGATCCGTCTCAATGATAAACCTCGAGCCGGCTAGACAGCATGACAATTTCTGAACGGCCCACACGAGACATGCACACTCTTTCTCGGTGGCGCTATACGCCTGCTCACGACTGGTCAGCTTACGACTAGCATACAGGACGGGGTGTTCTACTTCTCCATTTTCCCGTTGGCACAGTACAACGCCCATGCCTCGCTCACTAGCATCGCATTGAACAACGAACCCTTTTGTATAGTCTGGCGATCGTAGCACCGGCTGGCTTGTTAGGGCACTCTTTAGGGCGCTAAACGCTCTTTCCTTTGTCTCGTCCCAGACGACTGTTTGGGGCTCTGTTTTTCTTAGAGCATCCGTCAGGGGAGCCGCGATATCAGAGTACCTGGCGATGTACCTCTGATAGTAGCCGGCGACACCTAAGAACGACCGAATATCGGTCTTCGTGCGCGGTTGCGGGAAGTCTCGCACAGCGGCCACCTTTATTTCAGAGGGGCGGCGACGACCCTGACCAATCACGTGACCGAGGTAGACAACCGCGGCCTGTGCTAACTGGCACTTAGGAGCCTTGACTGTCAAGCCCGCTTCGCGCAGGCGGGTTAGCACTGCCCGCAAGTGTGCCATATGCTCAGACCAGGATGCGGAGAATATCGCTACGTCGTCTAGATACGGTAAAGCGAATTCTTGCTGTCCCCGCAACACTTTATCCATGAGGCTTGAAAAACAGTATGGCGCGTTCTTCAAACCAAAACTCAATACTTTAGGACGGAATGTTCCCATTGTTGAAATGAACGCCGCATACCTACTAGCCTCTTCTGTAAGTGGAACCTGCCAATAACCCCTGACAAGATCTAGGGTGGAAATAAACTGAGTGCTACTAACTTTTTCAAGGCGCTCCTCGATGTTAGGGATCGGATAAATTTGATCCTTAGTGATGGAATTAAGCCTGCGGTAGTCGACGCAAGGACGAGGTTCCTTGCCCGGTACCTCAACTAAAATCAAAGGGGAGGTATAATCACTCTCACCTGCCTCAATAACACCGAGCTGTAGCATTTTCGTTACCTCAGCCTCCATAATATCGCTCTGGCGGTGTGACACCCGATACGCCTTGGATCGTACTGGCTCTGGGGAGGTAAGTTCTATATCATGAGTAAGTACAGAAGTCCTACCAGGCCTCTCAGAGAACAGACCTTGAAACTCTTGTAAAAGCTGGTGTAGTTCGGTTTTCTGCTCAGGCGACAGCGGTGCTTTACTGATAAGGTCACTAATGACTTGACCGGTGTCTTCCCTGTTCGTCACTGAGCCTAGTCCCGGAAGCTCGACCGGAAACTCTTCAGGAACGTTTACCATCATGCACACCACTGCTTCCCTTTGTCTATAAGGTTTGAGTAGATTACAGTGGTAAACTTGCTGTGCTTTCCGCTTTCCTGGCAGACTCACCACGTAGTTAACGTCCGACAGTTTCTGAAAAATTCGTGCTGGGCCCTCCCACTGCACGTCTAGTTTGTTGTTTAGCGATGTGCGCAATATCATGACCTCATCGCCCACCTCAAAACGACGGGCCCTGGCTGTCCGATCATAATAAACCTTGGCCCTCTGCTGGGCCTTTGCCATTGCTTCACCTGACAACTCCTGTGCCCTTCTTAAGCGTTCGAGGAGCTTAAGCACGTACTCCACCACGACTGGGTCGTCGCCCCTGCCTTCCCACGATTCTCGAAGCATGCGAAGCGGAGACCGAAGCGAGCGACCGTACACCAGTTCAGCTGGCGAAAACCCCGTAGCCGCATGCGGCGCGGTCCTTAATGCAAACATCACCCCAGGCAGACACAGCTCCCAGTCAGTTCGATGTTCAAAACACAATGCTCTCAACACGCGCTTCATGACGGAGTGGAGCTTCTCAACGGAATTCGACTGTGGGTGGTACACTGAGCTGTGTAGCAGCTTTACCCCACACCTTTCGAGAAAAGTTGTCGTCAAAGCGCTAGTAAACACTGTGCCCTGATCTGATTGGATTTCCGCAGGAAAACCAACTCGCGCAAATATGGACAGTAGTGCATTGACTATCTCAACTGAGCTGAGTTCTTTAAGCGGCACTGCTTCAGGGAACTTTGTCGCTGGGCAGATCACAGTCAAAATGTGTCTGTACCCCGTGGCTGTTACCGGCAGAGGTCCCACTCTATCAATAACGAGCCGTTTAAAAGGCTCCGTAATGATAGGTACCAATTTCAACGGCGCCCTTGATTTGTCCCCTGGTTTGCCCACCCGCTGACAGGTGTCACATGTCCTCACGAAATGGTCTGCGTCCCGAAAACACCCTGGCCAATAGTACTCTTGCAAGAGACGGTCCTTAGTTTTCTTAACTCCTAGGTGTCCGGACCACGAACCCCCGTGCGTCAAGCGCAACAGATCCTGACGATAGCATTGAGGCACGATCAGCTGATCGAACTCCACTCCTCTGTGGTCTAGATACTTCCGGTACAGGACTCCACCTCTTTCCACAAAACGCGCAGTTTTCCTGGCGATACCTTCCTTGACATTGCAGCGTATGTTTTCTAGGCTACCATCCTTCTTTTGCTCGGCTATCAAAGCCGACCGGCTGACTTTTAGCAACCTATCAAGTCCGTCTGACGTAGGCGCGATGAGCAAATCTGCAGATAGCTGTTCTAACTTTCCCTTATCGGGCATTTCCTCTCCAGTATCTGGCGCCTTCAACGCTACAGGCTCAATTTTATTCAGTTCGTCAGCTTGCTGCACCTCTGACCCTTTTTCATTGTTCGATAACGTCGGCCCCGCAACTACCGCCTTTGCAGCGAGCTCCCGAACCTTCGATCTGGTTAAGGCCTGAACACTAGCTTCACCAAACAAAAGCCCCTTCTCGCGCAGGAGGTGATCGGACCTGTTCGAAAATAGGTACGGGTACTGGGGGGGCAGCATAGATGACACGGCCGCCTCCGTCTCAAGCGCTCCGAAAGGTCCTTCAATAAGCACCTTTGCTACTGGCACACACACGCTATGAGCTTCCACGGCTTGCTTGATCCATGCGCACTCGCCCGTGAACATATCGGGTTCTACGTAGGAGGGGTGAACTACATCCATCGTAGCTGCGGAATCGCGAAGCACTCGGCACTCTTTCCCGTTCACGAGGAGGTCTCGCATGTAAGGCTCGAGAAGCTTCATGTTCTCGTCAGTGCTGCCTAATGAAAAAAACACAACTTTTGGTGTTGTTTCCGGACACTGCGCCGAAAAGTGACCCGGCTTCTGGCACGTATAACAAACGCGCGCTCGCCTCATCTCGAACCGCTTTCCGCGTTTGGCTGCCGCCGTCTCCTTACGTTTTGTCGGACTGCTTTCACTCGCATCCGCACTACGCGTGTCCCCGTTTAATCGCATGGGCGTGAACTTCGGCCTCTCAAACTTGGGGCCAAATTCACCCTTTTGACCGTCCTTAGCTCCGCGAGCCCGACGCGTCACAAACTCCTCGGCTAGCTCAGCGGCTTTAGCCACCTTACAAACGTCTGGCCTATCCAAGACCCAGTACCGCACGTTCTCAGGTAACCGACTATAAAACTGTTCTAGCCCAAAACACTGCAGAACTTTATCGTGGTCAGCAAACGCTTTCTCTTCTTTGAGCCACTCCTGCATGTTTGACATAAGCCTGTACGCAAACTCTGTATATGCCTCACTTTTGCCTTTCTCATTTTCCCGAAACTTCCGACGGAACGCCTCCGCAGACAGCCGGTACTTTTTTAGAAGACTCGATTTCACTGTGTCGAAATCCTCTGCCTCCTCTCTATCCAAGCGAGCGACTACGTCGGCCGCCTCGCCGGGTAACAAAGTGAGCAAGCGCTGTGGCCACATTTCCCGAGAGAACCCCTGCTTCTCGCACGTTCGCTCAAAGTTAACCAGGCACAAACCAATGTCCTCTCCAAGCTTAAACGGCCGCATCAGGTCAGTCATTTTGAACAATACGCGTTCTCCTGCACCGTGTGCCTGACTTTCATTACGAGCGCGTTCCATCTCAACCTCAAGACGCTTCATTTCCAAAGCGTGTTGAAGGTCACGCTCTTGTTGCTCTCGCTCTTTCTGTTCTTTACGTTCACGCTCTTCTTTTTCTTTCTGTTCTTTACGTTCACGCTCTTCTTTTTCTTTTTGCTCTTTAAGTTCGCGCTCCTGTCTTTTTGCAGTCTCCCTCTCTTCAATGGTCTCAAGGCATTCCGACAGCTCGTCATCCTCAGCCTCTAACTCAAGAATAGCCTTTAGCAGTTCAGGTTTTCTTAGTTTGTCTGAGACATCCAGACCCAACTCTCTTGCAAGCTCCAACAATTTCGGTTTGCGCAACGACTTCAAATCCATGGCTGCTCTGAATGCTGCTTTCTCTACTGCTTACTATTGTCTTGCCGCAAACTAACCCGGCAGCAACGACAACCACAATTACCAGCTCCGTTTCTGACACTAACAAAAGCCTGGCAAAGCTCAGAAGAAGAAAGTCCCGCACTCACCAAACCTTGCAGCCAAGAGTTCAGCGCAGTCGTTCAGCTGCAGGCAACCAGTCATCACACAGGGCTCGTTGCACTGCTCCCGGATCGTTGTTGAGCTGCTCAGCATACAGTCAACTGCATCTCTTCGCTGCTGGCCTCCGTTGTCGCGATCTCACCGCTGGCAGACAGTTATTTGAATCCCACCGATGGCAACGGTTGTTTGGATCGCACCGCTGGCGCGAGTTGTTGTGGTCGCACCGCTGGTGCGATCGGTTGGGAACTCGGCGCTGACGCCCGTGGTTGTACCTGGGTCGCAAGCCCCAAGGGTAGCGTTGGCCTGGCGGCCTGGGGTACAACTGGAAGCATCCGAAGGTCCCGGCAAAGCATGAGTCGACTGGTAACAACAAAACAACTTGTTTATTTTAACATCGCAAAGAGTTGGCGGTCAGGTTGACCGAAGTAGAGAGACGGGAGAGCACTTTACTCAACAGAAGAAATCGGAGCCCTCCTTTGGCGTCCGGGGGCAGCTGTTTTTATACTCTCGCAGTTGAGGGCAAGAAGGAACCCCTCAATAGACGAGCACGTGATTGTACAATGGGCTAAGGTGACGCACACTGTCGTAGCGCCGCCGGTCGGGCACAAAGACTGGGAGGAGAAGGTAACTTCGGCTCTCGTAGCGCCTCTGGTCGGGCACAATGACTGGAAGGAGAAGGTAACCTCGTGCTGTCGCATCGCCGCCGGTCGGGCACAATGGCACATACACTCACACACGCACATGAAGACACGTGGCATCGGAACATGCCTGGAAACGCCTGGAAACGCCTGGCGGGGAGCGTAGCGGCGACGCCGAACGGGCCAAAATGTCTGCCGCTTTGTTGCAATCGCGCCGGCTAAACCGCGCGTCGTAGGCGAAACGTAACATTGCCAAGGATAACTCGTTGCGCACCCACGCTTACTCTCATTTATTCCCCTTTCTCCTCCTATCTTCTAACGAATATTTCTCGCCTTGTACACACCAGTAGTGCTTGCCAATGGCCATGTTTGTCCGCCCGGCTATCTCAGTCGGTAGAGCATGAGACTCTTAATCTCAGGGTCGTGGGTTCGAGCCCCACGTTGGGCGCTGTTTTTTTTCCTTGCCATGGATCACTCGTTGCGCACCCACGCTTACTCTCATTTATTCCCCTTTCTCCTCCTATCCTCTAACGAATATTTCTCGCCTTGTACACACCAGTAGTGCTTGCCAAGGGCCATGTTTGTCCGCCCGGCTAGCTCAGTGGATTCGGCTTTCTGCCGCGCTAGCGAGCGGACGTGCCGATCATGAGCTCCGTAGGAGCGGCTTCAGCGGCCCAGCAGGGCCGCGGTACCAGGAGTTTTGCCTCAGAAGACCCGGAATACCAAGTTTTGCTGCCTCAATTGCCGACAGGTCGGATAGTTTTAAATACAGTTTTTCTGCATGCGGATGTGCGTGCCAGGCCGTATCGTGTGGAACATTTCCGAGATGCGTTGGCTAGCTTAGGCCTACTTGCCGATGTCATCGCCCTAGGGGCGTATCAGATGAGCCACGTTTGGGCGGTTACTTTCAAGAGCGACGAAGGCGTGAAAAAGCTTTCAAGCGCCAAGAACCTCAAGGTGAATGAACATCGGTGCATTGTCGTTGATCCTGCCAATCAGGCCGTGCGGCTGAAGTTGCATTGGATGCTTCATAACGTGTCGGACGAGGATATACGGACAGCCCTGTTACCGTTCGGAAAGGTCACGGACGTTTTCCATGAAAAGTGGCGTGTTCAAGGAGTTCAAGATAAAGCATCGTCGACACGGGCGGTGTCCCTGGTTCTGAAGACGGGTATGACCGTAGAAGACCTGCCCCATCAACTTCGTGTAGCTGGTGAGCAGACCCTAGTTGTGGTACCGGGCAGAGCACCCCTTTGCCTGAAGTGCCGAAACACCGGACATGTCCGACGTGACTGCCGCGTCCCGAAATGTGCAGTATGCCGTCGCTACGGCCACCAGGATACGGAATGTGTTAAGACTTACGCATCCGTCGCAGGACCTGCGCTTCGAGAGGACGTGGCTGACCTGTTAATGGATGAGGCTGACGTTGATGAGGCTTCCCGCGTGCTAGTACCACCGGCGGACATAGTTGCAACACCTTATGTGCCGGCTGCTAAAGCCACGAAGGTGGTAAATGTGCTGCCTACGAGCCCGAAAGATGCAGTGCAAAGGCCATGCGACGAAGGAGCCAAAGAAGAATCGGCCGCAAAATCCGCCACTGCCGAGGAGGCCGCCACGGAGCACGGACCGGCAACTCCCTTGATGGACGTCGAAGAATCGAGTGCAAGCAATGTGGCTATGAAAAGAGCGAGGGACTCGACCGGCAACCTGGACGGCAGCCTGGACGGCAACCTTGACAACGGGGCCAAAGACGAGCCGCCGCCAAAAGCGCAGGCGGGTCGTCGTGTGCCCGTGCGCCCGAAGCCAAACATCCCGCCGGACAGACGGCCGGCGGCAAAACCGCCTAAGTAGGACTCGGCGCCTACTGGGGCGCCCGGACTAACGTCGTGAAGAGATGGCGTCCTTTTTGGAATCGGGCTTCGCGTACGCTCTAAAGGTACGCGTGTGGATCGAGCGGTTTTCAGTGCAAAAGTTATGCATGCAAATTTTTCTACAGTGTGTCTGGATCGCTTGTTCTTCAGCGACACCGTGCGATCGGCTTGCTTTTGCAGATAAATGGCGGTGAAACTAGAGAGAGCACTGAGAGTTGCCACGTTAAATGTCCGTGGCCTTGGAGCGCGAAGGAGGCAGTATCAACTTAGCCGCTTGTGTATGGAGAAGGAACTCGATGTAGTTGCCTTACAAGAAACTAAGGTCGAAACCCAAGAGCAGACCGATCGCATGGTGACGCCTTTCACGGCGCATTACAATGTGTGCGTGTGCCATGCGAATGGCACATCAGGCGGATGTGCGTTGTTAATACGGAAGAGTGCTGGTATTATTGAAGAAAGTGTAACTGTTTCTGAAACTGGCCGCTTGCTTATTGTAGATTTTTCTTTTTCCCACGATTTGTGGCGGCTCGTATGCGTTTATGCGCCAAACAATGTGAATGATCGATTTTTGTTTTTTGAATGTATCGAGCAATATCTAAAATGTGATCGCTTTGTCATATTACTTGGTGATTTTAACTGTGTGTGTTCTCCGGAAGACCGACTAAAAAGGGAAAGGGTTCGCGATAAAAGTGCTCTCCTTTTGAGCAGACTAATTGAAGACCACAACTTAGAAGATGTGGGCCTAGTCCTCACTGATGGTATGATTCCGCAGTACACGCACATTCAGCGAAATAGCCGAGCAAGGCTGGACAGAGTGTATGTTTCTGACGACTTGATCACCCTTTGTAATAGTTATAACGTCGCACCGCAATCGTTCACGGACCATAGCCTGGTAAGCTTCTCGATTGGGGAAAAAGTTAAAAGAACACGATTCAACTGGAACATGTGGAAATTCAACGAAAAGCTGCTTGATGATGAACACTTTGTGCGCAGAGTTAAGGAAAATATAACAGAGTTGATGACAAATGAGGGGGAATATTTTACTGCCACATGGGAGGAATTTAAGATTCAAGTTAAGTTCATTGCAATAGAAAGAGGAAGCAGCCTTCAGCACGATAAATTACAGAAACAAAGAGAGCTGCAAAGACAGCTAGAATATCTGTCAAGCGCACAAAATGCGGGTCACGATCTATTAGCTGAAAACGTAAAGAAAGTAAGACACGAGCTTGAAGTTATCGACGCCGAGCGATACAAAGCAGCAGTTATACGCGCTAGAAGCGAACGCCTATGGATGGGTGAGATACCAAACAAACGGGCAATGAGCGATGAAAAGCGTCACGCGTCAAGAAATGAGATCCAACAGATACGTCTTCAAAACGAGGTGACGTCAGACGCTTCGTCGATTGAGAAAGCTTTTGTGGAACACTATCGCGAATTGTTCGGCAATGTGACTCCTTCTGGACTGGCCTTCGAGAGTGAATTCATGAGCGAGATGCCAAGGTTGGATGACGACGTTAGAGAAAGTCTTGAGAGACCAATAGCTGTGTCCGAGATTGAAAGGGCGATAGAAGAACTGCCATCAGGCAAATCGCCAGGGCCGGACGGCCTAGGCGCCGCTTTTTACAAGGCATTCAGTCAGGAGTTTGCGTGTATATTGCACCGACTACTCTCAGAGGCGTATGAATTTAAAAAAGTACCACCCTCATTCCAGACTTCGCACATAGTATTAATTCCGAAAACCGATGAACGGGAAAAGCTCCTTTCAGTAAGTTCATACAGACCGATAAGTCTGACCAACACAGATTACAAAATATTTATGAAAGTACTGGCTCGACGATTTCAAAGCGTGATTCAGCAGCTTGTAGGGCCACACCAGACGTGTGGCATTAAAGGCCGCACCATTTTCACGAACACCCACATTGCAAGGAATGTGCTTGAATGTTGCGATGCCATTGGGGGTCGGGTGGCCATGTTGCAGCTAGACCTTGCGAAGGCGTTCGACCGGGTGTCACATGAGGTGCTTTTCGCTATACTGCAGTACTGTAATGTTGGGAGCGTCATTGTAGATGGCGTTAAAATGGCTTATGAAGACTGTTACATGCAGCTTATAGTTAATAAGTGTCTTAGTTCGCGGGTGCCACTCCGCTCGTCTGTACGGCAAGGCTGTCCCTTGTCTCCCTTGCTTTTTGCCCTGTACCTCGAACCCTTTTGTATGGCAGTCATACGGAATGAAAACATTCGTGGTTTTAGGCTGCACGCAGCAGAAGTTAAAATGCTAGCTTATGCAGATGACGTCGCCGTCTTTTGTGAAGACAGGGAAAGCGTGGTCGAGGCTGTCCGCCTTGCAAGATCCTTTTGTAGGTACACTGGTGCCCAGATAAACTTCGAAAAAAGTGTTGGGATATGGCATGGAAGCTGGGACGCGACACCCACAAAATTCGCCGGTATGCAGTGGACTACAGTGCCTCCACTGTATCTAGGAGTGCCCCTTGAGCACTATCGGGACTCGACACAGTTGTGGACCGGCCAAATAGAATCAATGAAAGAAAAGATAAAAGGATGGCAGGGCCGGGGATTGTCAGTGTTTGCACGTGCTTCAGCTTGCAATATATTTTTAATTGCCAAAGTTTGGTACATACTGCATGTAATGTTCATGTCCCGTGTAAACGTTCAAAAAATGCATCGAGTGTTTGCTACCTTCATCTGGAACTCCACTTGGGAGCGATCCAGTCGAACAAATCTTTTTCGCACAGTTCGAAATGGGGGCCTTGGGCTCTCACACTTGTTCATTAGACAGATCGTATCGCGGTTCATCTTCCTGCGAGATGAAAGAAATGTTTTCCTCCGTACGGTCATTCAGGCGAAAATGGCAACAGAACTGCCTGAATTTGTTGTGTCCACATCTAGGGCTATCACTAGAGCGACTGGGTACTATCGTGAAGTCGTTGCATCTTTTAGAATACTCTGCGCACGTTTTTCGCTGGAGTACTTGTGCTCAGTGAGAAGAAAGAAACTGTACGGAGATTTAGTTGACAGTATGTTACCTATCCCACTGTATAGGAGTGTTTATTGTGGAGGCCCAGGAAAAGATGTGCTGAAACGAGTCAAAAGGATGCCTGTAAGACCTGCTGCGAAAACTTTCTTTTTCCACCTACACACGAACACCCTCCCCGTTAAAGTATGGCTAGAACAGAAAGGAATATTCGTACCCTGGACTACCGATTGCCGGCTGTGTAAAAAGCCTGAAACAATTGAACACGCCTTCATTGAGTGTTGGGACGCTGTCTTTCACTGGGACATCTTGCAGCGCACTCTTAAAAAAGAACTCCCCATAAACCCCTATGGAATTCGGTTCCTTCCAGTTGAAAGCGATGACGGGCCACCGTTCGACATGTTCATGTTGCTGGGTCTCCACAGTTTGTGGAAAACAAGAATGGCTGTACGTCATGCTGATGTGAATGTGTGCTCTGCGCGAGAGAACTTCATTGAAAGTATGTCACTATTACGAGAAGTGTATCGTGCACAAAGCGAAACCCCAGACTGGGTTAGCATCCTTGATGAGCTGGTGTGCCTCAAGAAATTTTAGCGACCATCCCACCTGATGTGATGTGGGTGCACTGTGTATATGGATTTGTTTTTTTAGTGTGTTAATGTCTAAGCAGGCAATAAAGAAAAAAAAAAAAAAAAAAAAAAGCCCGGCTAGCTCAGTCGGTAGAGCATGAGACTCTTAATCTCAGGGTCGTGGGTTCGAGCCCCACGTTGGGCGCTGTTTTTTTTCTTTCCTTGCCATGGATCACTCGTTGCGCACCCACGCTTACTCTCATTTATTCCCCTTTCTCCTCCTATCTTCTAACGAATATTTCTCGCCTAGTACACACCAGTAGTGCTTGCCAAGGGCCATGTTTGTCCGCCCGGCTAGCTCAGTCGGTAGAGCATGAGACTCTTAATCTCAGGGTCGTGGGTTCGAGCCCCACGTTGGGCGCTGTTTTTTTTCTTTCCTTGCCATGGATCACTCGTTGCGCACCCACGCTTACTCTCATTTATTCCCCTTTCTCCTCCATCTTCTAACGAATATTTCTCGCCTAGTACACACCAGTAGTGCTTGCCAAGGGCCATGTTTGTCCGCCCGGCTAGCTCAGTCGGTAGAGCATGAGACTCTTAATCTCAGGGTCGTGGGTTCGAGCCCCACGTTGGGCGCTGTTTTTTTTCTTTCCTTGCCATGGATCACTCGTTGCGCACCCACGCTTACTCTCGTTTATTCCCCTTTCTCCTCCTATCTTCTAACGAATATTTCTCACCTAGTACACACCAGTAGTGCTTGCCAAGGGCCATGTTTGTCCGCCCGGCTAGCTCAGTCGGTAGAGCATGAGACTCTTAATCTCAGGGTCGTGGGTTCGAGCCCCACGTTGGGCGCTGTTTTTTTTCTTTCCTTGCCATGGATCACTCGTTGCGCACCCACGCTTACTCTCATTTATTCCCCTTTCTCCTCCTATCTTCTAACGAATATTTCTCACCTAGTACACACCAGTAGTGCTTGCCAAGGGCCATGTTTGTCCGCCCGGCTAGCTCAGTCGGTAGAGCATGAGACTCTTAATCTCAGGGTCGTGGGTTCGAGCCCCACGTTGGGCGCTGTTTTCTTTCTTTCCTTGCCATGGATCACTCGTTGCGCACCCACGCTTACTCTCATTTATTCCCCTTTCTCCTCCTATCTTCTAACGAATAGTTCTCGCCTTGTATTTCTGCTTCCGGCAGCCGAGCTGAGCGGTCAGCAGAATCATGGGCTCCAGTGGAGCAGCGACAGCGGCCACTTTTGGCCGCGGAAACAGGCTGACTGACGATAAGGAATATGCATTTATCTTGCCCCAACTGCCTAAAGGACAAGTGGTGATTAACACCGTATTTTTGCACGGTGATGTTCGCGCCAGACCTTACAAGGTCGAGGATTTTAGAGACGCCCTGCTGCCGACGGGACTCTTGCCTGACGTGGTATGCATAGGGGCGTACCAGATCAACCACGTCTGGGCAGTGACCCTCAGCGACGCGACTGCCACAAGAAGGATGCTGGACCTTAAGGAACTACAAGTTAAGGGACGACGGTGCGTCATCGTTGACCCGCAGGACCAGCAAGTGAAGATTAGGCTTCAGTGGTTGCTGTACGGCGTTGCCGACGAGGACGTCCGGACGGCGTTCGCGGCTTTCGGCAAGGTGGAGGAGGTGAGCCGTGAGCGGTGGCGAGTGGAAGGCATGGGGACCAAGACCTCAACGACCAGGACCGCCCTCCTCAAACTGAAGGGCAGCGTGAAGGTTGAGGACCTTCCTCATCAGATCCGCGTCGGCGGTGAGTTGGCCTTGGTCGTCGTTGCCGGTCGACCGATGCAGTGCCTGCGCTGTCACGGCACGGGACACGTCCGCCGAGAGTGCAGAGTCCCCCGCTGTTCCCGGTGCAGACGTTTCGGCCACGTTGACGCGGACTGCGTGAAGTCTTATGCCGCTGTGACAGGCTCACCAGCTATTGACGTGGCTGCAGAGCACGTGATGGACGTGGCCGAGGCGGAGGATGCGGCTAAAGGAACCGGTGACACGGTCTCGACAGCTACAACTAGTGGGTCGACGACTCTGGAGGTGGACGGAAAGGCGGCTGAGGCTACCCAGAAACCGAGTAGGGCGGAACAGGTCGCTACGACTGAGGGGCAGGCGACGGGAAGCGTCAGTGAAGACGCACCTGACGACGCGACCGCAATGCAGCAGGACGAGGGCCTCACCGACGACGACCGTACTGGGGCTCTTGCTGCCTCCGTCAAGCGCACCCACGACCAGACGAAGGACCGCGAGGATCGGGCACCCAGCACCAGTGAAGGACCGCCGACGAAGACGCCTCATTGGAGGCGGGTGGGCTACAAGCCAAAGCCCAATGTACCGCCTGAAGGAAGCCTGCCGACAAAGCGGCCACGTCTAAGGACACCAACAAACCGGGAGGTCCCGGAGTCGGCTAGCCGATGGCTAGTCGTGAGCGGTAAGCACCATGCTCCGGGCCTACTTTACTTTTCTTTTAGGTCAAGATGGCTCAAATACCGTCCCTTAGGATTGCCACATTAAACGTGAGAGGGCTGGCGGCTAGTCGTAGGCAAAGTCAGGTCCTACGGTTGGCCACTGACCACGACATAGACGTACTAGCCGTCCAGGAAACTAAGGTTGAAGGAGAGGAGGAGACCGGGAGCATGGTGCGACGTTTCACGACTAGGTATTTTGTGGTGGTTAGCCATGCGGTAGGCACGGCTGGAGGGTGCGTTCTTCTTGTGAAAAAGCTGCCTGGACTGCAAATTCAAAGTACTTTTTCGTGTCAGTCAGGAAGGATTGTTCTCTGTGATATTGTTATGTGTGATGCTGAATTCCGCGTCATATGCGTATATGCGCCGAATTCAGTAGATGAGCGCGTCAGTCTTTTTCGAACCTTACACAATATGTATGTTGTAATATGCGCGTGATGCTGTTAGGCGACTTTAATTGTGTGTTGAGTGCTGGAGACAGAGTCAATAATGCAGGTGTGCGTGACCGAAGCAGTGAAGTGTTATCAAATTTAATTAATGAATATGAACTCGATGATGTTTATGAATGTCTGGAAGGGGGGCGTCAAGTGACTTTTACACGTTTTCAGGGCAGCAGCCATGCGCGTTTGGACCGAATGTACATTTCATTGGATACAATTCCAAGATGCCACGGTTACTGTGTAGTACCAGTGTCGTTTTCAGATCACTGCCTAGTGAAATGTAACGTAGGTATAATGAAAAGGAGACATGTATTTAAATGGGACATGTGGAAAATGAATGCCTTGTTACTAAATGACCAGCCCTTTTTACAGGTGGTACGGGATGCGGTTAATGAAGTTCAATGTGATGCTGCGGGAACAATCGTCGAGAAGTGGGAATGTTTTAAACAAAAGGTTACAATGAAAGCGATAGAAAGATCCAGTTGTAAAAAATTCGAGAAGGAAATGAAAGAAAAGGGTTTAAGAACACTGCTTGGGCAGCTGCTAACGCTTGAGTGCAGAGCGCCTGGTGCGTACAAAGACGATGTGCGAAACGTCAAAGAAAAACTTGAACTTTTTGACAAGGAACGATATCAAGGTGCAATAGTGCGCGCACGAGCAGACGCACTAGCGGCAGGGGAGACGCCCACAAGAAGGGCGCTCGGCTTGGAGAAGGCGTATGGACGAAGAAACCATGTCGACCAGATTTTAGTGAACGGGAATGTCGTTGAAGACAGTGATAGCATTCAGCGCGCCTTCTTTGAGTACTATCACTCGCTCTTCGCATTTCAGGAAGCGAATGTTGAGGGTTTTAAAGCAGGTTTTCTGCATCGCATGCCACGTTTGAGCGATGACGTAAAAAAGCGATTAGAGGAAAAAATAAGGGAGAGAGAAGTCGAAAAGGCAATCGACGATTTGAACTTGGGTAAATCACCGGGACCTGATGGACTCAGCGCGGGTCTATATAAAGCTTTTAAAAGAGAGCTGGCGCCTTTGCTTGCACATGTATTCAATGACGCATACGAAAAGAAATCATTACCACGTTCCTTTGAAAAAACGCACACCATTCTAATACCGAAGAGCGATCAAATAGACAAACTCAGATTCGTGTCATCCTACAGACCGATTTCACTAACAAACGTCGATTATAAAATATTTATGAAGGTTTTAGCTAGCAGGCTTCAAGGCGTCATCAAGGAAATAGTCGCAGACCATCAAACTTGTGGCATCAAAGGGCGATCTATTTTTTCAAACATCCATAAGATGCGATGTGTGCTCGAGTGCTGTGACGTCACCGGTGGCGGTGTTGCAGTTCTTCAGCTCGACCTAGAGAAAGCGTTCGATTGTGTCGCTCACGTTATTTTGTTTGTCATCTTAGATCATATTAATGTCGGTTCGATCATCACTGAGGGCGTGGCCTTGGCGTACCAGAATTGCACTACAAGATTAATTGTTAATAAGTCTCTGGGGGCCCCCATTAACATCATGCGTTCAGTGCGCCAAGGCTGCCGCCTCAGCCCGCTGTTATTTGCTATCTACGTAGAAGCAATGTGTGTAGCAATTAATGAAAATGACGGAATACGGGGTTTCAGATTGGCAGCGACAGAAGTGAAGTTGCTTGCATATGCAGATGACATTGCAGTGTGTTGCACTGACAAACCGAGTGTAATGGAAACAATATCTGTAGTAAAGCATTTCTGTGCCGTAACGGGTAGCAGCGTAAACTGGGGCAAACCGCTAGGGCTGTGGCACGGGGACTGGTTTTCTGCACCCGACGATTTCGCGAACGTGAACTGGGTGAAAACTCCTACAAGGTATCTGGGTGTTCCCCTAGACAGGTACAATAGCAGCGACGAATACTGGAGGAACCAAACCAAAGAACTGAAAGAAAAAGTAGATAAATGGAGTAAAGTTTCTTTCGTTCTCTGTCCTCGCTTCACCGCTGGAACTTGAAGCTTCTCGGACGATGATCGGCAGTTGTTGATCAAACGCAGGCAGGAAGCGATGAGATCAGATGTACAAGAAATATTTATAGGTAAACTTTTCTATATACATAGTAGGTAAAACAAATACATTACAAACTTGAACAATTGAGAAACAAAGTCTCACTCTTCGACTGTCTTAATGACTGTTAGAGCCCAGACTCGTTTTAACGTACATAGTACGGAGGCTCACTGATCTATCAGCAATCCTGATTTCAGCCAAGTCTGAGGGACAGCATGTCGTCCCGATTTTTATAGCCCAAATATACAAAGAAAAAAAAAGGCGGTAGGGCTGTTGGCCCGTCCCACAGGTTCAGTTGCCAATCGGAGTCAACCGTTTGTTAAGCCACAACCCACAGGGATGGGCTTACTCTGAAAAATAAGCATATTGGAAAACAAAGCTCTTTTCCTTCTTCCCTAAAACTCCGATGCCCTCTCATCTCTTCGTAGTTAGTGACGGGCTCAGCAAAACACGCCAGGCCCGAACAAGTTATCGCTGGACCGCCTCAAATCCCAAGGGCGTCTCTGGGCCGCAACTGTCTCGGAAGCAGGGGCATCGATACCACGTAGTGCGGCCGTACTCAAAGTTTGTCCGCGTGGGAGACTGATGGCCCTCCTTGTCCTTCAAACTTACTGTCTACAAGACAAAGTTCTCCGAGTGCGTGTTTCCAAGACGCCGTCGTCCGAATGCACTCTTTACGTGTGCACCGCATTCCTACAGCGTGCACTGTAAGCTGGCCTTCGACACCACACAGGCAGTCGCACCCAACAACAAGGCTGGCGATTGCGTTCCGGACGCGTAGAAGATTAGGTCCATGCTCACTGCATGCGGAACGGGGTCAGAGTTGCTAAGCCCTTCTTAACCTCGGCGGCGCCTCCAATTAGTCAGGCACTCGGGAGCCACACCCACAATACCTTGTACAGCGGTCCCTTTCAAGGCTGGTCTGTGTGGACTCGTGCGACCGTCGGCGGACTGCCGACACCGTGCGCACAATGCCGACTTCCCGGAATCGGCACTCGCCCTCCTGGCACCTGCCGCGACGCGTCACCCAACACCGCGCGGTGCCTGTGACCCCACATAACACAGCAACTGTCGCCCGGCTGACATGGGGGGAAGTGAACCCCCTCTCTATACACAAAGCACGTGGCCGATTCGTGACACTTAAGAACACGAACAATCAGAGCGACCTTACAAATGGAAAGGTAATAACCTATCCATGTTTGCAAGAGCGACAGTTTGTAACATGTTTTTTATTACTAAGTTATATTACGTCTTGCAAACACTGTATTGTTCTAGAGTAAATGTGCAAAGGCTGCACAAAGTGTTTGCGGTTTTCATCTGGGGATCAACATGGGAACGGTGCAGCCGAACAAATTTGTTCAAAAGAGTTAAGGATGGGGGTGTGGGCCTGGCGCATCTTTTTGTTCGTCAAGTTGTAAACCGATTTTTGTTTTTTCGCGATGTGCGCGATCCTTTTCTGCGCACCGTATGCCAGCTAAGGTTGAGTAACGCTTTGCCGGCACATGTTGTTAGTACGGCAAGCATGACGGGAACGCTGCGTGGATATTTCAAGGAAGTGGTCGACAGTGTACACTTCCTTTCTGTTCGTTTTACAAATGATTACCTTTGTGAAGTGAAAAGGAAAACATTGTATAGAGATGTATGCGACATTGTTTTCCCAGTGCCCTTATACAGAGCCATATACAGTGGAGGGCCAGGACAGGATGTACTTAAAAGAGTAAAACACATGCTGGTGCCACCAGGGGTAAAGACCTTCTTCTTTCAGCTACACACCGGAACGCTCTCCGTGAAGACGTTTCTGGAGGAAACGGGTTGTCTCGTACCTTGGGGGTCGCACTGCTTGATATGCAAGAAGCCCAAAAATATAGATCACGTTTTCCTACATTGCTGGGCGGCAGTTTTCTTCTGGGACGTCTTAAAGCGAACCCTGAAGAAAGAGCTACCGGTGGACCCCCAAGGTATCAGGTATCTGGCCATTAAAGATGACGACGGGGTTCCCTATGACTTTGTTATGTTGAATGCTCTACACTGTATATGGCGGGCTCGCATGGCAGGGTACCATTGCGATCCTGACGCTAGGCAAGCTCGCGTTTACTTCAAAGAATGTATGTCGCCATTTATTGAAATGCAGAAAATAGAAGAATGTGTACCGGATTGGCTGTCGAGGCTAGAATCCCTGACAGCCATGAAGGAATTTTAGTTAGACAACGTCGGTCCAATATGGATAGACGGCTCTATTGTACGGTTTCTTTCTTTACGTACCTTCCATTGTTTTCTTTTTCTTTCTCCTCCAGTGGTTGGAATTTTTGATACATAAGTGTCTGCTAACTGTATGGTCTTAGTAACGTCGAAGACCGGCAATAAATGAAAAAAAAAGAAAAAAGCCCGGCTAGCTCAGTCGGTAGAGCATGAGACTCTTAATCTCAGGGTCATGGGTTCGAGCCCCACGTTGGGCGCTGTTCTTTTTCTTTCCTTGCCATGGATCACTCGTTGCGCACCCACGCTTATTCTCATTTATTCCCCTTTCTCCTCTTCTCTTCTAACGAATATTTCTCACCTTGTACACTACAGTAGTGCTTCGCAAGGCCTATGTTTGTCCTCCCGGCTAGCTCGGTCGGTAGAGCATGAGACTCTTAATCTCACGGTCGTGAGTTCGAGCCCCACGTTGGGCGCTGTTTCTTTTCTTTCCTTGCCATGGATCACTCGTTGCGCACCCACGCTTATTCTCATTTATTTTCCTTTCTCCTCTTATCTTCTAACGAATATTTCTCACCTTGTACACAACAGCAGTGCTTCCCAAGGCCTATGTTTGTCCGCCCGGCTAGCTCAGTCGAGTCGACTTCCGGCCACCGTAGTGTACGGACGTGGCTGATATGAGCTCCGTCGGAGCGGATGTAGCGGCCCTCCATAGCCGCGGTACCAGTAATGAAATGTCGCAGGATTATGCAATCATTTTGCCCCACTGCCAGCTGGATACGTTGTTCAAAATACCGTTTTTCTACATGCTGATGTAAAAGGTAGACCATATCGCGCGGAAGATTTTCGTGAGCCACTGTTTCAACGTGTTCCGCCCACCGAGGTTCTTGCGCTCGGCGTCTATCAAATCAATCATGTGTGGGCGGTTACCTGTAAGACTGCTGAAGGCGCGAAGAAGTTTTTGGCCGAACCGGAATTGACGGTCAAGGGTCGGAGATGTATCGTATTTGATCCAAGTCAGCGCGACATCCGTTTGAAGCTTCACTGGCTGCTGTACCATGTATGCGAAGAAGACGTGTGAAACGCCCTGAACCCCTACGGAACCGTCTTGGAAATGGGACTGGATAAATGCCGCCTTGACGGCTACAGTCAACAGAACACCATGACACGCACAGTTGTTGTGCGACCGAAGGCTGACGTTACGTTGGATGATATACCACATCAGCTGCGCGTCGGAGGTGAGCTAGCCCTTGTCGTAGCGCCCGGAAGAGCGCCAAGGTTCTTGCGCTGCCAAAAGATTGGCCACATAAGAAAGAACTGCCGCGTGCCGCGGTGTAACGTCTGCAAACGCTTTGGACACGCCGTAGAAAACTGTTCGAGGACGTATGCGGCAGCTGCCATGGCCACGTTGAGCACGGAGAAATCCGAGCTCACCATGAACGAAGCGGAAGCAGAAGAATGTCTGCATTCGGCAACAACATCAGGAGTACAAGGCACCAGCACCAAAGGAAGTAAGCAATCGGAAAATACTACCGCGGAAAACTTGACAGCCACTGCACAGGTAGAAATTGCAGCAGACGCAAAAGCCAAGATACAGGGCTCCGAATTCATCGAGGGTGGTGCCAACAACACAAGTGGAAATAAAGAGACAGCGGGAGTTCACTACAAGAGTGCCGAAATGGACGCCATGGATTGCCGTGAAGCAGAAGACAGCAGTGCGCTGGGAAAGAGACCACGAGACGACGCCGGTGCAGAGACAAAGGACGCCAACAGCAGTGAACCGTCGACGAAAGCGTTCACCAGCCGCCGGCTACGGCCCACCCCAAAGCCAAAGGTTCCGGAAGGTGAGAAGAGGGCGGCTAAGCGGCCCACTTGACAACACGGCTAACGCACCGAGGGTGTACCCCAATATCGGGGCACAGACTGTTTGGTGAGCGCATCCTTTTCAAAGATAAAGATGGCTGTTAGACTTGAGAGAGGAGTTCGTTTCGCCACTCTAAATGTGCGCGGGCTTTCGTCTAGAAGACGCCAATACCAATTAAGTAGGCTATTTGCGGAACATGATTTAGACGTGATCGCCGTGCAAGAAACAAAAGTACACAGGGAGGACGAAACTGATCGAATGGTTGCACCTTTCAGCACAACGTATAATGTTTGTGTGTCACATGCCGATGGCTTATAGGGAGGGTGTGCAATTTTTATAAAAAAGATCGATGGGCGCAGTTGAGACAAGTATAAGAAGCAGTGAGAGCGGACGCTTCGTGGTTCGTGATTTTTCGTTAATGAATTTTTAATGGCGCGTGATTTGCTTGTACGCCCCAAATCGTGACAACGAAAGAAAAGCATTCTTTGAAGACATTGGTGGTTTCCTTGATTGTAGTAGATATGTGATATTAATTGGTGACTTCAACTGTGTGTGCGCGATTGAGGACCGCTCCAAACGTCTAAATTTGCGCGGTCAAAGCGCACTGTTTTTGACGGAATTGATTGCAGAAAATGGACTACAAGATGTGGCCCTCTGCATGTCTAATGGCGGGGCTGAGTTCACGCATTTTCAGGGCCAAAGTCACGCGCGTTTGGATAGAGCCTACTTCCCACTTGACCTTGTGATGTGTTGTGACGAATACGTTGTTATACCAGTGCCTTTAGCGACCACTGTTTGGTAAAATTCACGCTTGGGACAAAGGAAAGAAAGCCGAAGTTCAGCTGGCACCTCTGGAAATTAAATAATAGCATCATGAAAGATAAAATTTTTTCTAGAAAAGTAAGTGAAGCGTTAACGATGGTGTATGAAGTTGGAAAAGACGACTGGGAAAAGAGGTGGGAAGCTTTTAAACAAGAAGTTAAATTGAGTGCTATAGAACGTACGACTATCCTTTATTTTGAGAAGAAACAAGACGAGAAGAAATTGATGTCGCAACTGCAAGCACTATTAAAGGAAGAGAGTGTGAAACCGAGCTTTTTCACTGAAGAAATCAAAGATACCAAAAACAAGCTGGAACTTTTTAGATAAAGAAAAGTAAAGAGGTGCTATTATTAGGTCAAGAACAGAAAAGCTTTGGATGGGTGAAAAGCAATATGCACAACGAAAAGAAGTTAAGGAAATAATGTACAATGGCACATTGACGAAAGAAAAACGTCTGATAATAAACGCCTTTGTTGATCATTATCGCGATTTGCTTGGAAAACGTATTCCGATGGCCAGTGGATTTAGTGAAGATTTCCTTTCTTTAGTGCCCAAGTTTGACGACGAAACTAAAGAAAATTCGGAGGCCCCTATCAGTATACAGGAGATTAAAAAAGCTATTGACTTAAGCGCTGGAAAGACACCTGGCCCAGATGGAATCGGAGCAGAATTCTATAAAATGTTTAAAGAAGAGATTGCCAGCGCGCTGTTCGAAGTTATCGAAGAGGGGTATAAAAAGAAGCTACCACGGTCTTTCACTGAAGCGCACACTGTTTTAATCCCCAAATCGGACGATGACATCAAACTTCAGTCTGTGACGTCATACCGCCCCATTAGCCTCTTGAATACGGATTACAAAATTTTCATGAAGGTGTTGGCCCAAAGAATGCAGAATGTCATTCAAAACGCTGTAGGACCGCACCAGACATGTGGCATAAGAGGTCGTAGCATTACGACAAATATACACGTAGTAAGAAGTGTCTTAGAGATTTGCGATGACTTTGGAGACCGAATAGCAATGATGCAATTAGACTTACAAAAAGCTTTTGACCGTGTCTCCCATGAAGTGTTGTTCAACGTGTTAGAACATGTGCAAGTTGGAACTGTGTTTCTTGATGGATTAAAGATGGCGTACTCGCAGTGTGTAACACGCCTGATAGTTAATAGCACGCTGAGTGAAGAAATTGACATACGCAGTTCTATCGCCAATGTATGAAAGCATCTAACCCTACAGCTAGAATAGAACTGGCAGAACTTTCGAAGTTAATCAACAAGCGTAAGACAGCTGACATAAGGAAGTATAATATGGATAGAATTGAACATGCTCTCAGGAGCGGAGGAAGCCTACACCTGTAGTGCTTCCCAAGCCCTGTGTTTGTCCGCCCGGCTAGCTCAGTCATTCTGCTTCCGGCAGCCGAGCTGATCGGATCGTTGAATCATGGCCTCAAGCGGGGCGGCGACAGCGGTCACTTTGGGCCGCGGAAACAGGTTCAGCAACGACGACGAAAAGGACTACCAGTTTATTTTGCCCCAACTGCCAAAAGGACGAATTGTTCTCAACACCGTCTTTTTACACGGTGATGTAAAAGCGAGGCCGTACAAGGTCGAGGAATTTAGGGATGCGCTTACGCCCACAAGCCTGCTGCCGGAAGTTGTGTGCCTCGGGGCCTACCAGGTCAATCACGTCTGGGCCGTGACCCTCAGTGACGCAGCTGCAACAAAACGCCTGCTGGCCCTGAAAGAGCTTCAGGTGAAAGGGCGTCGATGTGTCATCGTCGACCCGCAGGACCAGCAGGTGAAACTCCGGCTTCACTGGCTGCTGTACGGCGTTTCCGACGAGGACGTCCGGGCGGCATTCACAACCTTCGGCAAGGTAGAAGAGGTGAGCAGGGAGCGTTGGCGCGTCCAAGGCATGGGAGACAATACCTCGACCACCCGGACCGTGCTACTGAAGCTGAGAAGCGGCATTAAAGTGGAAGACCTGCCTCACCAGATCCGCGTCGGCGGAGAGCTGGCATTGGTGGTCGTACCTGGGCGGCCCATGCAGTGCCTGCGCTGCCAAGGGACAGGACACGTACGCCGTGATTGCAAAGTCCCCCGCTGTTCGAGATGCAGACGGTTCGGCCACGTCGACGCTGACTGCGTTAAATCTTACGCGGCCGTGACAGGACCAGCAGCGAGTGATGTTGCTGCAGAGCACGTCATGGATGCAGTCGAGACAGAAGAAGCTGCTAAGGGAGCCGGTGTGCAAGTGCCTTCATTGACGACAAATGCCACGACGGTACCGGAGGTCGCTCAAGCCAAGGTAGTCGAGGGTGTTGAGCAGTTGACTGGGCCTGCACGTGTGGAGAGGGACGAAGACCCTGTGAAGGCAGGTGCTAATGAAGGCGAACGCGAGGAGACTGAGTCAGCGATGCAACAGGGCGAGGATGCAAACGACGGGGACCGGGCGGCTAGTCTCGGTGCCACCTCCAAGCGCCCCCGTGACGAGGGCGGAGACAAGGACAGCGCGGCATCCAGCACAAGTGACGGGCCACCAGCGAAGACGCCTCTTGGGAGGCGGTCGGTCTTCAAGCCGAAGCCAAATGTTCCGCCCGAGAGAAAGCCTGGTGACAAAGCACAGCAAAAGAATAATGCCGGGAAGACGGGTGGTCCTGGAGGCGGCTAGCCGAGGGCTGGTCGTGAAAGGTAAGCACCATGCTCCTGGTCTATCTCATACTTTAGTTCATAATGGCTCCTAATCCGCCGCTCACTATTGCCACACTAAACGTGAGAGGGTTGGCGGCCAAGCGTAGGCAAAGCCAAGTCCTACGGTTGGCCGCTGACCAAGACCTAGACGTTCTAGCTGTCCAGGAGACAAAGGTTGACGGAGAGGAGGAGACCGGGAGCATGGTGCGGCGTTTCATGACTAGATATTATGCGGTCCTGAGCCATGCGGTAGGGATGTCCGCCGGTTGTGTCCTGTTTGTTAAGAAGTTGCCTGGCCTTGTTGTTAAAAATGTATTTTCATGTCAAACCGGAAGGATCGTTTTTTGTGATTTTGTTTTTCGTGAATTGGAATTCAGAGTCATGTGCATATACGCACCGAATGCTGTGGAAGAACGCGCTTCATTTTTTGCGAACCTTTTTCAGTATATTAGCACTGATAAGTGCATGGTTTTGTTGGGGGATTTCAATTGTGTTTTGAGGGCTCGGGATAGAGTCAATAATGCTGGTATTCGCGATAAAAGCAGTTGTGTGTTGACTAAGCTAATTAGTGATAATGAACTGGACGATGTCTGTGAGTGCCTGGAGGGGGAGCGGGAAGTCATGTACACACGATTCCAAGGTAGTAGTCATGCGCGGTTAGACCGCATATACGTATCGCAAGACATAATTCCAAAGTGCCATGGTTATTCGGTGGCACCAGTATCGTTTTCAGATCACTGCATTGTGAAATGTCATATAGGCACGGAGAGGAAGAAACAAGATTTTAATTGGGAACTATGGAAAATGAATGCCTTACTACTAAAAGACGAGCCATTTGTAGAGGCAGTACGTGAGGCCGCCAGGAAAGTAAGTGAAGAAAACAGTGAAACAATAGCAGAGAAATGGGAATACTTCAAACAAAACGTAAAAATGAAAGCTTTAGAAAGATCGAGCTGCTTACGATTTGAGAAGGAAATGAAAGAAAGGGGCTTACGAAAGACACTTAAGCAGCTGATAGCGCTGGAGTGCGAAGAGCCTGGGACGTATAAGCAAGATGTAGGAGCCATTAAAGAAAAAATCGAGCAGCTTGACGAGGAACGGTATCAAGGTGCGATTGTGCGAGCAAGAGCAAATGCATTAGTAGCTGGAGAGACGCCCACTAAACGGGCGCTGGGACTCGAAAAAGCGCAAGCTCGACGGAATCATGTCGACCGAATTTTATGGCACGGCACAGTTGCCGACGATAGTAAGAGCATAGGCCGAGCGTTTCTAGAGTATTATCAGTCACTCTTTGCGTTTCAAAAAGTGAATGTAGACGCGTTCAGAAGGGCCTTTCTATCTCGGATGCCGCGAGTGAGTGACGATACAAAACAACGATTGGAATGGAAAATAACAGAACGTGAAGTTGAAAAAGCGATTGATGGTTTGAACCAAGGCAAATCACCTGGACCGGACGGTCTGGGCGCGTGTTTATATAAAGCTTTTAAGAAAGAACTGTCGCCGTTACTAACAGAGCTGTTTAATGATGCGTATGATAACAAAACTTTGCCGCCTTCTTTTGGAAAAGCTCATACCATACTCATCCCTAAGAGTGACCAAGTGGAGAAACTTAGGCTAGTAACATCTTACAGGCCAATATCTTTAACCAATGTTGATTATAAGGTTTTTATGAAAGTTTTGGCTGCCAGACTTCAAAGCGTCATAAATGACATAGTGGCAGATCACCAAACGTGTGGTATCAAAAGAAGGTCCATTTTTTTCGAATATTCACACGATGCGGTGCGTGCTGGAGTGCTGTGACGCCACCTCGGGTGGAGTCGAGGTGCTCCAGCTGGACCTCGAGAAAGCGTTTGATTGTGTCTCTCATGATATTTTGTTTGCCATTTTGGATTACGTTAATGTTGGTTCCATCATCACTGAGGGAGTGGCGTTGGCGTACCAGAACTGCACAACACGCTTAATTGTGAATAAATCATTGGGGGCCCCCATTAACGTCATGCGTTCTGTGCGTCAGGGCTGCCCTCTCAGTCCTCTTTTGTTTGACATTTACATATAAACTATGTGTTTGGCAATAACTGAGAATGAGCAAATACGCGGGTATAGCTTGGCAGCCACACAAATCAAGCTCTTGGCATATGCAGATGACATCGCGGTGTGTTGTACAAGCAAAGAAAGTGTGACGGAAACAATAAGGGTAGTGAAAAATTTTTGTGATGTGACGGGCAGTAGAGTGAACTGGGGAAAGTCCCTCGGTTGTGGCACGGAGAGTGGTCTTCGGCCCCGGACCATTTTGCAAATGTGAGCTGGATAAAGACCCCGACCAAGTACTTAGGTGTCCCCATGGGCAGTTACAAAAATAGCGACGAATACAGGACGAACCAAGCAAAAGAAACAAGAGAAAAAGCAGACAGGTGGAAAGGCATCAACCTGTCGATTTTCGCAAAAGCAACTGTGTGTAACATGTTTTTTATTACGAAGTTTTGGTACGTCATGCAAACGTTGTACTGTTCAAGGGTAAACGTGCAAAGGTTGCACAGAGTGTTCGCGGTTTTTATCTGGGGCTCTAGCTGGGAAAGGCGTAGCCGAACCAATCTGTTCCGGCACGTGAAGAAAGGGGGGCTGGGCTTGGCGCATCTTTTTGTACGCCAGCTTGTGAACAGGTTTTTGTTTTTTCGGGATGTGCGTGATCCGTTTCTGCGCACTGTATGCCAACTCAGGTTGAGAGGTGCTTTGCCGGCACTTATTGTTAGTACAGATAGTATGCCCGGAACGCTTCGTGGCTATCTTAAAGAAGTTGCAGATAGTGTGCGCTTTCTTTCTGTGCGTTTTTCTTTTGAGTATTTATGTAACGTTAAAAGGAAAACATTGTATAAAGATATTTGCAATATTGTATTTCCAGTGCCATTGTACAGAGCGCTATACAGTGGAAGATCAGGACTGGATGTCCTTAAGCGAGTGAAAAATATGGAGGTGCCTACTGGGGTAAAGACATTCTTTTTTAATTTACACACAGGAACACTCTCAGGGAAGACATTCATGGAAGAACGTGGCTTTCTTGTACCCTGGGGCTCGCACTGCTTGATTTGCAAGAAACCAGAAACAATAGACCATGTCTTTTTGCATTGCTGGGCCGGAGTGTTCTTCTGGGATGTCCTACAAAGAACAATGAAGAAGGAGTTACCGTTAAATCCGCATGGCATCAGGTACTTAGCGGTAACGAATGACGACGGGGTTCCCTTCGACCTAATAATGCTCAAGGGCCTCCATAGTTTATGGCGTGCAAGGATGTCTGGGTACTACTGCGACCCGGACGCTAGGCCTGCGCGTACGTATTTCCGCGAAAGCATGTCTCGTTTCATTAAATAAAGAAAATACAAGAATGTGTACCCGAATGGCTGTCGAGCATAGAACCTCTGACAGCCCTGAAAGAATTTTAGTTAGACAACGCCAGTCCTTATAGGACTGATGGCATGTATGTTCTTTCAAAATGTTTTGTATTTGTTACTTGTGCATTGTAATTTTGTTCTGTATTATGTGCTCTGTACAATGTCGAAGACCGGCAATAAAAAAAAAAAGCCCGGCTAGCTCAGTCGGTAGAGCATGAGACTCTTAATCTCAGGGTCGTGGGTTCGAGCCCCACGTTGGGCGCTCTTTCCTTTTTTTCTTTCCTTGCCATGGATCACTTGTTGTGCACCCACGTTTACTCTCATTGATTCCCCTTTCTCCTCCTATCTTCTAACGAATATTTCTCGCCTTGTGCACACCAGTAGGGCTTCCCAAGGGCTATGTTTGTTCGCCCGGCTAGCTCAGTCGGTAGAGCATGAGACTCTTAATCTCAGGGTCGTGGGTTCGAGCCCCACGTTGGGCGCTCCTTCTTTTTTTTCTTTCCTTGCCATGGATCACTCGTTGTGCACCCATGTTTACTCTCATTGATTCCCCTTTCTCCTCCTGTCTTCTAACGAATATTTCTCGCCTTGTGCACACCAGTAGGGCTTCCCAAGGGCTATGTTTGTTCGCCCGGCTGGCTCAGTCGGTAGAGCATAAGACTCTTAATCTCAGGGTCGTGGGTTCGAGCCCCACGTTGGGCGCTCTTTTTTTTCTTTCCTTGCCATGGATCACTTGTTGTGCACCTACGTTTACTCTCATTGATTCCCCTTTCTCCTCCTGTCTTCTAACGAATATTTCTCGCCTTGTGCACACCAGTTGGGCTTCCCAAGGGCTATGTTTGTTCGCCCGGCTAGCTCAGTCGGTAGAGCATGAGACTCTTAATTTCAGGGTCGTGGGTTCGAGCCCCACGTTGGGCGCTCCTTCTTTTTTTTCTTTCCTTGCCATGGATCACTTGTTGTGCACCCACGTTTACTCTCATTGATTCTCCTCCTGTCTTCTAACGAATATTTCTCGCCTTGTGCACACCAGTAGGGCTTCCCAAGGGCTATGTTTGTTCGCCCGGCTAGCTCAGTCGGTAGAGCATGAGACTCTTAATCTCAGGGTCGTGGGTTCGAGCCCCACGTTGGGCGCTCCTTCTTTTTTTTCTTTCCTTGCCATGGATCACTGGTTGTGCACCCATGTTTACTCTCATTGATTCCCCTTTCTCCTCCTGTCTTCTAGCGAATATTTCTCGCCTCGTGCACACCAGTAGGGCTTCCCAAGGGCTTTGTTTGTTCGCCCGGCTAGCTCAGTCGGTAGAGCATGAGACTCTTAATCTCAGGGTCGTGGGTTCGAGCCCCACGTTGGGCGCTCCTTCTTTTTTTTCTTTCCTTGCCATGGATCTCTTGTTGTGCACCCACGTTTACTCTCATTGATTCCCCTTTCTCCTCCTGTCTTCTAACGAATATTTCTCGCCTTGTGCACACCAGTAGGGCTTCCCAAGGGCTATGTTTGTTCGCCCGGCTAGCTCAGTCGGTAGAGCATGAGACTCTTAATCTCAGGGTCGTGGGTTCGAGCCCCACGTTGGGCGCTCCTTCTTTTTTTTCTTTCCTTGCCATGGATCACTGGTTGTGCACCCATGTTTACTCTCATTGATTCCCCTTTCTCCTCCTGTCTTCTAGCGAATATTTCTCGCCTTGTGCACACCAGTAGGGCTTCCCAAGGGCTATGTTTGTTCGCCCGGCTAGCTCAGTCATTCGGCTTTCTGCTGCGCTAGCGAGCGGACGTGCCGATCATGAGCTCCGTAGGAGCGGCTTCAGCGGCCCAGCAGGGCCGCGGTACCAGGAGTTTTGCCTCAGAAGACCCGGAATACCAAGTTTTGCTGCCTCAATTGCCGACAGGTCGGATAGCTTTAAATACAGTTTTTCTGCATGCGGATGTGTGTGCCAGGCCGTATCGTGTGGAACATTTCCGAGATGCGTTGGCTAGCTTAGGCCTACTTGCTGATGTCATCGCCCTAGGGGCGTATCAGATGAGCCACGTTTGGGCGGTTACTTTCAAGAGCGACGAAGGCGTGAAAAAGCTTTCAAGCGCCAAGAACCTCAAGGTGAATGAACATCGGTGCATTGTCGTTGATCCTGCCAATGAGGCCGTGCGGCTGAAGTTGCATTGGATGCTTCATAACGTGTCGGACGAGGATATACGGACAGCCCTGTTACCGTTCGGAAAGGTCACGGACGTTTTCCATGAAAAGTGGCGTGTTCAAGGAGTTCAAGATAAAGCATCGTCGACACGGGCGGTGTCCCTGGTTCTGAAGACGGGTATGACCGTAGAAGACCTGCCCCATCAACTTCGTGTAGCTGGTGAGCAGACCCTAGTTGTGGTACCGGGCAGAGCACCCCTTTGCCTGAAGTGCCGAAACACCGGACATGTCCGACGTGACTGCCGCGTCCCGAAATGTGCAGTATGCCGTCGCTACGGCCACCAGGATACGGAATGTGTTAAGACTTACGCATCCGTCGCAGGACCTGCGCTTCGAGAGGACGTGGCTGACCTGTTAATGGATGAGGCTGACGTTGATGAGGCTTCCCGCGTGCTAGTACCACCGGCGGACATAGTTGCAACACCTTATGTGCCGGCTGCTAAAGCCACGAAGGTGGTAAATGTGCTGCCTACGAGCCCGAAAGATGCAGTGCAAAGGGCATGCGACGAAGGAGCCAAAGAAGAATCGGCCGCAAAATCCGCCACTGCCGAGGAGGCCGCCACGGAGCACGGACCGGCAACTCCCTTGATGGACGTCGAAGAATCGAGTGCAAGCAATGTGGCTATGAAAAGAGCGAGGGACTCGACCGGCAACCTGGACGGCAGCCTGGACGGCAACCTTGACAACGGGGCCAAAGACGAGCCGCCGCCAAAAGCGCAGGCGGGTCGTCGTGTGCCCGTGCGCCCGAAGCCAAACATCCCGCCGGACAGACGGCCGGCGGCAAAACCGCCTAAGTAGGACTCGGCGCCTACTGGGGCGCCCGGACTAACGTCGTGAAGAGATGGCGTCCTTTTTGGAATCGGGCTTCGCGTACGCTCTAAAGGTACGCGTGTGGATCGAGCGGTTTTCAGTGCAAAAGTTATGCATGCAAATTTTTCTACAGTGTGTCTGGATCGCTTGTTCTTCAGCGACACCGTGCGATCGGCTTGCTTTTGCAGATAAATGGCGGTGAAACTAGAGAGAGCACTGAGAGTTGCCACGTTAAATGTCCATGGCCTTGGAGCGCGAAGGAGGCAGTATCAACTTAGCCGCTTGTGTATGGAGAAGGAACTCGATGTAGTTGCCTTACAAGAAACTAAGGTCGAAACCCAAGAGCAGACCGATCGCATGGTGACGCCTTTCACGGCGCATTACAATGTGTGCGTGTGCCATGCGAATGGCACATCAGGCGGATGTGCGTTGTTAATACGGAAGAGTGCTGGTATTATTGAAGAAAGTGTAACTGTTTCTGAAACTGGCCGCTTGCTTATTGTAGATTTTTCTTTTTCCCACGATTTGTGGCGGCTCGTATGCGTTTATGCGCCAAACAATGTGAATGATCGATTTTTGTTTTTTGAATGTATCGAGCAATATCTAAAATGTGATCGCTTTGTCATATTACTTGGTGATTTTAACTGTGTGTGTTCTCCGGAAGACCGACTAAAAAGGGAAAGGGTTCGCGATAAAAGTGCTCTCCTTTTGAGCAGACTAATTGAAGACCACAACTTAGAAGATGTGGGCCTAGTCCTCACTGATGGTATGATTCCGCAGTACACGCACATTCAGCGAAATAGCCGAGCAAGGCTGGACAGAGTGTATGTTTCTGACGACTTGATCACCCTATGTAATAGTTATAACGTCGCACCGCAATCGTTCACGGACCATAGCCTGGTAAGCTTCTCGATTGGGGAAAAAGTTAAAAGAACACGATTCAACTGGAACATGTGGAAATTTAACGAAAAGCTGCTTGATGATGAACCATTTGTGCGCAGAGTTAAGGAAAAGATAACAGAGTTGATGACAAATGAGGGTGAATATTTTACTGCCACATGGGAGGAATTTAAGATTCAAGTTAAGTTCATTGCAATAGAAAGAGGAAGCAGCCTTCAGCACGATAAATTACAGAAACAAAGAGAGCTGCAAAGACAGCTAGAATATCTGTCAAGCGCACAAAATGCGGGTCACGATCTATTAGCTGAAAACGTAAAGAAAGTAAGACACGAGCTTGAAGTTATCGACGCCGAGCGATACAAAGCAGCAGTTATACGCGCTAGAAGCGAACGCCTATGGATGGGTGAGATACCAAACAAACGGGCAATGAGCGATGAAAAGCGTCACGCGTCAAGAAATGAGATCCAACAGATACGTCTTCAAAACGAGGTGACGTCAGACGCTTCGTCGATTGAGAAAGCTTTTGTGGAACACTATCGCGAATTGTTCGGCAATGTGACTCCTTCTGGACTGGCCTTCGAGAGTGAATTCATGAGCGAGATGCCAAGGTTGGATGACGACGTTAGAGAAAGTCTTGAGAGACCAATAGCTGTGTCCGAGATTGAAAGGGCGATAGAAGAACTGCCATCAGGCAAATCGCCAGGGCCGGACGGCCTAGGCGCCGCTTTTTACAAGGCATTCAGTCAGGAGTTTGCGTGTATATTGCACCGACTACTCTCAGAGGCGTATGAATTTAAAAAAGTACCACCCTCATTCCAGACTTCGCACATAGTATTAATTCCGAAAACCGATGAACGGGAAAAGCTCCTTTCAGTAAGTTCATACAGACCGATAAGTCTGACCAACACAGATTACAAAATATTTATGAAAGTACTGGCTCGACGATTTCAAAGCGTGATTCAGCAGCTTGTAGGGCCACACCAGACGTGTGGCATTAAAGGCCGCACCATTTTCACGAACACCCACATTGCAAGGAATGTGCTTGAATGTTGCGATGCCATTGGGGGTCGGGTGGCCATGTTGCAGCTAGACCTTGCGAAGGCGTTCGACCGGGTGTCACATGAGGTGCTTTTCGCTATACTGCAGTACTGTAATGTTGGGAGCGTCATTGTAGATGGCGTTAAAATGGCTTATGAAGACTGTTACATGCAGCTTATAGTTAATAAGTGTCTTAGTTCGCGGGTGCCACTCCGCTCGTCTGTACGGCAAGGCTGTCCCTTGTCTCCCTTGCTTTTTGCCCTGTACCTCGAACCCTTTTGTATGGCAGTCATACGGAATGAAAACATTCGTGGTTTTAGGCTGCACGCCGCAGAAGTTAAAATGCTAGCTTATGCAGATGACGTCGCCGTCTTTTGTGAAGACAGGGAAAGCGTGGTCGAGGCTGTCCGCCTTGCAAGATCCTTTTGTAGGTACACTGGTGCCCAGATAAACTTCGAAAAAAGTGTTGGGATATGGCATGGAAGCTGGGACGCGACACCCACAAAATTCGCCGGTATGCAGTGGACTACAGTGCCTCCACTGTATCTAGGAGTGCCCCTTGAGCACTATCGGGACTCGACACAGTTGTGGACCGGCCAAATAGAATCAATGAAAGAAAAGATAAAAGGATGGCAGGGCCGGGGATTGTCAGTGTTTGCACGTGCTTCAGCTTGCAATATATTTTTAATTGCCAAAGTTTGGTACATACTGCAAGTAATGTTCATGTCCCGTGTAAACGTTCAAAAAATGCATCGAGTGTTTGCTACCTTCATCTGGAACTCCACTTGGGAGCGATCCAGTCGAACAAATCTTTTTCGCACAGTTCGAAATGGGGGCCTTGGGCTCTCACACTTGTTCATTAGACAGATCGTATCGCGGTTCATCTTCCTGCGAGATGAAAGAAATGTTTTCCTCCGTACGGTCATTCAGGCGAAAATGGCAACAGAACTGCCTGAATTTGTTGTGTCCACATCTAGTGCTATCACTAGAGCGACTGGGTACTATCGTGAAGTCGTTGCATCTTTTAGAATACTCTGCGCACGTTTTTCGCTGGAGTACTTGTGCTCAGTGAGAAGAAAGAAACTGTACGCAGATTTAGTTGACAGTATGTTACCTATCCCACTGTATAGGAGTGTTTACTGTGGAGGCCCAGGAAAAGATGTGCTGAAACGAGTCAAAAGGATGCCTGTAAGACCTGCTGCGAAAACTTTCTTTTTCCACCTACACACGAACACCCTCCCCGTTAAAGTATGGCTAGAACAGAAAGGAATATTCGTACCCTGGTCTACCGATTGCCGGCTGTGTAAAAAGCCTGAAACAATTGAACACGCCTTCATTGAGTGTTGGGACGCTGTCTTTCACTGGGACATCTTGCAGCGCACTCTTAAAAAAGAACTCCCCATAAACCCCTATGGAATTCGGTTCCTTCCAGTTGAAAGCGATGACGGGCCACCGTTCGACATGTTCATGTTGCTGGGTCTCCACAGTTTGTGGAAAACAAGAATGGCTGTACGTCATGCTGATGTGAATGTGTGCTCTGCGCGAGAGAACTTCATTGAAAGTATGTCACTATTACGAGAAGTGTATCGTGCACAAAGCGAAACCCCAGACTGGGTTAGCATCCTTGATGAGCTGGTGTGCCTCAAGAAATTTTAGCGACCATCCCACCTGATGTGATGTGGGTGCACTGTGTATATGGATTTGTTTTTTTTTGTGTGTGTTAATGTCTAAGCAGGCAATAAAGAAAAAAAAAAAGCCCGGCTAGCTCAGTCGGTAGAGCATGAGACTCTTAATCTCAGGGTCGTGGGTTCGAGCCCCACGTTGGGCGCTCCTTCTTTTTTTTCTTTCCTTGCCATGGATCACTGGTTGTGCACCCATGTTTACTCTCATTGATTCCCCTTTCTCCTCCTGTCTTCTAGCGAATATTTCTCGCCTTGTGCACACCAGTAGGGCTTCCCAAATGCTATGTTTGTTCGCCCGGCTAGCTCAGTCGGTAGAGCATGAGACTCTTAATCTCAGGGTCGTGGGTTCGAGCCCCACGTTGGGCGCTCCTTCTTTTTTTTCTTTCCTTGCCATGGATCTCTTGTTGTGCACCCACGTTTACTCTCATTGATTCCCCTTTCTCCTCCTGTCTTCTAACGAATATTTCTCGCCTTGTGCACACCAGTAGGGCTTCCCAAGGGCTATGTTTGTTCGCCCGGCTAGCTCAGTCGGTAGAGCATGAGACTCTTAATCTCAGGGTCGTGCGTTTGAGCCCCACGTTGGGCGCTCCTTCTTTTTTTTCTTTCCTTGCCATGGATCACTGGTTGTGCACCCATGTTTACTCTCATTGATTCCCCTTTCTCCTCCTGTCTTCTAGCGAATATTTCTCGCCTTGTGCACACCAGTAGGGCTTCCCAAGGGCTATGTTTGTTCGCCCGGCTAGCTCAGTCGGTAGAGCATGAGACTCTTAATCTCAGGGTCGTGGGTTCGAGCCCCACGTTGGGCGCTGTTTTTTTTCTTTCCTTGCCGTGGATCACTCGTTGCGCACGCATGCTTACTATCATTGATTCCCCTTTCTCGTCCTATCTTCTAACGAATATTTCACACCCTGTACACACCTGTATTACTTCCCAAGGCCTGTGTTTGTCCGCCCGGCTAGCTCAGTCGGTAGAGCATGAGACTCTTAATTTATTTATTTATTTCAAGATTACTGCCAGCCTCTTGTTAGAGGCCCTAAGCAGGAGTGGTTGAATACATGACGAACAATACATTGAGTAAAAGTTGTGAAGTGTAAGCAAAATGAAATAGCACTGAATTTGAAAATATAAGCAGCGTGTCATTTGCGAAAACGCAGCATTTAGCGCTAACAATGTGAAATTATTCCAGAAGGAGGAAATGTAAACTGCTCTTAGCACCAAACTGACGAACACTTAAGAGACAGAAAAACAAAACTACAAGAATATATGTATACCACGCGTGGCAAACGATTTGAGAACATACATCCTATCAGACAAACATAATGTAGTAGTGTGTAAAAATGTGTAGCAGTGGCAGAAGCATCAGAAAGCACTTGCGTTCAATTATGTGGAAGGACAGGCCGAAAAGAAAAGAAAATAAAGGGAAGGGGGGCAGGGATGTACCCCGATCATTTATACAATTTCTTTAAGCAGCTTTAAGAATGATTCAATGGTGTCGCAGGCAACCACCGCAGCAGGAAGTACATTCCGTTCCCTAATGGTTCGGGGAAAATATGAATTTCTAAAGGCTTCTGTTTTGCAGCAGCAATCTTTAAGCTGCTTAGCGCGGCTTGACCGAGTTGATCGACGAGCGAGAGGCTCGGTATACGTGTCCTTGTCGATGCCTAGTCTTCCATGATAGAGCAGATACATGTACTTTAATCGCTCTTTATATCGCCGTTTTTGCAGGGTAACTAGTTCTGCTGTTTCGAGCACAGCACTTGGTGATGCATACCGGCTGAAGGAATCGAATGCAAATCTTATCCCTTTTCTCTGAATTTTTCCCACCTTTTTTATGTTAATATCGCTATGTGGATCCCAGACGACGGACCCATACTCAAGAATCGGGCGGACGAAAGTTTTGTAAGCTAGTAGCTTAATGTCATGGGGTGAATTTCTTAAGCAACGCCTCAAGTAACCAAGCTTCTGCATGGCTTTCTTTTCTATGTATGGCACGTGCTCATTCCACTTTAAGTCCGTGCTGATAACTACGCCCAAGTATTTATAGCTTGTCACGCGGTCTAAAATTTGCCCATCGATAGAATACTGATTGTTTAAAGGGTGTCGTGTCCGCGTCACGGTCATCGCTACAGTTTTTTTTTTTTTCGCATTGATTTTCATTTGCCATGTGCTGCACCATGATTGCACTGTAGTCAGCGGGACTACGGATTTCTTTATATAAAACGCAATCGTCAGCAAACAATTTTATTTTAACTGGCAGTTCCTGTGCAATATCATTGATGAAAATTAAGAAAAATAAGGGCCCAAGCACTGATCCCTGTGGTATTCTGGATAGTACAGGCCTTGAACGTGAATGTGTTCCGTCTATGTTTACAGTTTGCCGTCTCGAAGTAAAGTATGCTTGAATCCAAGAAAGAAGGGGCTCATATTTAAGTATAGGTTTCATTTTTATCATGAATTTGGTGTGTGATACCCGGTCAAATGCTTTCTCGAAATCTAAAAGAATAATATCAATTTGCCCTTGCTCATCCAGAATAGCTGCGAAATCATGAATGGTTTCTAAAAGCTGAGTAGTGGTTGAAGGCCCTTTACGAAATCCATGCTGCCTGGGGTCGAGAAAACCATGAAACTCAAGGAAAGCTGTTACATGTTTAAAGATAATGTACTCAAAAAGTTTGGAACATGTGCAGAGTATGCTTTCAAGCTCGGAGGACTTGCCCACTATGCTGCGAGCGTTCACGTTCAAGCACAGGAAACCGCTTGTGGTGTTTTTATCGATTCATTGGTTTGCTGCCGCTGCATTTTCGGGTCGATAGGAAGAAAGCAGCGATGAGTCTCCTCCTTTTGGCACTGGAACAATCTTTCCAAACTTCCAGTCATGAGGCAACTCGGACAGCTGTAACGACTTATTAAAGATCACACATAAGCATTTAGAGCACCACTCGGCATACCGGAACAGGAATGTGTTGGGTATCGCATCGACGCCAGAAGATTTTTTTTTATCAATGTTAAGTAAAAGCTTTAGAACACCTTCTTCCGTTATTATAATATCACTAAAGGCTAAACCCCATTAGCGCGATTTTGTGCGCGACAGCGACGAGCGACGGGTTCGCGCGACGGATCAGGCCGTCGCTTGAACAGATCGCTCGGTCTTGTCGCGCGATCGCTCGGTTTTGCAAATCTAGAATTCGTCGCTCGTCGCCCGGAAGTGCTATGAGCGACTAGCCAATAGCGCAAAGCCGGAACTGGATGTACATAACTCCAGCACTTCCGATTGTCGCACGGAACGAGCAAACGATTGAATATTTATAGGTGCAAGGATAAGAACCTACTGCAAGACTTTCAGAAATATTTTATGCTGCTTTTTACAGTAAAATACATCAACTTAAGTTAATAAAGCACGCGTCACGCTAGTTTCGGCGCCATATTGCTGCCCTCATACCGGCAACACTGGGGAGACGTCGCTCGAAGTCATCGCTCGCATGGGGTGCAACTTGTAGGCGACGAGCGAACGCGACAGCCATCTCCATAGCGTCGCCTGTCGCTGTCGCGTGCAAGATCGCTTGCATGGGGTTTATACTTAATAGGTAGAACGCTTTGCAATGTCGAAAATATGGGTTTTTCACCGTTATCAACTGTAAATACGAAACAGAAAAAGTTGTTGAGGGATTCTGCAACTTGTAATTTCTCCGACACTGTTTCACCATTAATGCAGAGGGTGGGCACGGTTTTTGATTTTGAAGAAAAATGCAGCCAGAATTTTGCAGGGGACGAAAGGCGAAATTGCTTCATAGTGACATTATGGTAGTAGTCTTTTGCTTTTTTAATGCTTTGGCTTAAATGAGTACGCAGCGCTGAAAATTTGCGCATGTTACTTTCAGAGGGGTGCTGCCGAAGTTGTTTTCCTGTCTTCTTCGCCTTTCGTTCCAAGCGTACAATTTCTTTTGTGATCCATGGGCGGGTTTTGCGGACAGTGATTACTTTAGTTGGTGCAAAGTTATTCACGTATCGCAACGCAAGATTTTTAAAGTATTGCCAAACATCCTCTACTGAGCATAAAGCAGACTGGGAGAGGGAAAAAACTTGGAAAAAGATAAGTCCTTAGCATCTAATATGCGTACATCATCTGCTCGTGAGAAAACAAGCACTGAGCGCTTTTCATGGTCAACCCCAGCGACATGGCCCAAACACATCGTAAGACATACCATTCTGTGACCTGATATGCCGTTGACGACGCCAAGTCCCGTAACTTGAGGAAGCATACTTCTGCTAACTAAAAAAAGGATCCAAGATAGATTCTGAGTCATTATGTATGCGTGTAGGTTGTTTCACTAATTGCGTTAGGTCATGATACATTATAAGATCAACAAATGGTTCAGCGATTTGTGCACCTGGTTGGGGAAATTCACCGTCCCATACCACTGATGGAAAATTAAAATCACCGCCCAGTAGTATATTGCAGGCTGAAGCTCTGCATGAGCAGAGAAATTCATTAAGTTGGTCGCTGAAACTGCTGTCTGTGTTAGGAGGGCGGTAAAATCCCCCCGATAATGAAAGTCTTGTTAACTGTATGCACCTTTGCGAGGACACATTCAACTCCAGGAATGTCTGCCAACCTTTCCATTTGCAAAGCTTCCTGGAAAATGATGGCGATCCCGCCCCTTCTCGAAATTCTATCTTTACGGAAGATTTTATAGCCCTTAGGCGCTATTTCCTTGTCACTGACATCAGGTTTCAGCCATGATTCTGTAATAATTACAATATGCGGCCTGTACGCAAGGATTATGCTTTCAAGCTCGGAGGACTTGCCCACTATGCTGCGAGCGTTCAAGTTCAAGCACAGGAAACCGCTTGTGTGTTTTTTATCGATTCATTGGTTTGCTGCCGCTGCATTTTCGGGTCTGCCTGAGAGGACCATCTTTCTCTGTTCACTTTCCCAGTTGAACCATTCGCCGTCGACCTTAACTTTGCCGTAAACAAGTTTCACCTTCTTGACCGCCCTTCTAGCGTCAGAAGTACTCTGCCATAGCATTTAACTTTTGTACCTAGTGGCTGCCGAGAAGTCTTCCGAGATTGAAATAGCTTTACCCTTCAATTTGTAAAAATTCTTTAACACACTTATTTTTTCTCTGTGGTCGAAAAATTTTACAATTACAGGACGCGTTTTACCGTGCTGTTTTTGTCCAATTCTGTGCATTCTTTCAACTGAACGGGCTTTAACACCTAAATATCATTAAATATTGTCACCACACGTGCTGAACGACCGTTTGTTTCATCATTATCAGTAACACCGAAAATAAGCAGGTTGTTTCGGCGACTCCGGTCCTCCAAGTCTATGAGCTTACGCTCCAAGCATATCACAGTTTTTTTCAAGGCCAGTGATCCGGCTGGTAAGTTGTTTAATTAAAGAAGCCGATTCTTCAACAGTTTTTAGTTTTGACTCGATTCCGTCAAGTCTCTTCTGAATGTTATTCTGACCATCCCGTAACAGAGCCAAGAGTTCCGCAGTGGTAGGACCGGCATTCGACTCCACATCGCCGCAGAGAATTAACAGGGACAAATGAAAATCTTTCGCAACAGAAAGAAACACATAACAGCTACGAGGGCACGTCAGCTGGATGAAGCACGGATCACTAGTTTTAACTATAGAAAATTTGTTACTGACCTGCACGTAAAAAATAAATGGGTTGGCCATATTACGGATCCGATTCCAGCTGACGTGCCCACTGACTGAAAGCGGGTGCAACGGGGTTCTTATACGCGCATCCGCCGAGGGAGAGTCCAGGCTTCCTTGTAGAAATCCGGTGCGCATGCGTTGTCTCGAGCGCCATGTGCGAAGTTCTCGAAGCTTGTCAATCCTTGCGATATGCTGGCCTTCGTTGCCGCACCGAACAGAAGTATCTGCGCGTAAAAAAAAAAAAAAAGAAATGGGTTGGCCATATTGCGGATCCGATTCCAGCTGACGTGCCCACAGGGTCGTGGGTTCGAGCCCCACGTTGGGCGCTGTTTTTCTTTTCTTTCCTTGCCTGGATCATTCGTTGCGCACCCACGCTTGCTCTCATTTATTCCCCTTTCTCCTCCTATCTTCTAATGAATATTTCACACTTTGTACACACCTGTAGTGCTTCCCAAGGCCTGTGTTTCGTCGTGCGGGACCAAACTGATGTGTTTTTGAGAACTGTGATCCAAGCACGATTGCATGATTATCTATCTGACTTTGTCGTGTCAACTGTTTCTTTCGGAGCTGGACCGCTCAGTCCTTATTTGCGTGAAGTGGTTACTTCTGTACGCCTGCTCAAGGCAAGGTTCTCATATGAATACTTGTGTGATGTCACGAAAAAGCGTTTGTATTGTGATATTCTCGATGTATTTTTACCATTACCGGTTTACCGAGCTGCCTACAGGCTAGGTCCTGAGCGCGATGTGCTAAAGCGCGTTAAAAAAATGCCAGTGAGACCCTCTGCTAAAACGTTCTTTTTTCAATTACATACCGACACTCTCCCTGTAAAGCCATGGTTACAAAGCAAAGGTCTTTTTGTACCTTGGTCGGTAAACTGCTTAATCTGTAATAAGCCAGAATCAATATTTTTATTGACTGCCATGACGCCGTATTTCTGTGGGGCGTCCTACAAAGAACACTTAAAAAAGAATTGCCGATAAGCCCTTTTGGAATCCGGTTTCCTCCACGTGCAGAAACAGGGGAAGCGCCGAGTGATATGATAATGCTGCTTTGCATGCACAGCGTATGGAAAACGAGAATGGACATCAGGCATTGTCATATACAGGCTCACTCAGCAAGACACTATTTTGTTGGGAGCATTATATACACACGCGACTTGTTCAGAGCACTATGTGAACCCCCGGAATGGCTTCCTGTACTAGACCAATTGGCTTCTGTGAAGCCCTTTTAAACACCTTACACTGGCCGAGCTGTGGCTGGTGTTTTTGGAATATGTACATGTCGTGTATTTGATCTTTTTGTTTGCGTTTGTGAAAAGGCAATAAAGAAAAAAAAAGCCCGGCTAGCTCAGTCGGTAGAGCATGAGACTCTTAATCTCAGGGTCGTGGGTTCGAGCCCCACGTTGGGCGCTGTTTCTTTTTTCTTTCCTTGCCTGGATCACTCGTTGCGCACCCACGCTTGCTCTCGTTTATTCCCCTTTCTCCTCCTATCTTCTAATGAATATTTCACACTTTGTACACACCTGTAGTGCTTCCCAAGGCCTGTGTTTCGTCGCCCGGCTAGCTCAGTCGGTGTAGCATGAGACTCTTAATCTCAGGGTCGTGGGTTCGAGCCCCACGTTGGGCGCTGTTTCTTTTTTCTTTCCTTGCCTGGATCACTCGTTGCGCACCCACGCTTGCTCTCGTTTATTCCCCTTTCTCCTCCTATCTTCTAATGAATATTTCACACTTTGTACACACCTGTAGTGCTTCCCAAGGCCTGTGTTTCGTCGCCCGGCTAGCTCAGTCGGTGTAGCATGAGACTCTTAATCTCAGGGTCGTGGGTTCGAGCCCCACGTTGGGCGCTGTTTCTTTTTTCTTTCCTTGCCTGGATCACTCGTTGCGCACCCACGCTTGCTCTCGTTTATTCCCCTTTCTCCTCCTATCTTCTAGTGAATATTTCACACTTTGTACACACCTGTAGTGCTTCCCAAGGCCTGTGTTTCGTCGCCCGGCTAGCTCAGTCGGTAGAGCATGAGACTCTTAATCTCAGGGTTCTTTTATGGGCGCAGGTTGGCGCGTGATATGTGTCTACGCCCCCAACATTGAAAATGAGCGTGTGCCTTTCTTTGAGAGAGTAAATCAGCATTTACAGTGTGACAGGAAAGTCGTATTGCTAGGAGATTTTAATTGTGTATGTTTCGCGGCCGATCGAGTGAAAAACCTTCCAGTGCGTGACAAAAGTGCTTTACTTTTAAACACACTAGTGCAAGAATCTAATCTGGACGACGTCGGCCATTTCCTGTGTACTACCGGCACGCCTGCATTCACGCATTTTCAAGGGCAAAGTCACGCAAGGCTAGATAGAGGGTATGTCGCACTGGAGCTTGTTCCGATGTGCGGCAGCTATAGTGTGAAACACGTCTAGTTCAGCGATCACAGCCTTGTAACCTTTAGTGTAGGTACCAAAGAAAGAAAATCGAAATTTAACTGGAAGTTGTGGAAGTTTAACGATGGGCTGTTAATGAACGAATACTTTTGTGAAAGCGTGAAAGAAAAGTTAGATCATTTGACCGAGGCCGAAGATGGCAACGTGCTAGAATTATGGGAGAACTTTAAACAAGGTACAAGATCAGTGCTATAGAAGAAGCCACTAAAGAGAAATTTAATAAAAGGAAAAAAGAAATTGAAATGCAACGTGAGCTTGATTTTTTGTACACCGTGGAAAGCGAGAGACCTGGGAGCCGAACAAAAGAAATAAAAGAACTGAAAAGCCAGCTCGAGCTTATCGAAGAAGAGAAGTACAAAGGAGCGGTTATAAGAGCACGAGCTGAAAGGGTTTGGCTAGGTGAGACACCGACCAAACGAGCCTTATCTGACGAAAAGGCATACGCGAGGCGAAATGAAATCAGGATGATTCAATACGAGAACGAGATCACGAGCCAACCTCAAAAAATTGAAGAGGCGTTTCTTGATCACTATAGCAAATTATTCGGGATTGTTAAAGACGTCACAGAAGAATTCAAGACGGACTTTTTGTCAAACATGCCGCAATTAGAGGAAGACATTCAAAAGCGTCTGGAGTGGCCTCTGAGCATCACCGAAGTGGAAGGAGCCATAGATGATTTAGTTGTAGGCAAGTCTCCGGGACCCGATGGACTCGGAGCGGCCTTTTATAAAGCCTTCAAAAGTGATGTCAGTGAGATCCTGTTACGGTTGTTTAAGGAGGCCTATGTGCAAAAACAGGTTCCTCCATCTTTTCGGACATCGCACGTAGTTCTGATACCTAAATCAGAGGACCCAGAAAAATTGTTAGCTGTCAGCGGTTACCGGCCGATATCACTAATGAATGTAGACTATAAGATATTTACAAGAGTGCTCGGAAAGCGATTACAGGGAGTGGTGACCAGCATAGTTGGGTCGCATCAAACATGCGGCATTAAAGGAAGGTCCATCTACACAAACATTCATATTGCCAGAAGCATTTTAGAATACTGTAACGACCTAGGTGTACACTGTGCCATGTTACAGTTAGATTTGCAGAAGGCTTTCGACCGCGTGGTCGATAAAATTCTTTTCAGTATTCTAGAACACATAAAGGTAGGGGATTTGATCTTAGATGGGGTAAAGATGTGCTATCAAGACTGTACCGCCAGCCTCATTATAAACAAGGAGGTTACCAAAAGCTTTAGCGTCCGGTCATCTGTGCGCCAGGGGTGTGGTTTGTCGCCTCTTTTATTCGCAATTTACCTAGAGCCGCTTTGTAGGAAAATCAAGAATGACAATAGAATATCGGGTTTCAGAGTGCAGTCCGCGGAAGTGAAAGTCCTGGCATACGCGGATGACATCGCGTTGTTTTGTCGGGATAAAGAAAGCGTCGAAATCGCGGTCGCAGATACTCTATCATACTGCAGAATGACAGGCAGTGCTATCAACTTTGATAAATCCCTAGGGGTATGGATCGGCAACTGGGAAGACCATCCGAGTAGGTTTGCAAATATCCGCTGGACAGTCACGCCGGCAAAGTACCTAGGGGTGCCGCTTGAGCACTACCGTGACGCCGTTGATTACTGGAATGCCGAAACTGAAAGGGTTCGTGAATGTACACTTAAATGGGGAGGCCACAATTTCTCTAAGTTTGCGCGTGCGACAGTGTGCAACCTGTTTGCCGTTGCCAAAATTTTTTACGTGCTCCAAGCGTTGTGCATGTCAAGGGCTAACATACAACGTTTACAAAGTGTACTCGCGGTGTTCGTATGGGGTTCAAACTGGCAGCGAACCAGTCGCACTAATCTCTTTCGTTCGGTTAAAAATGGAGGATTAGGTCTGGCACATTTGTTCATTAGGCAGATTGTGTCGAGGTTTGTTTACTTACGGGACCAAAATGACCCATTTTTATTAACTATGTTTCAAACAAGGCTGAGCGAAGCTATACCTGAGTTTATTGTATCGTCACATCGGTGCAGTCAAGGCAGAGCGCGTGGTTTCTTAAAAGAGCTAGTCTTGGCTTTTCAGCTCTTAAAGGTTCGGTTTTCCATGGAATACTTAAGTAGGGTACCACGAAAGCGCTTAGATAAGGACCTGGTAGACACCATGTTACCGGTGCCATTGTATCGCTCGATGTTCTGCATTGGACCTGAAAAGGACGTACTAAAAAGAGTAAAACGAATGCCAGTACGCCCGTCGGTAAAGTCCTTCTTTTTCCAGCTCCACACCAATACTTTACCTGTGAAACCGTGGCTAGATGAAAAAGGACTTTCCGTGCCTTGGAGCGTCAACTGTTTACTATGCCGGAAACCCGAAACAGTAGAACACATTTTTCTTGACTGCTGGGATGCTGTGTTCCATTGGGACATCTTACAGAGAACGCTAAAGAAGGACTTGCCGATTACACCATATGGGATTCGTTTCCTGCCTACTCTAAATGAAGACAAAGTACCCTATGACATGTTCATGCTGGTGTCCTTGCATAGTTTATGGAAAACTAGAATGGCCGTGAGACATGCCGAAATAAACGCCCGGCCTGTTAGAGAATACTTCATTGAAAGCATTTGTCATATTAAGGAATTGTACAATATTCAAAAAGAAAAACCAACATGGCTCAGTGTGATGACTGAGCTAGCGAACTTCAAGCGTTTTTAGTCCTGTGACCGCCAACCAACGGCAGAGATTTTGTCGTGACTGTTGTGTACTGTTAAAATGTCTTGTTTTGTATGTTGCCATGTCAGTAATAAAGAAAAACAAAAGCCCGGCTAGCTCAAGAGCATAATTAGGTCAAAAGGCACCCCGTCCTCGTTATCTATGCTTAAGTAACGAATGCCATACGCGTCTAGTGGAAATTCTTTCTTTATTGTCCTCTGCAATACATCCCAGAAGAACACGCCTCCCCAACAGTTTAAAAAAACATGATCTATTGTCTCTGGCTGCTTGCAAATTAAACAGTGTGTTCCCCACGGTAAATACACTCCCTTTGCCTCCAAAAACTTCTTAACTGGTAATGTTCCCGTGTGTAATTTAAAGAAGAAGGTCTTTGTTCCTGGCGGGACCTGCATTTTCTTTACTCTTTTTAAAACATCGCTGCTTGGGCCTCCACCGTACAAGGACCTGTACAGTGGCACTGGGAAAAGGACGTCGCACAAAGCACAATACAGTTTCTTTTTGTTCAGTTGAATACGTGCCCAACAGCAAATGTATGTTGTATTTTGGTTTTTGTTACGGTTATTGTTTCCTCTTGTAAATAGTTATGTACTGAAAATCAGGCAATAAAGAAAAAAAAAAAAAGCCCGGCTAGCTCAGTCGGTAGAGCATGAGACTCTTAATCTCAGGATCGTGGGTTCGAGCCCCACGTTGGGCGATGTTCTTTTTTTTCTTTCCTTGCCTGGATCACTCGCTGCGCACCCACGCTTGCTCTCATTTATTCCCCTTTCTCCTCCTATCTTCTAATGAATATTTAACACTTTGTACACACCTGTAGTGCTTCCCAAGGCCTGTGTTTCGTCGCCCCGGCTAGCTCAGTCGGTAGAGCATGAGACTCTTAATCTCAGGGTCGTGGGTTCGAGCCCCACGTTGGGCGCTGTTTCTTCTTTCTTTCCTTGCCTGGCTCACTCATTAGAGAATTAGAGAAAAATCACTGGTGTGTAAAAATCAGAAGCTTATCGGAACTTTTCTTTTATAACTCGCTATCATTGTTCTTTTCGGAACTTTGCATCGTTGTGTCGTAGTTTCACATAGTGTTCAACTGCCCGTTCTCCTCCTTTTTCTTTCTTATTCTCATTCCTCCTTGTACGTACTCTCTGTACGATTGTTCTTCTTTTTATTGTATTTTTACTCATATTTCCCGGCTGTTCTTTTTTTTTCTTGTATTGTATGCGCGCGCCACAGCACTTGGACCTCATAGTGGTTCCGGGGTATGATAAATGAATAAATAAATGAATTATTATTATTATTATTATTATTATTATTATTATTATTATTATTATTATTATTATTATTATTATTATTATTATTATTATTATTATTATTATATGAAAACGCCCACATACAAGGGACGAAGGGAAATAGGGAGGGAGCAAGCTGGCAAGTATACCACCGAGAGGGGTACAACGCCTGCCGACTCTTTAGGTATGCCACTGGCGCTGGCTCTCGTCTGGTCCATGCGGCCCTGTGGCCTGTCGGTGCTGTCTCGCTCGATGAATAACGCTTCCAGCTGCAGAAGCTATTGTGTCTTCAGGGTACCCGTCGCTACGCAGTCAACCGACCTGGTGGCGGACACTACAGACTAGGTCGTGCCTATAGGATTGCTGCAAAGCGGCTCGACGGCAGTTCAGAGCTATTTCTCCTTTCTTTGTCCACGCGCTCCGAACTATAGTTGAGAATAATTTTTTTGCGTCGGCGGAAATAAGTCCATTAACATCTTGCAGTCATCGTCCGCGCCAACCAATCAGGCGAACTTCTGTCTTCTACTTCGCGTCTGCTCGTCCTTATTTCTTTCCTCTCCTCCTCCCCACTCGTGACATCTTCCCCGGTGTTGCCGTTGCCACTTTATCGTGCCTGAACCCCGTCTGCCCACCCTTTTGGAGCACGCGATGTTGGCAAAGAAATCTGTCGGTTTAAAACGAACCCGCGGATTCTCATGCTATGCAATCGAGGGACCTGCAATACCTTAGCACTGGCGTCTACCTATCCTTGGACGTATCGACTCGCCAACCTCTGCATGAAATTCCTCCAGCTCCATACCCAAGACTCTCTGAACTTATCAATCTCCTCCTCCTCTGATATTTCCTTTCTTGAGTAGCTCTCGGATCGGAACACCCCCGCCATGGTTTGGACTGGAACCCGGGACATCATGCTCAGATGAGTGGCGCCATATGTATAAGATCTTAGTCACAGCGCCCGCTTTTTTGGTTCACCCGAGCCGGTCAACGGAAGCGATATCTCCGCCTACATCGCGGCTGCCGGACAATCTCGAACACATATTCGATTGTCGGAGCAAGCTTCCACTTCGGTGCCACGTAACTTCAAGCAGAGCACTCGACCTCACCCGCACGTAGCGCGGAGGTCGTGTCACAGTGCGTCGATCGGTTATTCTGCCGCGGCAGCGGTATTTGATAAATTTTGTCACAAATCGCCGTTCACCGCCTGTTTCGCTTCTTCGTGTTGGAGTAGTTTCGATAAACGGCATACGCTTTGAGCAATGTTTCTTACGTCAATTTTTGTGGCACTTGTTTATGTGTTTGCAAATACCAATAAAAGTAAAAAAAAAAAGCTGCCCTTTGATTGGAAGTGGACGGCGGTTTTTATAAAGCGCATGCTGGCTATTCGGCGTTAGCATGTAGCATCACTTGGAGCTTGGAATTTGGAAGGGGGCCCACAGAGCACCTATGTAAACTTAGAGAAGGCAAACTATACCTTCTACAGTGCAATAGAAAGAAGAGTAGTGTTGTCGTTATGAACTAAAGTATACAACCGAGAGATGGCGCGTGCAGAATCAAAACTAATATCATCATCATTACGTAGTGAGCAATATGGCCGCTGCTGTCGCGGCTGGTGTAGCTCGTCGTGCTGCTCACTCGTTCGCTCGTTTTGGGCGTTTTCTTACCGCTTTCTGGGCACTATTTGTGTGTGCGGCACTCTAGCATGACTACAGATATGTTTATTACGTCGCCAGTTGACCGAGAGGGCTTAAATGGCAAGAAAAAAATACAAACAAGTAAGCTTACGTTGTTTATTGTCAATGGCGAATGAAACAGTATATGCTCATAATTTTCGTACAGGTCCGGTGGACTCAATGCTGTCAGTCACCGAGTTTACAACATACCGAAACGCAGATAGCCATCTATTTGATGGAATTGAAATGTGAAATCGAACGAAGTCCTCTCATCATGTTCGTTGTGCCGCTAAAGCAGGGATAACGAAGCTTCAGACAAGGGTATTTATGCTGGGCTAGTGTTGGACTGCTCTCGTACATGTAGCTGCGTTCAGTGCTGCTTGATGTGTTTCATAGTATATGTACATTGTTTGCTTTCGGCTATTTCAGCGACATTAAAAAAGAAGAAACATGACAAGTGCTCGGCAAAGATGTGCTAAAAGTTCTCGGCAAAGATGTGCTGTTAGCATACATTAGCTCGAGCTGCAATGTCCCGTTGTTTTCATAACACCTTGGCGAAAGGCACGTAGTGTAGGGGGGAAAACATTATGCTAACTTTTGCAGCACATATTGTCTGCTCTTGGCTCTTCGGCTGCACATTTAGTGTTCAGTTGCGGCAGTAGAGGCTTTGACACAAGTGGATTACTCGTAGGAAAGCAAGGAATACTTTGGAGACAATATTCCTTACCAGAACTGCTGCAGATAGTGTGAATAAACAAGGACACGAAATCAAGGTATAAACAAGCCGAATGAATGCTCATGGATCCTTGGATAATGCAATTTACAGCTTCCATATGAATTAAAAATTCGCTGTTTGTGTAGTCAAACAAGTCAATAAGGTTGCAAGCATGTGCACACTTCAGTCGAGTAACAGAGGAGAGCAAGAGGAGCCTCAGCCTGGAGCCAACGTTTCAACAAGCAAGCATATTTGTTTGAGGAGAAGAAAGTTCGCCTACTCATACGTGGTGTGAAGCAATAACTTTTCGCCGGAATGTTACGAAACACACTGAAGGCCATCGAAGAGTTTCTTCGCGAGGCCACTGACATCGAGAAAGCACTGGAAATGTGGAACCGACAATTTAACCCCCACACGATCTCAGCAAACTGCGCCGAAGGTCAATCACTGAGCACTGAAGACCTGCGCGAGACCATCAGAGTGGTCGTGCTGGAGGAGCTTCAATAGTACCTTCAAAAGTGCCTTCATCGCAGCCACAAGTGGTTTGATTGCCGACGCCTTACGCGAGGAGATCCAAAAGCCACTCGGGGTCGCTCAATCGCCGCAGCCTCAGTCGGAAGCGATGACGTAGGCCGCCGAAGGCAGCCGTCACGCTCCCCCTCCGCGCCAGGGCCCGGTAACGCCGCTGTTCCGTCGTCCACCCCTACCGCCGCCAGTACGCCAACCCATCGGCCCGCGCAGCATCCCAAGGAAGATTGACGTTTGGCGCATCCCAGACCACCGACCACTCTTTATGACTGTGGAGAAGCGGGCCACGTCTACCGCCGATACCCATACCGCGACATTGGCCAACGAGGGTTCGTTGTCAATGCGCAAAGTTCACAGATTGGCGAGCGGCCACGTGGCATCGCCGACTACCTCGCCGCCACTCAGTGGAGCCCTCGACGACCGTACCGTTTGCCGACCTGTCGCCGCAACGCCGACCATACACTGGCCCAGCCCGGGACCGGTCTGCAGGCCCTTATCCGGAAAACTAAAAACAGTAACCAATGGAGGTGCGGTTGCTGTTTGTCGAACTGGTGAAGATCCTCCGCAGCCGACGAAGATGCCGAAAAGACTATGCCAACGACCTATCAACGAGAAGCCGCCATCCCGACGAAGCCTAGAAACAAAGAACACGCCGACAAAAGAAGACCTGACGACCCGACGTTCCAGCCACAAGTCAACATGACACAATCGTGATCCGACGTCAAGACCAAACTGCAACGCAAAAAAAAAAAGAACCACCGCCCTCGACGTGCTTCTCGACGGCGGAGTCACCGCTTTAGTGGACACATGAGCCGACTACTACGTCATGAGGGGACCCATCGCCACCCACTTGAAGAAAGTCAAGACTGCATGGAAAGGCCCTCTAATCCGGACAGCTGGAGAACACCTAATAACACCGACCGGAATCTGCACGGCAAGATTTGCCGTTCAAGACTGAACCTACCGTGGCACCTTCGTTATCCTCCAACCGTGTCCACGAGACGTTATTATCGGCATGGGCTTCCTGAACCAATATGATGGCGCGATACCGAGCTCTCGTAGTCACCACGCCTTGAGTGTGCTCAAAGGTCAGTTGACCATCCCACCTCGCTCCAGCATTGTCATTTCCGTCGGCGCCGAAACACCCTCAGACGTAGAAGGCGTCATCGAGGGCGATTAACGTCTGCTGTTTGATGGTGAAATTTGCATCGCAAGAGGGATCGCGCGACTGCACGCAGGAAAAGCGAAAATGATGCTGACCAACTTTGGCCAGGAGTTGAAGCGTGTCAACAAGGGCACGAAAATCGCATACCTCGAGGAAATTGTGGAAATCAGCCATGCGTTTCTCCTCTCGGATTCTGCCGCACCCAGCCCGATGACCATAGTTCCCCTAACCAGACTTTGACATAAATCCAAGTCTTCGCCATGAGTAAGCAACAACAGCTCAAAAGTCTTCGCCGACGATACAAAGACTGATTTTCGACGTCATCGATGATTAAGCAAACACTAGTTGCGAAGCATCCCATAATAACCGAAGAATCCGTTCGAATACTCCGCCAGAGCCCTTAACAAGCGTTGACGCGAGAACGAGAAGCTACAAGGCAACAAGTCTACGAAATGCTGCGTGACGACATCATCCAGCCGTCGAATAGCCCGTGGGCGTCTCCTGTGGTCTTAGGGAAGAAGAAGGATGGAATTGTGCGCCTTTGCGTCGATCATCGCAGCTTGAATAAGATAACGAAGGACGTATACCTACCTCCCCCCCCCTCCCCACGGGTAGACGGTGCGTTAGACCGACTTTGCAATACTAAGTACTTCTCGTCGATGGATCTCAACACTGGTTATTGGCAAACTGAAGTTGGCAAAAGCGTTTGAAAGAAGACCGCGTTCACCACGCCAGACGGCCTCTTCGTGCTGTTAGGTATGGCCGGACGCCAAGGGCGATACGTCATCCCCCTACCTTCTACTTGGCCGGACCCCACGGCGCCGAAGAGGTCATTCACCCGACCTTCTCCCCGGATTCTTCGAAAAGAGGATCGACTTCTCCGTCCCGTGCTCGGTAATGCAGGAGGAGGGGCCCTCTCTCTGTGCCTGTCACGTGTCATCGACGGAAGCAAGATCCCACCCACACTTGTAGAGAGCCTATTTAAGGGGCTCTGAAATGTACTTGTGAGATACTTCATACTTGAGACTTCATGCTTTTCTTATTTTCTTTCAACTACCTTTGAATAAACCGTGCCAGTTTCGCACTACCAAATCGTCTCGCCCTTGCTCGGTCGCCATGATCTACCGGATGCCTGCAGCCCGCCGACAACGCCACGCTACCCAATAAGTAATGTCGGTCGAGCTTCGATAGGCAGGCGCCGCTACTTCTCGGCAGCAGTACGGTACGCTACGCTGGAGTAGGCAACAAACTGGTGGCAGCGGTGGGATACGGAATCCTGGAGACCCCAACTTGGACGACAACTACGAGATCGTAGCCTCTTCGTCCTAGCAACAACGTTCGGAAGGAAGGTGTCTGGATCATGACTGCATATGGGTGAGTGCACGGCTTTTCTTCACTGAGATATCACTTGGCTTTTTTTTGGAAAGTACATAGCAGTGATTTTTCTTTTAAACCGTTGATGGAAGTTTGAGTAAGTCAAGGTTGTATAGAGTGAAGTTTTAGCAGCACTAAGGGCAGCCATGAACTTGAAGGCACTAAAGAAGCCGGAATTGTTGAGCTTGGCCAAAGAGTTGGGCCTCCAAATTGCCGAATCAAAGAGAAAGCCGGAGATCATTGAGGCGATCGAAGCGACCGGGGCAGACGACGAGGAACTCACGGAATGCCTCGAGAGCATTAAAGAGAAAGAACAGCGTAAGCGCCTAAAGGAAAAAGAGGAGCGCGAGCGGGCAGCACGTGAGGCCAAAGAAGAGCGCGACCTCGAAATGAAGCCCCTAGAGATTGAGCTTCTGGAAGCACAAAATAGCGAAAGACCTAGCACAGAGGCACGTGAAAGCGAGCGCAGAATGACAGACTTGATGGCACCCTACGCAGTAGGAGGGGACATAGGTCTTTTTCTGGTACAGTTTGAGCGCACGTGTGAGAAGGCAAAATTCGCGAGAAACACGTGGCCGCAACGCTTGCTTACGTTACTGCCACGTGAGGTAGCTGATATTATCGCCCGCATGGGGAAAGAAGAAGCAGAGGACTTCGATGAAGTCAAAGCAAATTTGCTTAAAAAGTATAGATTATCAGCTGAAGCATTCAGGCGAAAGTTCAGGGAAGTCGAGAAGACCAAAAGTGAGTCGTATTCAGATTTTGCATACACCTTGGAGGTAAACCTGAAGGAATGGCTCAGAGAAGAGGGTGCACTCGGCGATGTCGAAAAGACAATGCAGTGCGTTGCCTAAGAACAGTTCTACCGCCGGCTGCCAGTAAACATCAAGCATTGGGTTCAGGATAGGCCAGGCGTAGACACTATCACGAGAGCGGCCAATCTCGCTGAGGAGTACGTAACCCGCCGTGCGTTCGAAGGCAACGAAGCTCCTAAGAAGGAGGTGACTAAATACAGAGCCGACAAGCCAGAGCGTTGGTCGAAGTCGAATCAGTATAAATCAAAGGAAAGGTCAGATTCAGTGAAAATTAGTGACGAGAACAGCAAGGGAAGGGAGGATTCACTCGAACAGAGGGCAGAAAGGCAAAAGAAAAGGGCTTTCGAGGCCAAGAAACCAATAGTTTGCTACAACTGCCAGCAAACGGGGCATATCTCCGTGGGATGCAAAAATCCCAAACTAGTGTTGATGTCACTAACTAGTAACGAGGAAAACCTGAAATTGCTAGAACCGTACATTCGAGACCTCGTGGTAAACGACAAACCATGTAGGGTTCTTCGCGACTCAGCAGCCACAATGGACGTAGTGCACCCGTCGTACGTAGAGGAAGGCCAGTTCACGGGAGAATGTGCTTGGATAAGGCAAGCCGTGGAAACCTCCAGTGCTCCAGTGTTTGTTTCCCGGTGGACAAGATTCGTATCGAAGGACCTTTTGGAGTAGTAGACACTGAAGCTGCCGTCTCGGCACATCTCCCGCTTCAGTATCCATATTTGTTTTCTAACAAATCTGAGGATTTGCTACGACGCAGGGGAATCGGGTTTGGTGAAGGGATAGTGCAAGCCTTAACTCGTTCCAAGGCACGGGAGCTCGCGGCCAAGGCAGTGTATGAGTGTCCAGTAGTGGATGAAACAGGTTTGAAGGAGGATTCGTCCACCAGTACCGAACAGGACAGTCCTATAGGGGACGATGCGGAAGTTACACCAGCTAATGAAGAAGTCAGGCAAGCAGCAGAGCCTGAAATGTCTCGCGAGGCAGAATGCAGGCAAAGGTTATTGAATGTAAGCCCTGCCACATTGATTGCTGAGCAGGAAAAAGATTCCACCCTGCGTAACCTAAGGCGTGACGCTAAAGAAGGTGTAGCCAAACAGAACGTGAAGTTCCTAAAGAGGGCAGGCGTCCTCTATAGAAAGTACACCAGTCGAAAGGGTGTGCAATTCGACCAACTCGTGGTGTCGCGTCCCTATCGTGAGCAGCTCCTGCACCTGGTTCACGGGGGCTTTTGGACAGGGCACCTGGGCATTCGTAAAACAAAGGACCGCTTATTGCAGGAATTTTACTGGCCCGGCTGCTTTCGAGAAATAGAAGCATTTGTAAGGAGCTGCGACACATGTCAACGCATAGGCAAGCCCGGAGATAAGGCTAAAGCGCCAATGAAACTTGTTCCCATTATCACGGAGCCATTTCGCAGGCTCATAATAGACACAGTGGGACCACTTCCTGCGACGCAGTCTGGCTATCGACATACTCTTACGGCACTATGCCCCGCAACGAAATTTCCCGAGGCAGTGCCTCTCAAAGAACTAAGCTCGGCGGAGATCGTCAACGCGCTTTTATCTATCTTCGCTCAAGTAGGGTTTCCCGCAGAAATCCAGTCAGATTAAGGATCCGTCTTTACGAGCGCACTGACCTCGACGTTTCTGGAAAGGTGCGGTATTAAAATTATCCATAGCTCAGTGTACCACCCGCAGTCAAACGCGGTAGAGAAAGTCCACTCAGCCATGAAACGGCTTTTGCGAGCCCTTTGTTATGAGCACAAAGCCGATTGGGAGAGTTGCTTGCCTGCAGCAATGTTCGCGCTTCGAACTGCACCGCACGAATCAACAGGTTTTTCACCTTCAGAGCTCGTTTACGGACGCTGCCTTCGCTCCCCTCTCCGCATTGTTCGAGAAGCCTGGGAACGCAGGGCAGACGAACCTTCGGTTGTGGCATACGTGCTAGAGCTGTTGGACCGTCTGCACGCTTCTCAGGAATTAGCAGGGCAGGAAATGCGTAAGGCACAAAGCAAGGCTAAGCATTACTATGACAGGACGGCTCGCACGCGACGCTTTGAAGTGGGGGAAAAGATAATGATCCTGAAACCCTCGTTGAAAAACAAACTAGAGGTTCAATGGGAAGGACCGCGGTTGACATAATTCAGAAATTATCTGAAACAAACTACGTACGGGAAAACGAAGGACACCACAAGTGTACCATAGCAATCTACTTAAACCCTACAGGCAGAGGGAAGCCATTGTGAACATGTCCCTTAACCAACCTGAGGAAATGCCTGTCGACTTTCCAGAGCTAACAGCAGTGACGGAGACAAAAGACATTGACGAGACCACTGATAAGTTAGTAGAACAGGCGGAGTTGAATCCCAATCAAAGGGCCGAACTGAGGGAACTCGTGTTTGAATTTAAAGACGTATCTTCAGATACACCGGCAGGACAACTGCGATCGTTCACGATATCGAGTTAACCTCGTCGGACCCAGTTCGTTCGAAAGCTTATCGCGTTTCGCCTCGTCAACGTGAAGTCATGGCCGCTGAAATAAACAAGATGTTAGAGCTAGGTGTAATCGAGCCAGGAGAGAGTGATTATACCTCGCCTCTTATCTTGGTTGAGGTCCCAGGAAAAGAGCCGCGGCCATGTATCGACTACCGCAGGCTAAATTTAATCAAGTAGGACCAGACTTATCCAATACCGCATATCGAGGAAAGGCTTGAAAAGGTGAGCAGTGCTAATTTCATCTCTACGCTCGATTTAGTCAGAGGGTATTGGCAGGTTCCATTGACCGAGAGGGCAAGCAGGCTTGCAGCGTTTATTTCCCCGATGGAAACCTTTCGTCCGAAAGTCCTGAGTTTTGGATTGAAGAATGCGCCATATTGCTTCTCTAGCCTTATGGACCGGGTGCTACGAGGAATGGAGGACTTTGCAATTCCCTATCTCGATGACATAGCTATCTTTTCTTCATCATGGGCGGACCATATGCAACACCTGCGAACCGTGTTGTGTCGGCTACGAGAGGCCAACTTAACTGTTAAGGCTCCCAAATGCCAATTAGGGCGCGCGGAGGCAGCTTATCAAGATCATGTAATAGGGCAAGGCCATCGTCGGCCTTCCGAGGTTAAACTGATCGCGATAGACAACTTTCCGCAACCACGCACCAAGCGGGAAATCAGATCATTCCTTGGCTTGGCGGGTTATTACCACAGATATATTCCGCGGTATTCCGAGATTGCAAATCCTTTAACGGATGCTCTCACAAAAAAACAGAACCACAAACGGTAAAGTGCGATGACACAAAACAAAAGGCTTTTAGTATGCTAAAGAACGCACTAACGAGTCAGGCAGTGTTGAACGCGCCCGACTACTCTAAGCCATTCATTCTTCAGTGTGATGCGAGTGACAAGGGTATGGGGGTGGTGCTCTGTCAAAAGAAACATGACGAGAACGAACATCCTGTACTGTACGCCATTAGAAAGCTTTCAGTTCGTGAGGAAGCATACAGTGCATCAGAAAAGGAATGCGCCTGTGTAGTTTGGGCGGTACGGAAGCTAGCTTGCTATATCGCTGGCTCAAGATTCACCATAGAGACTGATCACTGTCCCCTCACATGGCTGCAGTCCATGTCTACGAAAAACGGTCGTCTTTTGCGCTGGAGCTTGGCTCTTCAACAGTACACCTTCGATATTCGCTACAAGAAGGGTAGGCTTAACGGCAATGCCGACGGTTTAAGTCGTTGCCCCTAGAGTATCGAAAGCCCCATGCTCATCCGGGTTTCCGTGGCAATTTTTTCGTGCATTCATATGTTTTTCCGAAGTGAAGCCGATTTTTAGCTGATTTTAATAACCAAGTCCTAACGCCTTCAAGAAATGGCTGGTTTTAGTGTTGAGGGGGGAAGGACGCGCGTAGGAAATGAGAAAGGTGTAGCAGGTTTTCTTTTTTTTAAAAAAGCCAGGTGTGTTGGGGGAGTGTGGCCTTGTGCTCGCCGCTTTGTGGTTGTGGGTCCGGCACTGTTCTGGAGTGATTGCTTGCCCTCGCAGGAGACGAAAAGTTGCGAGACCGACTTGCAAAGACCAATTTCACCGGAACGGACCAAGGAGAAAAGTCACAAGAGCGCCACGAGGACGGATGACCACTCCCCGGAATCTACCTGCTACGAACGAAGGGTTCGTGACCTCTACGGGAAATCCTGATACCGAAACGCCGATCCCTCGTACAGCGGCTGCTGGCCCCTACACGTCGGGATCTTCCTCCCCGCCGGAGATGCTGTTAGGTATGGCCGGACGCCAAGGGCGATACGTCATCCCCCTACCTTCTACTTGGCCGGACCCCACGGCGCCGAAGAGGTCATTCACCCGACCTTCTCCCCGGATTCGTGGAAAAGAGGATCGAGTTCTCCTTCCCGTGCTCGGTAATGCAGGGGGAGGGGCCCTCTCTCTGTGCCTGTCACGTGTCATCGACGGAAGCAAGATCCCGCCCACACTTGTAGAGAGCCTATTTAAGGGGCTTTGAAATGTACTTGTGAGATACTTCATACTTGAGACTTCATGCTTTTGTTATTTTCTTTCAACTACCTTTGAATAAACCGTGCCAGTTTCGCACTAGCAAATCGTCTCGCCCTTGCTCGGTCGCCATGATCTACCGGATGCCTGCAGCCCGCCGACAACGCCACGCTACCCAATAAGTAATGTCGGTCGAGCTTCGATAGGCAGGCGCCGCTACTTCTCGGCAGCAGTACGGTACGCTACCCTGGAGTACGCAACAGAGTTCGAGGTGATGCCATTCGGACTTTCGCCTGCAACGTTCCAGCGCGTGATGGACACAGTCTTGGCACGACTGAAGCATAGAGAAAGACATTCAACAACGGAGGACACCCCCATAAAGCCTAGCGGACGAATTGACTGTAGCGCACCAAGGTGCCGGCATTAATGCCTGCCTCGCACTTCCTGCTTTCGGTTATGGGCGTGCGCGCTTTGAACCCTAGCTGGTACGCGTCACGCCGGCTGTGCTGATCGGCGTGTCACTCTCTCTCTCTCTCTCTCTCTCTCTCTCCCTCTCTCTCTCTCTCTCTCTCTCTATTATTTTTTTTTTTGCTTCTACTGCTCAATCACGCGTTCTCTTTTCGGAATCATATTATTATTTTGTAAAAATGACGGTGAACGATCTGTACAAGCCTCCATCGAATCTCTGCAGCGTGGAATTTCATAAAGCAGACGCAGGACGCCTTGGGAATTGAGCAAATGCTTGTTTTGCTCTCTATAAACTCGTTCCGGGCTTTTTGTGCATTCGTCCAACGTTGTGACACCGGTTAAGCAGCAGTAGTCCCCGTACGAAGCCCCGCCGTACGACGTCAGCTGAAAAAAGTAAATTACAAGCACGCGTCATTTTGGTATTTACACTTTATAGGAATACTATGTGTAGAGACGAAACGTGCGAAAGTGGTGAACTGGCGACATTACAAACAAAAGCAATTCGCTTTTACATACGTGGCGTATTAAATACCAGGCTCATACCAAATCACACTATAACATAAGAAGTAAACATGATTTCCAAGTGTTGCCCATTCCCGGCACTATTTAATGCACATTAAGGGCTCAAGTACACGGGTGACTGCGCGTTTCCAAAACAACTTGGCTTCAATCGACGTGATGGTATGCTACGTACACAGACGTAGCCACAACACAGGCTCTCAACCAGACCATGCTAGACTCTCGCATAATGCCTTCTACTGCCACTAAAGACGAATGCGTGGGTGCAAAGCCTGTTTGGAGTCGCTCAGAAGATGGAATGTTCGAGTTACAAGTTCCTGGTTTTTGAGCTCCTTGGCCTTTTGCGCGTTCTGCCAGCGCAAGCAACACACTCCCATGTTATCACTTTTGGCAGTCGCTTGTCGCGTTTTCGAAAAGCGTATCGATACCGAAAGAAGGTATATTTCGTTGGGGGGGGGGAGGGGGGCGCATATAAAATGCGTCACATACTTCGTCCCGAAAGATTCAGTACGCGCGATACTAACTGCGTCTCAGCGGCGGAGCTGCTTTTAGCTAACTGCGTCACAAAGCCATTTGCGGCGAGCGTTCCCAAAAACTACCGAAATAAGTTACAATAAAGTTGGAGTCTAAAGAAATCGTCACAAATATGCCCCCCCCCCCCCCAATGCAATTCATTAACTCAAATAAACTTCGACAGAACGGCCTAGATGTCTTTCGCTGAATGCGTCACAAGTCTGAAATCCGTACCGTAACCTCCATATTCATAAATGCAACTTAAGTTAAAGCTCATGCTTGACTTGATGTAACGACGCCTGGTGCGAACGCGCCGAAGACGCTCGTTGTGTTTCATTTAGTGCCTTCCTTGACGACAGGCGCCGTTTAAATCAAGTCAAGCATGGACTTCAAATTAAGATGCATTTCTGAATACGGGGTTACGCGGACTGTCAAACAATATTTCTCACCTTGCCGTAGTGCAATAGTGCAGTAGTGCCGTGTCGAAGTGCAGAAGGAACGCAAAAATACGCCGGGCACCCAACAAACCAGGCTACATAAAAAAGACAGACGGTTCGCCCAACATGCGGACGCTCACATGCGCTTGCAGCCAGCCGGCTTCGCTCGCTTCGGTGGCGTGTCTAGCGCACGACGCATGCATCTGGCGCCTCTGGCATGTCATTGACTTGTCGCTGAGTAACTCAAGAAAATAAGTCGTGAGGTATAACTTCATTTATAAACAAACCTGTTTAGTTTTAACGCGATAGAATAAAAGAAAACAAAGCGATGTCTGTTAACGTCATTTCACATAATTTTTTTTTCCCGACGCTCGCGGCAGCTAACGGACGGCATTAATACTCGCGTGACGTCTTTCCTGTAGCCAGCTTTCGCCGAGTGTACCCTCTTGTTGAATTTCTTTCTCTATGCCTGAAGTGGCAGACTTGTCTCGTCTATTTGGATGGCGCCGTAGTCATTGCGACGAATTTCGAAGATCACCTGAGGCGTCTTTAAACAGTACCAGAAGCGATCAAGTCATCCGGACTCACCCTGAAGCCGGAAAAGTGCCGTTTCACTTATGAAGAACTTCTGTTCCCTAGGCCACGTCATTAGCAAGTCTGGAGTCCATCCCAACCTGCAGAAGACAGCTGTCATCGCTAAGTTCCCTCGGCCAGTCGACAAAAAGGCAGTGCACAAATTCATTGGTCCCTGTGCCTACTACACGCGCCTTGTAAGAGACTTTTCAAGCATTGCGGAACTTTTAACTCATCTCACGAAAGTCGACGTCGACTTTAAATGAGAAACACGGCAAGATGATATATTTGAGAAGCTGAAACAACGGCTGCAGTGACCGGCGGTGCTTTCACACTTGGACGAATACACTGAGGCGGTAATCCACACCGATGCAAGTAGCCTAGGCCTCGGTGCCGTGCTAGTTCGAAGGAAGGACGCAGCTGAAAGCATACTAGCTTACGCTATAGCCAGTCACTGCCAAAAGCGGTAGCGAATTATTCTATAACTGAGAAAGAGTGCCTTGCGATCATTTGGGCTACGGCGAAATTTCGGCCTTACACCGCAGGCACTTCAAAGTGGTAGGCGACCACCTCGCCTTGTGTGAGCTCGCAAACTCCCCAGTTCCCGCAAACTGTATACCTTCTCGTTGTGCCAGCAGCACTCCGGCCCGAAGTCTTGCACGCCCTGTACGACGATTACACAGCCGGACACTTTGGGTTTTCCATTTCAGCAGATCGGGATGGACTTCTTGGGACCCTTTCCGACGCCAACATCCAGAAACAAGTGGATCGTCGTGGCCACCGTCTACCTTACCCGCTACTCCGAAACGAAAGCTCGGCCCAAAGGTAGCGCAGCGGAAGCAGCCAATTTTTTCGTCGAAAAGATCCTGCTGCGACATGGCGCGCCAGAGGTCCTCATCGTTGACAGAGGAGCGGCTTTTATAGCTGAGCTTACTCGAGCCATCCTGCAGTATAGCCAGACAAGTCACCGGAGGACCACTGCATAGCACCCGTAGACGAATGGCTTAACGGAACGTCTGAACACCGGGCTCGCCCGACATGTTAGCGACCGCAGATCATGCCGTTCAAACTGGTTTGCGGAAGGGACCCGACGACTCTGGACGCAATGCTTGCCGCACGTCACCGACGAAGAAAATGTTGACGTCACCGCCTATCTCCAGCGCGCCGAAGAAGCTCGACAGCTGGCCCGCCTGCGCATCAAGAACCAGTAAAGGATCTACAGTCGCCATTACAATCTTCGCCGACGCTACGTCGAGTACAAGCCTGGCGACTGTGTTTGGGTTTGGACCCCAATACGCCGACGAGGACTCAGCGAAAAAACTTCCGCGACGCTATTTCGGACCCTGCCAGGTCATCCGACGTATTGGCGCGCTGGACTGAGGTCGTGCTAGACGGCATTTCGCAATCACAGCGGCGCCGCGCACGGCCTGAAATAGTCCATGTTGTGCGCCTAAGGTCGTTCTACTAGCGCTAACGAACTTTGGGACTGCTTCTTTGTTGCTTTGGTATGCTTTTTTCTTTACTAAGTGTGCATTTACACTCTCCTGTTATATTTTTAGCATCGGGACGATGCTTTTTAAGAGGGAGGCATTGACACGAGTACTTGGTTATTGTGACACGTGTACTTGGACTGCTATTCACCTCCTATAGCAAATGTTAAACGTCGGCGCTCAGCGCAAGATGCGCCTCCATGATTTGGAACTTACGGGAACGTTATTGTTCATTCGATCTGTTGTGTAGATTCTTTCCAAACCATGTATTATGACATCGCATGCGTGACATGAATTGTGTAGCGGCTTCTGGAAACCACGCAGGCATCAGCGATTGCACTAGAACGTTCGACCAGTGATGTATAAAAGCCGACGCGCTTGGCCCGCTGATCAGATTCCGACGATCGCCAACTATGTTCACAGCTATCGCTGTGCTTTGAGTGTAACTTGCTTGTGTGGGCACAAGTTCGCCCAATAAAAGTCAATTTTTTTACACAGTTTTGCTACTGTGTTCTTGATGGTTACTACCACGTTACAATATCTACAAATTTTGCAGAATTCGAAGAACACTTATTAATCTTATTATTTTTACACGTTCCTTGAGTATTTAACGAGAGAAAAATTGTATAATGGTATGTCATATTAAAATTGACTATACCAACATTTTGATTAGACATGACGTTACTAAGTGCGCGGTCAATAAGCGTATTCCGACCGGAACGAGCACATCGTGTCGGAGAATCTTGTAGAGAATCCAAACCATCTCTAATAAAGCATTTGGAGTAGTGGACACGAGAACTATCGTTAATATTTGTAATGTTAATGTTAATCTCGCCTACAATGATTACATTATAATTTTTGATAATGAATGAAGTTCACCACAAAAAACATCGTAATATAATGATGGGGAACGGTAAATGGAACCAATGATAGTTATTTTGTTAGATGGCAGAAAGTCATGGTCGAATTCAAGCCAAACTGATTCACTTTTAGCCATGGAAAATGCGATATCAGCACGCTGTTCATATGATAGCGGGTTAGGAATAAATATTGCCGATCCACAGTGGCAGTCAACCAGACGACGAAAATATTCTAAATGATTGCCCGGTATGGAAAATAGGGTTTCGTCAGCTGCAGATAGCCACGTTTCCGATAGGCATATGAGAGAAGAGTGGTGATTGGGTAAAGTAAGAAAATTAACAATATCATCAAAGTTTTTGGGTAAGCTTCGGACGTTAAAATGCATGATGGAAATGTGAGAAGTGGACGAAGAACTAAGAAGTTGATTCAGCTCGTGAACAGTGTGTGATGCCCTGGTGGTTCACAGTCATCAAGGCAAACGATAGTGCTTTTCAGGTAAAACTGGCCACATCACCGGCTCCAGAGGTGCCGTACACTAGACTATCTGTAGACTTTCTTGCTTTGATGCGGCAGTTGTCGATACAAAGGAACTTCCACTGCTTTTCTTAAGAGCCAATGTTTGATCAAACATCCGCTTGATCTCCGGAATCAGGTGATCGTTGACGAATATGCGCTTATCCTGATTCATTATGTCAGTGGACCTGGTTTACAGACGCGCCTACCTATAGCCTTTGTAGTAAATTCGGCCTTCTTTTGACGAGAACAAGAGGGCGCAATGTTCGGGCCAGCTTTACCAGAGACTCTGTGCACAACAATCTCTGCAGGGCTCACAGGACAATCAATTTTTTCTGCGATCTGTTGCACAGCTTTAGCCCTTTGTTGCCGGTGTGCCTTCGATTTCCACATTGTTCATGCGGCAGCATTGCTGCTATTCAGCAACCTGTTTTGTTAGTTGCTCGCTCGTTCGCAAGAACTCTTTATTTTCCTTGACCAGACCTTCCTGCTCAGTCTTTCTTGTATCAAACATTTCGTGAAATAGGGCGACGCTGTTACTCAACTCCTCAACTTCCTTTCCCAATACACCTAGTCTCTATATAGCTCAGCACAATTTGGCACTTTGATTTGGCAGCACTGGGTACGGCAAGAAAATATGAAACGAAGTTCCTGTGCGCTGACGCAAATGCAACCCACCTGCGTAGGTAATGGAAACAATCAGTGGAATGTTGCGTTGCAGCCACCTCAGGACCTTCATTGTATTGCACCAGCCTAACTCAGTGGGCATCATATATATATATATATATATATATATATATATATAGGCAACAAACAAAAACGCCAAGGACAATACAGGGAAAATTACTCGTGCCTACTAACTGAATTAAGGAAATGATAAATTAATGGCAATGAAAGTGTATGAAAAAACAACTTGCCGCAGTGGGGAACGGCACATGACTTCGCATTACGCGTGCGATGATTTGCGAACGTAAACTGTAGGCTTCTACGCAGATGTGTAAGTTGGCTTTCCTCCAGGGCGTTTTCGGTGCTCACGGACGAATCAGAGAGACATAGAATGCTTCACTTTAGCAATGCAGCACCTTAAGACTGCAGCAGCGCCTCTACCTTTTCTGATAATCTAACGCCACGCTCTTGAGTGTTTCAGTTTATGTACAAATCAGCAACAAGATTAAACAACCTTAGCACAGCTATAGCAGTAAGATGTGAAATGCTTTTAGACCACACAATAAATGCTGTGTTCTTATCGGTAGCAGATTGCTCCACTTGCACCGGCGAATGCTTATTTCAAGCGATATTGCATGAAATATTGCAAGACTTACTGTGCACAATATTGCGTTGGCCCCGATGCTACGCTAGAAAGAACATGCGCCTGAAGAACTATGATTGGCTGACTCCTTATGATTTGCCGACGATTGGCAGCTGATCTATAAAACGACACCGAGCTGAAACAACTTAACCGAAGCCAGTGGTAAAATTTGAAAGGCATGGTAGGAAATCAAAGAAAACGCTGTGTATTTCCACTTCACCACCGGGCATGCCATGTGAATGAAGTAGCAAGTTCACATTCACAGCCTGCTGTGACCATATGACGTGCTCGAACAATAACTTGGAGCAAACCACCGGAAAATAGGCACCCATGGCTTTTTTACTTGCTTGAAATGTTGAATTGTGCCCGAGGCCCCTTAAATTCTGCAAGATGTGTGTTTCGCACAAAACACCCTTTTAACACCTTCAGCCTAATGAAAAGGGTACACTAAGGGTGCTCTGCTAACGATTTCACCCATTTCGAAATATTCAAGGTAAGTAAGAGCGCCACAAGGGTGCTTCGAGATCCAATCGACCCACGAGGGTGTTATTTTCCCGAGTGTGCCACACGGCAGTCCTTCCGAAGGGTGGAGAACTTGCTTACACAGCTTCGTATGGTGCATCAATTGCTCACATTGGCATAAAAACTTCGGCTGCTCACCTCACCGACGCTGTTGCAGAAGTTGTCGTCGGTGTCGACGGGCCGGAGTACTTGCGACCTCTCCCGGAAGCATCAAGTCCCTGGCGGTCGCTTGCTAAGCGGCGGAGATGTCGGCCAAAGGATGTCCCCTTCTTGCCGGCAAGGAAGTACCTCTCGCGAGCAGATGGGTTCTCACGTGGTCTGTGTGCAAATATTTACGTATCGTTTACCACCGTGCCCGAGCGACGGGTCTGCTTGCCACAGTGATCGCGCCCTACGGCAAATATCGTTCTGTATCGGACGTGGTGTTCGAGTCCCGATTCGGCATTGAGAACGAAACCAGACTGTTCAAATTTGATAAATTTCAAGAGGCGTTGCGGAGGGCCGTATCCAAAACTGGGCTGCGTCGATCCGGCCTCATTCTTATGCGGCAACTCTTTCTTCTCCAAAGCGAGCTTCGCAGCGTACGCGCCGATCTCTCCCAGTGCCTTTACAACGCTTCGAAAAGCTTGTTCTATCAATACCTCTCTATTGCAATTACAGTTTCATTCCATTCGTGCTCGAATATTTACCGCATTCTCTTAAATCCTACATATTCACATTGCCGTATGGCATTTTGCCCTTGGTATATATATATATATATATATATATACTTGACAGAAGTACGCGGAATGTTGGCAAAATAAAAAGCAGGAACGTTGAGCCTTAAATACCCGGCGCCGTCTTGCATTTCGCAAACTGCGCATAAGCAAGGCTCGAAGGCATGCTCGGTCACGTGCCAGTCGAGACTCCAGGCGCCTCTAGAACGTGCTCGCTTAAGCATCTGCTTAGCACAGTAGTTCTGTCGATCTGTCTTTGAGCGTGTTACCTACAGCTCTCGGGTACAAGCTCCGCCCCGGGAGTGTGTGCGCGCCGGAGTTCAGGTCACGGCGCAACCAAAGCGACAAGCTCTCCCTTACCCCTCTGCCGCCCCACCCCCTCCCCACTCGCGATCAACGCAACCTCCTCCTTTTCACTCCTGTTTCTCGCTTTATTACTTCTATCGCTTTCTTTCTTTTTTAGCCTTTCCCCATCTTCCTACAACGCAGCACAGGCACCCTTCTTATTAAATGGGATTTGTTAATTATTTCATTTCTTACGCTATACATCTACTTTCTTGAAGCCTCCAGGATTGAATTCTCTATACACGCGGAAGTTCCAGAGAAGAGTGTTCCAGAGAAGAAAAGAATAAAAAAAAAGTTATATGGTTTCGGTGCGAAGGGGCCTTTCTTTCTTCGAGTATTCGCGTCAGCACCCTAATGCAAGGCTTTAGAAAAAGGAAGAGAGAGAAAAAGCAAGCTAACAAATTGTAGACGAAGACAGAGTGAGTGAAACGTTGGCAGTCGGCCTCTCGCCATCTCCCGAGGTGTGCGACTCGAGCTCAAGCTCGCATCGTGACGCATGCTGCCCCCCCCCCCTGCCCCATGAATGTCGCGCTAATTTTTGCATTCGAGAGAACGAGGAGGATGAGGGAGCAAAAAAAAAAAAAGAAAAATTGAGCACTGAAAGGTGGGCCACACATTTAGACCACCGGCCTTGCGAGTCGCGGCTCGTGAAAGCGTGGACCGTGTATATAGTTACGAAGTCCAAAACCAGAGGGAGCTCGCCTCGCCCACTCGCTTGCATGCAGAGCGGGGCCGCACATAGCGACAACGCGCATTCCTGGTCACGGTCCCGGAAGCCCGTTGACATCACCTGGTCGCAATAATTCTGGGAGCTCGGCCCGGCCCTTCCGGGCCCTGCCCCTCGGCGTTCGCACCCCCTCCTCCTCCTCTCTCTCTCTCTCTCTCTCTCTCTCTTCGCCCGTCACGGTTTGTGGAGGACGGTTAGGTATAGTGTACTTTGCTGCAGAGCCGGGAGGCCCCGGTTGTCTTTCCTTGGGACTCCTTTGTCCGCATTTCGCGCTCGCATTTTTGCACTGCGCTTGTCACAGAAGAAGCAGGGTGAAACGGAAGGCGCTGCGAAACGAGGAGGAAGGTGGTGTGGCCTACTCTGAACTGGCCGAGACCTCCGTCTTGCGCGGCAAGAACTGTACGCGTTTAGTACGCGCAAGGAACGGCTAAAGATCTGAAGGGAACCAGATAAACATCAACTGTCCAGCATTTTCCATCGTCGTTCTACTAATTCTTCCTCCTCTCCCCTGTGTATTGTTGCCAGCTCAATGCTTCTGTAGTTAACCTCCCTGATTTAATGTCTTCTTATTACATCTCATATATTTATATAATACGCATAATCAGGGACTGTGGACAATAGAGCGGAGCTTTGCCGCTCTGCTGGCTCTACCACCACGCGTAGCTCCGTGAGCCTTATTAATAGAAAATTCGTGCGAAAGAAAGCAGGGACCTAGAGTGTCACGTCAAGCCGGTAACTCAACTGTCGAGTTTTGGAAGAAAAAAACCATGCAGGCGCGCCGGAAACGAACCAGTGAACTTACATTCATCTTTCAGTCAGTTGGATTTCTATTCGACGAAAGTGCTCGGCCACGTACAGACCAAGCTTGCCATTCTGGTTCATTCATTCATTTATTCATTCATTCATTTAGCGTTAGATTTTTTGTGACACAGTTACGAATACACCAAATTTGGAAAAAAAAAACTTTTGCGTCATTTCGAAAGGTACTGTTACGCTGAGCTGAAAGCACAAGCGGAGTTTGTAAAAGCCCCTTCCATACTAAAATTCGCGCCGGAGATTTTCGAAAATCGTGTCTTACTGCGCGGAAACGCTTCCAAATTCTGACGGTTTCCATAGACTACGATAATTTATTTTCAGCATCCACTTTAGACGGCTGTTCCCTTTTTGTTGTTCTTTTTTTCACTCACGAAAGGTTATGCCACTCACGCAGGATGGGCAGCTAACTTAACTTCATAACAGCATTCACATTCATTCAGTGATTTATGCTTGCAGAAATAAACTGTGTACTTGGTATCCCTGCACTAACGTTAAATATTAAAAAAAAACGTTTGTTTCTTTGGAGCGTGCAGCGACATTGGGTCAAAAAATTTTTTTGAGTTAAAGAGGAGAAAAAGAATATAAGAAGAATGAAGAAGTTCGGAGGGTAGTGTTGCGTTTCGCCTGCGACACGTGGTTTTGCCGGCGCGACTGCGGAGGGGCGGCAGACATTTTGGCCCGATCGTCGTCACCGCAACGCTCATCGGCAGGTGTTTCCAGGCGCGACTGCGGCGATGCGACCGCAACGGATCACCCTCGCATTCCAGTCATTGTGCCAGAACCAGGCGATGCGAAAGCAGGGATCATCCCCTCATTACCGTCATTGTGCCCGACCGGCAGCGCTACAACAGGGTGCTACGAGATCGTGCTCGACATGGTGCTACGGCAGCGCTACAACAGGGTGCTACGAGATCGTGCTCGACATGGTGCTACGGCAGCGCTATGACAGGGTGCTACGAGATCGTGCTCGACATGGTGCTACGGCATCGCTACGACAGTGTGCGTCACCATTAGCCCATTGTACATTCACGTGCTCGTCTTTTGAGGGGTTCCTTCTTGCCCTCAACTGCGAGAGTATAAAAACGGCTGCCCCCGGACGCCAAAAAGAGGGCTCCGATTTCTTCTGTTGAGTGAAGTGCTCTCCCGTCTCTCTACTTCGGTCAAACCTGACCACCAACTCTTTGCGATGTTAAAATAAACAAGTTGTTTCGTTGTTACCAGTCGACTCATGCTTTGCCGGGACCTTCGGATGCTTCCAGTTGTACCCCAGGCCGCCAGGCCAACGCTACCCTTGGGGCTTGCGACCCAGGTACAACCACGGGCGTCAGCGCCGAGTTCCTAACAGATCGTACCAGCGGGGCGATCCAAACATCTGGTTGGCACCGGTGAGATCGCCTCCGACTTCAAACAACTGTCTGCCAGCGGTGAGATCGCGACAACGGAGGCCAGCAGCAAAGAGATGCAGTTGACTGTATGCTGAGCAGCTCAACGACGATCCGGGAGCAGTGCAACGAGCCCTGTGTGACGACTGGTTGCCTGCAGCGGAACGACTGCGCGGAATTCCTGCCTGCGAGGTTTGGTGAGTGCGGGACTTTCTTCTTCTGAGCTTTGCCAGGCTTTTTGTTAGTGTCAGAAACAGAGCTGGTAATTGTGGTTGTCGTTGCTGCCGGGTTAGTTTGCGGCAAGACAATAGTAAGCAGTAGAGAAAGCAGCATTCAGAGCAGCCATGGATTTGAAGTCGTTGCGCAAACCGAAATTGTTGGAGCTTGCAAGAGAGTTGGGTCTGGATGTCTCAGACAAACTCAGAAAACCAGAACTGATAAAGGCTATTCTTGAGTTAGAGGCTGAGGATGACGAGCTGTCGGAATGCCTTGAGACCATTGAAGAGAGGGAGACTGCAAAAAGACAGGAGCGCGAACTTAAAGAGCAAAAAGAAAAAGAAGAGCGCGAACTTAAAGAACAGAAAGAAAAAGAAGAGCGTGAACGTAAAGAACAGAAAGAAAAAGAAGAGCGTGAACGTAAAGAACAGAAAGAGCGAGAGCAACAAGAGCGTGACCGTCAACACGCTTTGGAAATGAAGCGTCTTGAGGTAGAGATGGAACGCGCTCGTAATGGAAGTCAGGCACACGGTGCAGGAGAACGCGTATTGTTCAAAATGACTGACCTGATGCGGCCGTTTAAGCTTGGAGAGGACATTGGTTTGTTCCTGGTTAACTTTGAGCGAACGTGCGAGAAGCAGGGGTTCTCTCGGGAAACGTGGCCACAGCGCTTGCTCACTTTGTTACCCGGCGAGGCGGCCGACGTAGTCGCTCGCTTGGATAGAGAGGAGGCAGAGGATTTCGACACAGTGAAATCGAGTCTTCTAAAAAAGTACCGGCTGTCTGCGGAGGCGTTCCGTCGGAAGTTTCGGGAAAATGAGAAAGGCAGAAGTGAGTCATATACAGAGTTTGCGTATAGGCTTATGTCGAACATGCAGGAGTGGCTCAAAGAAGAGAAAGCGTTTGGTGACCACGATAAAGTTCTGCAGTGCTTCGGGCTAGAACAGTTTTATAGTCGGTTACCGGAGAACGTGCGATACTGGGTCTTGGATAGGCCAGACGTTTGTACGGTGGCTAAAGCCGCTGAGCTAGCCGAGGAGTTTGTGACGCGTCGGGCTCGCGGAGCTAAGGACGGTCAAAAGGGTGAATTTGGCTTGAAGTTTGAGAGGCCGAAGTTCACACCCATGAGAGCAAAGGGGAACACGCGTAGTGCGGATGCGAGTGGAAGCAGTGCGACCGAACCTAAGGAGACGGCAGCAGCCGAAGCCGAATGCAGAAAGCGGTTCGAGATGAGGCAAGCGCGCGTTTGTTATACGTGCCAGAAGCCGGGTCACTTTTCGGCGCAGTGTCCGGAAACAACACCAAAAGTTGTGTTTTTTTCAATAGGCAGCACTGACGAGAACATGAAGCTTCTCGAGCCTTACATGCGAGACCTCCTCGTGAACGGGAAAGAGTGCCGAGTGCTTCGCGATTCCGCAGCTACGATGGATGTAGTTCACCCATCTTACGTAGAACCCCATATGTTCACGGGCGAGTGCGCATGGATCAAGCAAGCCGTGGAAGCTCATAGCGTGTGTCTGCCAGTAGCAAAGGTGCTTATTGAAGGACCTTTCGGAGCGCTTGAGACGGAGGCGGCAGTGTCATCTATGCTGCCACCCCAGTACCCGTACCTATTTTCAAACAGGTCCGATCACCTCCTGCGCGAGAAGGGGCTTTTGTTTGGTGAAGCTAGTGTTCAGGCCTTAACCAGATCGAAGGTTCGGGAGCTCGCTGCAAAGGCGGTAGTTGCGGGGCCGACGTTATCAAACAACGAAAAAGGGTCAGAGGCGCAGCAAGCTGATATTCAGAGCACGCCCGAACTGAATAAACTTGAGTCTGTAACGTTAAAGGCGCCAGATACTGGAGAGGAAATGCCCGACACGGGAAAGTTAGAAGAGCTATCTACTGATTTGCTCATCGCGCCTACGTCAGACGGACTTGATAGGTTGCTAAAAGTCAGCCGGTCGGCTTTGATAGCCGAGCAAAAAAAGGATGGCAGCCTGGAAAACGTGCGCTGCAATGTCAAAGAAGGTATCGCCAGGAAAACAGCGCGTTTTGTGGAAAGAGGTGGAGTCCTGTACCGGAAGTATCTAGACCGCCGAGGAGTGGAGTTCGATCAGCTGATCGTGCCTCAATGCTATCGTCAGGATCTGTTGCGCTTGTCACACGGGGGTTCGTGGTCCGGACACCTAGGAGTTAAGAAAACTAAGGACCGTCTCTTGCAAGAGTACCATTGGCCAGGGTGTTTTCGGGACGCAGACCATTTCGTGAGGACATGTGACACTTGTCAGCGGGTGGGCAAACCAGGGGACAAATCAAGGGCGCCGTTGAAATTGGTACCTATCATAACGGAGCCTTTTAGACGGCTCGTTATTGATACTGTGGGACCTCTGCCGGTAACAGCCACGGGGTACAGACACATTTTGACTGTGATCTGCCCAGCGACAAAGTTCCCTGAAGCAGTGCCGCTTAAAGAACTCAGCTCAGTTGAGATAGTTAATGCACTACTGTCCATATTTGCGCGAGTTGGTTTCCCTGCGGAAATCCAATCAGATCAGGGCACAGTGTTTACTAGCGCTTTGACGACAACTTTTCTCGAAAGGTGTGGGGTAAAGCTGTTACACAGCTCAGTGTACCACCCACAGTCGAATTCCGTTGAGAAGCTCCACTCCGTCATGAAGCGCGTGTTGAGAGCCTTGTGTTTTGAACATCAAACTGACTGGGAGCTGTGTCTGCCTGGGGTGATGTTTGCTTTAAGGACCGCGCCGCATGCAGCTACGGGGTTTTCGCCAGCTGAACTGGTGTACGGTCGCTCGCTTCGATCTCCGCTTCGCATGCTTCGAGAATCATGGGAAGGCAGGGGCGACGACCCAGTCGTGGTGGAGTACGTGCTTAAGCTCCTCGAACGCTTAAGAAGGGCACAGGAGTTGTCAGGTGAAGCAATGACAAAGGCCCAGCAGAGGGCCAAGGTTTATTATGATCGGACAGCCAGGGCCCGTCGTTTTGAGGTTGGCGATGAGGTCATGATATTGCGCACATCGCTAAACAACAAACTAGACGTGCAGTGGGAGGGCCCAGCACGAATTGTTCAGAAACTGTCGGACGTTAACTACGTGGTAAGTCTGCCAGGAAAGCGGAAAGCACAGCAAGTTTACCACTGTAATCTGCTCAAACCTTATAGACAAAGGGAAGCAGTGGTGTGCATGAGGGTAAACGTTCCTGAAGAGCTTCCGGTCGAGCTTCCAGGACTAGGCTCAGTGACGAACAGGGAAGACACCGGTCAAGTCATTAGTGACCTTATCAGTAAAGCACCGCTGTCGCCCGAGCAGAAAACCGAACTACACCAGCTATTACAAGAGTTTCAAGGTCTGTTCTCTGAGAGGCCTGGTAGGACTTCTGTACTTACTCATGATATAGAACTTACCTCCCCAGAGCCAGTACGATCCAAGGCGTATCGGGTGTCACCCCGCCAGAGCGATATTATGGAGGCTGAGGTAAAGAAAATGCTACAGCTCGGTGTTATTGAGGCAGGTGAGAGTGATTATACCTCCCCTTGGATTTTAGTTGAGGTACCGGGCAAGGAACCTCGTCCTTGCGTCGACTACCGCAGGCTTAATTCCATCACTAAGGATCAAATTTATCCGATCCCTAACATCGAGGAGCGCCTTGAGAAAGTTAGTAGCGCTCAGTTTATTTCCACCCTAGATCTTGTCAGGGGTTATTGGCAGGTTCCACTTACAGAAGAGGCTAGTAGGTATGCGGCGTTCATTTCACCAATGGGAACATTCCGTCCTAAAGTGTTGAGTTTTGGTTTGAAGAACGCGCCATACTGTTTTTCAAGTCTCATGGATAAAGTGTTGCGGGGACAGCAAGAATTCGCTTTACCGTATCTAGACGACGTAGCGATATTCTCCGCATCCTGGTCTGAGCATATGGCACACTTGCGGGCAGTGCTAACCCGCCTGCGCGAAGCGGGCTTGACAGTAAAGGCTCCTAAGTGCCAGTTAGCACAGGCCGAGGTTGTCTACCTCGGTCACGTGATTGGTCAGGGTCGTCGCCGCCCCTCTGAAATAAAAGTGGCCGCTGTGCGAGACTTTCCGCAACCGCGCACCAAGACCGATATTCGGTCGTTCTTGGGTGTCGCCGGCTACTATCAGAGGTACATCCCTAGGTACTCTGATATCGCGGCTCCCCTGACGGATGCTCTAAGAAAAACAGAGCCTCAAACAGTCGTCTGGGACGAGACAAAGGAAAGAGCTTTTAGCGCCCTAAAGAGTGCCCTAACAAGCCAGCCTGTGCTACGATCGCCAGACTATACAACAGGGTTCATTGTTCAGTGCGATGCTAGTGAGCGAGGCATGGGCGTTGTACTGTGCCAACGGGAAAATGGAGAAGTAGAACACCCCGTCCTGTATGCTAGTCGTAAGCTGACCAGTCGTGAGCAGGCGTATAGCGCCACCGAGAAAGAGTGTGCGTGTCTCGTGTGGGCCGTTCAGAAATTGTCATGCTATCTAGCCGGCTCGAGGTTTATCATTGAGACGGATCACTGCCCTCTCCAATGGCTGCAGACCATCTCTCCCAAAAATGGCCGCCTCCTGCGCTGGAGCCTCGCTTTACAACAATATTCCTTTGAGGTGCGTTACAAAAAGGGGAGTCTCAACGGTAACGCCGATGGCTTAAGTCGAAGCCCCTAACGTAGGAATCAGCCTCAAAATTGTTTGTTACTGATGTTTTTCTTCCTGAGGCAGGATTTTTTTTAACATATTGCTTTTGTTTAGTGTTTCAAAGTGATGATATGCTTTCTAGTGCAATTTTTCAATTTGTGGACGCGTTCTGAGTGATGCTAGACTACTGTAAGGAACTAGGCAGTGGTATAAAAAGGGGAAAGAGCCTGGCAGGGCTTAGTGAGGGTTGTGCCGTGCTTGCTGACTGAGCGGTTGAGTTTCAGCGTAGTTCTAACGCTTGCCGGGAACGAGAACAAAAATGTGAACTCTCCCGAAGTCACTTTGCAGTGTCCCGTGCGAACCTGAACGCTGCGCTCAAGAAACCTGTGCGCTGCGCTCAAGAAACGTCGAGGGACGCCCGACTTCGGTTATGAGCATCATCGAGCGACATCCCTCCGGACAGCGGATGCAGTCCCCTGTCCATCGGGATCTCCTTCCCCCGGCGGGGCGGTCTGTTGCGTTTCGCCTGCGACACGTGGTTTTGCCGGCGCGACTGCGGAGGGGCGGCAGACATTTTGGCCCGATCGTCGTCACCGCAACGCTCATCGGCAGGTGTTTCCAGGCGCGACTGCGGCGATGCGACCGCAACGGATCACCCTCGCATTCCAGTCATTGTGCCAGAACCAGGCGATGCGAAAGCAGGGATCATCCCCTCATTACCGTCATTGTGCCCGACCGGCAGCGCTACAACAGGGTGCTACGAGATCGTGCTCGACATGGTGCTACGGCAGCGCTACAACAGGGTGCTACGAGATCGTGCTCGACATGGTGCTACGGCAGCGCTATGACAGGGTGCTACGAGATCGTGCTCGACATGGTGCTACGGCATCGCTACGACAGTGTGCGTCACCATTAGCCCATTGTACATTCACGTGCTCGTCTTTTGAGGGGTTCCTTCTTGCCCTCAACTGCGAGAGTATAAAAACAGCTGCCCCCGGACGCCAAAAAGAGGGCTCCGATTTCTTCTGTTGAGTGAAGTGCTCTCCCGTCTCTCTACTTCGGTCAAACCTGACCACCAACTCTTTGCGATGTTAAAATAAACAAGTTGTTTCGTTGTTACCAGTCGACTCATGCTTTGCCGGGACCTTCGGATGCTTCCAGTTGTACCCCAGGCCGCCAGGCCAACGCTACCCTTGGGGCTTGCGACCCAGGTACAACCACGGGCGTCAGCGCCGAGTTCCCAACAGATCGTACCAGCGGGGCGATCCAAACATCTGGTTGGCACCGGTGAGATCGCCTTCGACTTCAAACAGTAGAAAACAAGGAAGTGCAATAATGATGGTTATAGCAAAGCAAACCCGTGCTTCTACGGGCGCGAGGCACTGATATAAAGCACGGCACATTTCGAGCTTCGGGAAGCGGAAATGAGCTGGTGCAGCGGACGTTTCCGGTTCGGTGTAGAGACACTCAGGGCGGCCCCGAATGCCGAGCACATCCGAGCTGACTTAATCGACCTCCGGCGCGACCAGGGTGCCGCAATGCTTTTGCGACTTGCAGTACGTGTCACAGTTCGTGTCGCCATAGAAAGGCCCACCATTACGCTGGTCGTCTCGGTGTCATTTCCTGTACACCAAGAGCGGCGGGAGATAACGGGAGGCGATAAATGCTTGCGTGGCGCGCTTCGCCGCAGCTCCTTAGAGTTGGCCGAGGAGTGTTCTCTGGAAGGACACACTGGCCCGAAGAATTTTGGGCCACGCAACGTACTTGACGGATGCCTGCGTGCGCTTCGTTTCAGCGCTTCGCCTCTTTGACATGGCACGGGGCTGCATGGCACAGTGTAGCGTGACATGGCACGACATCGCGCCGTGTGACACGGCATGACAGGATATTGCCGGACACGATACAGTGTCGGAATCAGTTTTGTTTTGTGTCAAAAACGGGAATAATTACGTGACATATACAGGGTGGTTACAGCGAACACTTTCGAAAAATTTGTAACGGTTGCCTGTGGCAGATATAGCTCAATTCTAGATTATGAGCTGGTCTACTCGAAGCGGCGGATACTACTTGCACAAAAAATTTTAATGCAAGTGTGACTAATTAACAAGAATTCACTAAACAACTTTCTAGTTGATTATCTTATGTCCCATATTGCAGTTTACAAGTTCTAGCAGTGGAAGTCGCAAGGCGGACCCACTTGGAATGAATTCTCAGGACCACATCAATTTCTAGATATAAATTCCCGAACTTTCCGGAGAAATGCATTAATGTAATGGGCCATAATGTAATTAGTTAAATACTTAATTAGTGAATGTTTATTAAGTAGTCGATTTTGAATCTCAAATGTCTGTGCAAGTGTTGTCCGGCGCTTCGATAGACCAGCTAATGAACCAGAATTGTGAAATCTGCCACAGGCAACTCTTAAAGATTGTTGAAAGTGTTCGCTGAAGCACCCTGTATGTAAAGAAGGAGGCCCCGCAGATAGAAAAGTTTATTTATATATTTATTTTTTATGGAATGATAATGCGCTGAATTAAACGACGCGAGCCAGTATATATTTAGCTACAGGACAGGAAACTGTACGACATGGTAGGGCAGCGCACGGCACGGAACGAAATTACGCAACACAGCCTGAAAATGCACGCGATTGCACGACGTGACAGGATACGGAACGACATTGCACAACCTGATAGATGAGAGCGTGCGATATTGCGTGGTATGGTACGACACGAGACTGCATGACATGGCACATTGTGGCACGGCATGACCCTATACATTGCATGGCGTGGCACGGCGTAGCGTCGCATAACGTGGTACATCGGCGAAGAGGAACTTGGGTGCCTCCGTTTCCCACCGACGTGGCCTCAGTGGCGTCTTGCTGACGAGCACTGAATTGCAGTTAAAGTGTAGATCGCGGCGTGAGACCACTGAATAGAGTGCTTCTTCACTCACTGATAATAAGATGGATAAGCTATTGGGCCCTCAGTGATAAGCAGAAAGGGTGTCATACGAAAACCCCAAAACGTAGCGATGCCAGGGGAGAGAGAGAGAGAGAGAGAGAGAGAGAGAGAGAGAGAGAGAGAGAGAGAGAGAGGAGCTTAATGATAAGAAAGATGGCGAGGTTTTCCGGTGAAGCTATATATACTCCACAACTGGCTATGTCAAGAAAATAAGGTTGGAGATAGACTCATAAAACGTCCCAGTGAGAAACGTCCCATGAAGACATACCCGAGAGAGGAGCTCTTGATCGTTAATCCGAGAACAAGGAGGACAATGCTCACAGTGTCGACAAACTCCGCGGTTGGCACGGCGATGCTGGTTCTCGCGAAATTTATAGAACGGGAATCGATTACTCCCGCGGCTAAACGGTCGGGCGATAGATACCTCGCGCATGTGCGCGAGGTATACGCCCATTTACTCGTGCGCTGGCTGCAGCGGCCGCGGTCAGCTGTGTACATACATCTCTCACTCGCGACAAGATCTCCGCGACGTATCGCTGCGGCATTCGGGTTTCGACCCAGCGGGGTCAAATCGCTTGCCATCCTCACCGACCTACATCAACAGCGCGCGAGCGCAGCTTATAGTAGAACACGAGGGCACGCGACGTGGCACCAGATCGGCGCTCCGAATCTTTCGGGTCGACCAAATTTATAGCCGACCATTAATACACTACACGTCGCCTCCGATGCTTCATTTTCTCACTCCCCGGAGCAATACTCACTAACACAACCCCCCCTCCCCCCTCATCCACCCCCTTTAGTTCCTCAGAGCTTATTCTTTCCTCGCTTGTCGATTGGCCGCCCCTTGCCCTATCTTAAGGCTCGATTATAAATCTATTCTCCACTTGCCTTCGCCGGTTCATCTTCAACGGGTTCGCGGTCCTGAGGTGGCGGACGTGATTCGTACCCGTCTAGCCGCCTCCGGTCACGATAACCTGGCTCGTTTGATCACCCTCTTCAGAAGCGTTCGCTATAACCCCCTCCTCGGCCAGGCGTCTGCGCAGTAGTCTGTACAGCGAAGCGGTTCTTTCTCCCGCGGCTACTCTTAGTGCTAGCAAGGCGCCCGCAGCGGTCGGTGCTCTTTTTTTTTTTTGCGTTCAAGTTTGTTGTTGTTTCTGAAGTGAGCCAAACACTGGGGGAAATAAAAAAAAAGAAAGAGATGCTTCGACGATTAAATTGTCTGACGTCAGGAGACATGGAACTACATAAAGTCTACACGAAAAGCAACACGAGAAAATAAGAAGAGGATAAGAGAGAAAAGAGAGGTAAATAACAGCCGACCGCATGCAGGATAATGCGAGTGAACTGGGCACCCGTTAAGCGTAAACCTACTTTCAGGTCCTTCATTGCCAAAACACCCACACGCGCAGGCGTGCGCGCCCACACACGTGCACGCAGACACACACACGTCACCCCACGTACATACACATGTACATGAGCGTGTACAAGCGCACGAGCACATACACACAGATAGGAACAGGCAACAAACTGCTCTCGCACGTGCATTAAGTGCACGCAGAGCACTTACGAAGGTCGAAGAAACCTGCCGATAAGAAAGAGAGTTCCTAATTTCTTACATGTTCAGAGAAAAACAGAACTCGTGATCCATGTAAAATTTTCATCTTAATACACACAGACACGCACGCTTATTGGCCCCCGGCAATTGGAAAGCGGTGTCGATCGTCCCCTCTGTAATCGCGCTGCCCGCTGGGTCTCCTACAGTGTAATGAGCTAAGCTGGCACTCTCAACGACCTCCGTGGATCTCGATAAGGAACCCCTACTGCGTGATCGGTGACCTCTGTTGCGGGGTTCCCTTGACGTCTTCGTTTCCTTTCGCTTATCAAAAGCGAAGATCTCACGAAGTTTTACTCAACATACTATCCGTAACCGTCCTGCGCTATCCTCCGTCGCGAGTGACTGGGACCGGCGTGTAATTATACGAGACTCCCGTGATGTCACAATTCGTACCCTACTTCGACACTGTTGCAGGCTTCCGGGAGGCGCCATCTTCAGTTGGTTGACTTTACTCACCCTTGCGGTGCCAACAATGCTGGTTTGCTTTTTTTTTCTTTTTTATCGTCAGAGCCCTATCGACAAGCAGAACAACAAATAGTTGATCTAATGGGGGTTTGGCATTGTGGTAATATATATATATATATATATATATATATATATATATGGTGTCCCAGCTAACTTGGACCAATACTTCTTTAAAACCCAAGAGTTCTAGAGAAATCGTACCGACTGCATAGTATCGGCAGTCGTATGTACTTAAAGCCAGTATTTCTTTCATCACGAAGTATTAATTAGTTAATTGCCTTTCATTAGTGATTTCTTAAATTATTGCTTGTATCCCAAACATATTAATTATAATGTTGTATGTCACCTTAGATAACCTCCGAATCAAGCATTTATTTCGTGCTGAAGTGTTCCTGGTTGTTGTTTTTCTTTTTCAAGAAAAAAAAAACAAAAACCCGCGAAATACACGCAATGCGAAATAGATGCGAACTCGCACGCCGCTACTCAAGTGCTGTTGCGTTTCGCCGGCGACGCGCGGTTTTGCCGGCGCGACTGCGGCGGGGCGGCAGACATTTTGGCCCGTTCGGCGTCGCCGCAACGCTCCCCGCCAGGCGTTTCCAGGCGTTTCCAGGCATGTTCCGATGCCACGTGTCTTCATGTGCGTGTGTGAGTGTATGTGCCATTGTGCCCGAACGGCGGCGATGCGACAGCAGGGGGTCACCCTCTCCTTCCAGTCATTGTGCCCGACCAGAGGCGCTACGAGAGCCGAAGTTACCTTCTCCTCCCAGTCTTTATGCCCGACCGGCGGCGCTACGACAGTGTGCGTCACCATTAGCCCATTGTACAATCACGTGCTCGTCTATTGAGGGGTTCCTTCTTGCCCTCAACTGCGAGAGTATAAAAACAGCTGCCCCCGGACGCCAAAAGGAGGGCTCCGATTTCTTCTGTTGAGAAAAGTGCTCTCCCGTCTCTCTACTTCGGTCAACCTGACCGCCAACTCTTTGCGATGTTAAAATAAACAAGTTGTTTTGTTGTTACCAGTCGACTCATGCTTTGCCGGGACCTTCGGATGCTTCCAGTTGTACCCCAGGCCGCCAGGCCAACGCTACCCTTGGGGCTTGCGACCCAGGTACAACCACGGGCGTCAGCGCCGAGTTCCCAACAACCGATGCCATCGGTGGGATCCAAACAACTGTCTGCCAGCGGTGAGATCGCGACAACGGAGGCCAGCAGCGAAGATATGCAGTTGACTGTATGCTGAGCAGCTCAACGACGATCCGGGAGCAGTGCAACGAGCCCTGTGTGATGACTGGTTGCCTGCAGCGGAACGACTGCGCTGGACTCTTGGCTGCGAGGTTTGGTGAGTGCGGGACTTTCTTCTTCTGAGCTTTGCCAGGCTTTTGTTAGTGTCACAAACAGAGCTGGTAATTGTGGTTGTCGTTGCTGCCGGGTTAGTTTGCGGCAAGACAATAGTAAGCAGTAGAGAAAGCAGCATTCAGAGCAGCCATGGATTTGAAGTCGTTGCGCAAACCGAAATTGTTGGAGCTTGCAAGAGAGTTGGGTCTGGATGTCTCAGACAAACTAAGAAAACCTGAACTGCTAAAGGCTATTCTTGAGTTAGAGGCTGAGGATGACGAGCTGTCGGAATGCCTTGAGACCATTGAGGAGAGGGAGACTGCGAAAAGACAGGAGCGCGAACTTAAAGAGCAAAAAGAAAAAGAAGAGCGTGAACGTAAAGAACAGAAAGAAAAAGAAGAGCGTGAACGTAAAGAACAGAAAGAGCGAGAGCAACAAGAGAAAAAAGAAGAGCGCGACCGTCAACACGCGTTGGAAATGAAGCGTCTCGAGATAGAGATGGAACGCGCTCGTAATGGAAGTCAGGCACACGGTGTAGGAGAACGCGTATTGTTCAAAATGACTGACCTGATGCGGCCGTTTAAGCTTGGAGAGGACATTGGTTTGTTCCTGGTTAACTTTGAGCGAACGTGCGAGAAGCAGGGGTTCTCTCGGGAAACGTGGCCACATCGCTTGCTCACTTTGTTACCCGGCGAGGCGGCCGACGTAGTCGCTCGCTTGGATAGAGAGGAGGCAGAGGATTTCGACAAAGTAAAATCGAGTCTGCTAAAAAAGTACCGGCTGTCTGCGGAGGCGTTCCGTCGGAAGTTTCGGGAAAATGAGAAAGGCAAAAGTGAGTCATATACAGAGTTTGCGTACAGGCTTATGTCAAACATGCAGGAGTGGCTCAAAGAAGAGAAAGCGTTTGGTGACCACGATAAAGTTCTGCAGTGTTTCGGGCTGGAACAGTTTTATAGTCGGTTACCTGAGAACGTGAGGTACTGGGTCTTGGATAGGCCAGACGTTTGTACGGTGGCTAAAGCCGCTGAGCTAGCCGAGGAGTTTGTGACGCGTCGGGCTCGCGGAGCTAAGGACGGTCAAAAGGGTGAATTTGGCTCGAAGTTTGAGAGGCCGAAGTTCACACCCATGAGAGCAAAGGGGAACACGCGTAGTGCGGATGCGAGTGGAAGCAGTGCGACAGAACGTAAGGAGACGGCGGCAGCCAAACGCAGAAAGCGGTTCGAGATGAGGAAAGCGCGCGTTTGTTATACGTGCCAGAAGCCGGGTCACTTTTCGGCGCAGTGTCCGGAAACAACACCAAAAGTTGTGTTTTTTTCAATAGGCAGCACTGACGAGAACATGAAGCTTCTCGAGCCTTACATGCGAGACCTCCTCGTGAACGGGAAAGAGTGCCGAGTGCTTCGCGATTCCGCAGCTACGATGGATGTAGTTCACCCGTCTTACGTAGAACCCCATATGTTCACGGGCGAGTGCGCATGGATCAAGCAAGCCGTGGAAGCTCATAGCGTGTGTCTGCCGGTAGCAAAAGTGCTTATTGAAGGACCTTTCGGAGCATTTGAAACGGAGGCGGCAGTGTCATCTATGCTGCCCCCCCAGTACCCGTACCTATTTTCAAACAGGTCCGATCACCTCCTGCGCGAGAAGGGGCTTTTGTTTGGTGAAGCTAGTGTTCAGGCCTTAACCAGATCGAAGGTTCGGGAGCTCGCTGCAAAGGCGGTAGTTGCGGGGCCGACGTTATCAAACAACGAAAAAGGGTCAGAGGCGCAGCAAGCTGATATTCAGAGCACGCCCGAACTGAATAAACTTGAGTCTGTAACGTTAAAGGCACCAGATACCGGAGAGAAAAATCCCGATGCGGGAAAGTTAGAAGAGCTATCTACTGATTTGCTCATCGCGCCTACGTCAGACGGACTTAATAGGTTGCTAAAAGTCAGCCGGTCGGCTTTGATAGCCGAGCAAAAAAAGGATGGCAGCCTGGAAAACGTGCGCTGCAATGTCAAAGAAGGTATCGCCAGGAAAACTGCGCGTTTTGTGGAAAGAGGTGGAGTCCTGTACCGGAAGTATCTAGACCGCCGAGGAGTGGAGTTCGATCAGCTGATCGTGCCTCAATGCTATCGTCAGGATCTGTTGCGCTTGTCACACGGGGGTTCGTGGACCGGACACCTAGGAGTTAAGAAAACTAAGGACCGTCTCTTGCAAGAGTACTATTGGCCAGGGTGTTTTCGGGACGCAGACCACTTCGTGAGGTCATGTGACACCTGTCAGCGGGTGGGCAAACCAGGGGACAAATCGAGGGCGCCGTTGAAATTGGTACCTATCATTACGGAGCCTTTTAGACGGCTCGTTATTGATACAGTGGGACCTCTGCCGGTAACAGCCACGGGGTACAGACACATTTTGACTGTGATCTGCCCAGCGACAAAGTTCCCTGAAGCAGTGCCGCTTAAAGAACTCAGCTCAGTTGAGATAGTCAATGCACTACTGTCCATATTTGCGCGAGTTGGTTTTCCTGCGGAAATCCAATCAGATCAGGGCACAGTGTTTACTAGCGCTTTGACGACAACTTTTCTCGAAAGGTGTGGGGTAAAGCTGCTACACAGCTCAGTGTACCACCCACAGTCGAATTCCGTTGAGAAGCTCCACTCCGTCATGAAGCGCGTGTTGAGAGCGTTGTGTTTTGAACATCGAACTGACTGGGAGCTGTGTCTGCCTGTGGTGATGTTTGCTTTAAGGACCGCGCCGCATGCGGCTACGGGGTTTTCGCCAGCTGAACTGGTGTACGGTCGCTCGCTTCGATCTCCGCTTCGCATGCTTCGAGAATCGTGGGAAGGTAGGGGCGACGACCCAGTCGTGGTGGAGTACGTGCTTAAGCTCCTCGAACGCTTAAGAAGGGCACAGGAGTTGTCAGGTGAAGCAATGGCAAAGGCCCAGCAGAGGGCCAAGGTTTATTATGATCGGACAGCCAGGGCCCGTCGTTTTGAGGTGGGCGATGAGGTCATGATATTGCGCACATCGCTAAACAACAAACTAGACGTGCAGTGGGAGGACCCAGCACGAATTGTTCAGAAACTGTCGGACGTTAACTACGTGGTAAGTCTGCCAGGAAAGCGGAAAGCACAGCAAGTTTACCACTGTAATCTGCTCAAACCTTATAGACAAAGGGAAGCAGTGGTGTGCATGATGGTAAACGTTCCTGAAGAGCTTCCGGTCGAGCTTCCGGGAATAGGCTCAGTGACGAACAGGCAAGACACCGGTCAAGTCATTAGTGACCTTATCAGTAAAGCACCGCTGTCGCCCGAGCAGAAAACCGAACTACACCAGTTATTACAAGAGTTTCAAGGTCTGTTCTCTGAGAGGCCTGGTAGGACTTCTGTACTGTTTTGGAATCGCACCGCTGGTATGATCTGTTGGGAACTCGGCGCTGACGCCCGTGGTTGTACCTGGGTCGCAAGCCCCAAGGGTAGCGTTGGCCTGGCGGCCTGGGGTACAACTGGAAGCATCCGAAGGTCCCGGCAAAGCATGAGTCGACTGGTAACAACGAAACAACTTGTTTATTTTAACATCGCAAAGAGTTGGCGGTCAGGTTTGACCGAAGTAGAGAGACGGGAGAGCACTTCACTCAACAGAAGAAATCGGAGCCCTTTTTTTGGCGTCCGGGGCAGCTGTTTTTATACTCTCGCAGTTGAGGGCAAGAAGGAACCCCTCAAAAGACGAGCACGTGAATGTACAATGGGCTAATGGTGACGCACGCTGTCGTAGCGCTGCCGTAGCACCATGTCGAGCACGATCACGTAGCACCCTGTTGTAGCGCTGCCGGTCGGGCACAATGACTGTAATGAGGGGATGATCCCTGCTTTGGCATCGCCTGTTTCGGGCACAATGACTGGAATGAGAGGATGATCCCTGCTTTGGCATCGCCTGTTTCGGGCACAATGACTGGAATGAGAGGATGATCCCTGCTTTGGCATCGCCTGTTTCGGGCACAATGACTGGAATGAGAGGATGATCCCTGCTTTGGCATCGCCTGTTTCGGGCACAATGACTGGAATGAGAGGGTGATCCTTTGCGGTCGCATCGCCGCAGTCGCGCCTGGAAACACCTGCCGATGAGTGTTGCGGCGACGACGATCGGGCCAAAATGTCTGCCGCCCCGCCGCAGTCGCGCCGGCAAAACCACGTGTCGCAGGCGAAACGCAACAGTACTTACTCATGATATAGAACTTACCTCCCCAGAGCCAGTACGATCCAAGGCGTATCGGGTGTCACCCCGCCAGAGCGATATTATGGAGGCTGAGGTAAAGAAAATGCTACAGCTCGGTGTTATTGAGGCAGGTGAGAGTGATTATACCTCCCCTTTGATTTTAGTTGAGGTACCGGGCAAGGAACCTCGTCCTTGCGTCGACTACCGCAGGCTTAATTCCATCACTAAGGATCAAATTTATCCGATCCCTAACATCGAGGAGCGCCTTGAGAAAGTTAGTAGCGCTCAGTTTATTTCCACCCTAGATCTTGTCAGGGGTTATTGGCAGGTTCCACTTACAGAAGAGGCTAGTAGGTATGCGGCGTTCATTTCACCAATGGGAACATTCCGTCCTAAAGTGTTGAGTTTTGGTTTGAAGAACGCGCCATACTGTTTTTCAAGCCTCATGGATAAAGTGTTGCGGGGACAGCAAGAATTCGCTTTACCGTATCTAGACGACGTAGCGATATTCTCCGCATCCTGGTCTGAGCATATGGCACACTTGCGGGCAGTGCTAACCCGCCTGCGCGAAGCGGGCTTGACAGTAAAGGCTCCTAAGTGCCAGTTAGCACAGGCCGAGGTTGTCTACCTCGGTCACGTGATTGGTCAGGGTCGTCGCCGCCCCTCTGAAATAAAAGTGGCCGCTGTGCGAGACTTTCCGCAACCGCGCACAAAGACCGATATTCGGTCGTTCTTAGTTGTCGCCGGCTACTATCAGAGGTACATCCCCAGGTACTCTGATATCGCGGCTCCCCTGACGGATGCTCTAAGAAAGTCAGAGCCTCAAACAGTCGTCTGGGACGAGACAAAGGAAAGAGCTTTTAGCGCCCTAAAGAGTGCCCTAACAAACCAGCCTGTGCTACGATCGCCAGACTATACAAAAGGGTTCATTGTTCAGTGCGATGCTAGTGAGCGAGGCATGGGCGTTGTACTGTGCCAACGGGAAAAGGGAGAAGTAGAACACCCCGTCCTGTATGCTAGTCGTAAGCTGACCAGTCGTGAGCAGGCGTATAGCGCCACCGAGAAAGAGTGTGCATGTCTCGTGTGGGCCGTTCAGAAATTGTCATGCTATCTAGCCGGCTAGAGGTTTATCATTGAGACGGATCACTGCCCTCTCCAATGGCTGCAGACCAACTCTCCCAAAAATGGCCGCCTCCTGCGCTGGAGCCTCGCTTTACAACAATATTCCTTTGAGGTGCGTTACAAAAAGGGGAGTCTCAACGGTAACGCCGATGGCTTAAGTCGAAGCCCCTAACGTAGGAATCAGCCTCAAAATTGTTTGTTACTGATGTTTTTCTTCCTGAGGCAGGATTTTTTTTAACATATTGCTTTTGTTTAGTGTTTCAAAGTGATGATATGCTTTCTAGTGCAATTTTCCAATTTGTGGACGCGTTCTGAGTGATGCTAGACTACTGTAAGGAACTAGGCAGTGGTATAAAAAGGGGAAAGAGCCTGGCAGGGCTTAGTGAGGGTTGTGCCGTGCTTGCTGACTGAGCGGTTGAGTTTCAGCGTAGTTCTAACGTTTGCCGGGAACGAGAACAAAAATGTGAACTCTCCCGAAGTCACTTTGCAGTGTCCCGTGCGAACCTGAACGAGAGAACGAGGCCTTCTCTGTGCGCTGCGCTCAAGAAACGTCGAGGGACGCCCGACTTCGGTTATGAGCATCATCGAGCGACAGCCCTCCGGACAGCGGATGCAGTCCCCTGTCCATCGGGATCTCCTTCCCCCGGCGGGGCGGTCTGTTGCGTTTCGCCTGCGACGCGCGGTTTTGCCGGCGCGACTGCGGCGGGGCGGCAGACATTTTGGCCCGTTCGGCGTCGCCGCAACGCTCCCCGCCAGGCGTTTCCAGGCGTTTCCAGGCATGTTCCGATGCCACGTGTCTTCATGTGCGTGTGTGAGTGTATGTGCCATTGTGCCCGAACGGCGGCGATGCGACAGCAGGGGGTCACCCTCTCCTTCCAGTCATTGTGCCCGACCAGAGGCGCTACGAGAGCCGAAGTTACCTTCTCCTCCCAGTCTTTATGCCCGACCGGCGGCGCTACGACAGTGTGCGTCACCATTAGCCCATTGTACAATCACGTGCTCGTCTATTGAGGGGTTCCTTCTTGCCCTCAACTGCGAGAGTATAAAAACAGCTGCCCCCGGACGCCAAAAGGAGGGCTCCGATTTCTTCTGTTGAGAAAAGTGCTCTCCCGTCTCTCTACTTCGGTCAACCTGACCGCCAACTCTATGCGATGTTAAAATAAACAAGTTGTTTCGTTGTTACCAGTCGACTCATGCTTTGCCGGGACCTTCGGATGCTTCCAGTTGTACCCCAGGCCGCCAGGCCAACACTACCCTTGGGGCTTGCGACCCAGGTACAACCACGGGCGTCAGCGCCGAGTTCCCAACAACCGATGCCATCGGTGGGATCCAAACAGTGCCTACAGGCAACCATTCAAAGATATACAGCTGCATTCTCTTATCTCCGCATTGTACAAGGCTCCGCTACGCTTATCAATGCGTCAACGGCGTGTTCTCTTGATGCCGCGACCATCACATAGCGTGAAGCCCTGTGTCGAGCTGCCGTACAACTTTGTAACTGATATGTTTGCGATTCAAGCAATAATGAAACATTCACTAATTAAAAGTAATTAATTAGGTAACACTTCGTGATAAAAAAAATACTGGCCGTAGGTAGATACGACTACGTCTACTATGCAGTCGGTACGATTTCTCTAGAGCTCTTGGGTATTCTTGAAATCTTGGTCCAAGTTACTGGGACACCCTATGTATATATATAGTATGTGTACTATCGGCATGAATAGAAAGTGAATTCATATGTCGCAGCAATCATCGTCTTCATCAGCAGCACCAGCAACACTAGCCGCCGCCGACGTCCATTTTTGTCTAGTGCAGGACGAAGGCCTCCCCCTGCGGATCTCCAATTGCCCCTGTATTGCGTTAGCTGACATATATTCCCGTACACGGATAAATATATTTCCATAGAAGATTCACTATTCACTCGTTGACAGTTTTCATCGACCTTATCACAGACATATATACCAATAATTAACGAATGGGGCTTTCTTTTGTCCCAGCTGACGCAACGGTATCTCGTACACGATTAAACTAATGAAGTAATGGTGTAGACTTATGTGTCCACGCTAAATGTCATTGTGATTTGATCCGCTTCTTGCTCCTCCTCCTCTCTCCCTACTTTTTCCTACTTTATCATTCGTCAGCCGTAGTAACCCGGCGGCTGTGGCGCATGGGCTGCTGACCTTGAGGTCGCGGGATCCATCCCGGCCTCGCCGGTCGCATTTCAATGGGTACGGAAACGCCAAAAACGCTTGTTGTGCGCCGCTTGTTGAATGTCAAAGGCCTTGTGTTAGGTGCGCGTTAAAGAACCCAAGGTGGACTAACTCTACTATTTTGCGGTGTTAAAGTGCAAAATAATTTCCTTACTTCTCGCACCCAGTGATGTTTGCTCACTCAAGTGTCTCGACCAACGTTGCTATAGATTCTAGTATCGTTTTAGAGCTGAGCTCTTAGGCGCCCGCTCCTGCATTGTCCCTCGGTACAACAGAACGAACGAGCACAGCGAAAGGTGAAAGGACGAATACGCAACGCAGCGGGGGATGAACGACGGCGATAGCGAAGAGAGCGCGAGGAGGAAGGCGGAAAAGGAAAGTATGGCGAAAGCATCAGAATCTTGGTAGCGCGCAACAACGCCTGCGTGCTGCAACACCCAGCGACCTCCTGTTCCAGGTGCCTCCCCACCTTCGAGCTCTCCACGACTTCTTAAAGTTTGTGGAGGCGAACGGGATCACCGCCTACCAAGATAGGCGCCTGCACCCCGCCGGCCACTGCCTTCATCATCGGCTTTCTCCGTAAACGGACGAGACCCGTGCTGCTTCTTCTTATCTTCCCTTCCTCTCATTTTAATTTCCTGGGTCCCTTTCCCCTGACGCTGCGCCGTGTTCGCTGACGGGCTGCAGAAATAAGCGTCATTTCGCACATTAAAACACTACTACTAATTCCGCGCAAGGCGGGCTCAGCGGCGACAACCGCTACGAGATGGCGCCGGAGTAGCGCGCCGTCGTCCGTTCCCCGATGACGCCATCGATAAGGCATGCGGTGAGCGCGCCCACCTACACCATATATGGAAACAAAGCGCTGCATAAGCGGAGGTCTGTCTGCGGCGGCTGCTGTGAACCGTGCCGACGCCTCGCCGCCGCGCTGCCTCTCGAGACCGCCTGATTAGCTAGGCGGTCGCGTCACACTCCGCTCCGTTCGCAACGGGCCGCACGAAACAGATTGTCCGTGCCAGCCAATACATCGCGAAATGAAAACAGGTATGGAGCTGCGCTCAAATTTCGCATTAGGGAGTGTCGTAATCGTCGGTGAATTTTTAGCGAGCAACAAACTGCTTCAGAAAATGCAGACCTTCCTTTAATGTATGGTCAATTCCTTTGTGAGAGGGTTGGCCTTAGATTTTTTGTCTTTTATATATGAGTGTGCGTCTGGTTCAAACCTAATTTCTGATTCAAGCGCGCAGGCAGCTTTATATATGCCACGGACGTGTATATGCACCGAACTGGACTGTCCTTTAAGAATTGCATGCAAGCCTCTAGCTGTCCGTAACCAAACAGCCTTGGTCGACAGGAGCACCTCGCGCACACGGATAGCTGTATTTCCATAGAAGTTTCATTATTCATTCCTTGCCATTTTCATCGAGCGTAAGAAGGTCACGTAATCGAGTACAAAGTGTAACTGTTGCTCAACTAAATCAGCAAGGCCCTGTTTATTTTTGCTTCGGTTGGGCTCGTAGCTGTAGTATATCGCCGTCTCCGCATGCCCGAGTCAGGCTTATACCACCATTTCTCGAGGGAGACCGTAGACTATACGCACACCTTGTGGGACTGCGTTAAGTATCCAGAAGAAGCAAAATCAAGAACGCTCCCACCGCGACTCGAGGCAGCCGCGAAGATCTACGACCGAGACGATCAGCTCTGGGCCGTCCAGCAGGTCCTCGAGGCGCTCGAAAGGCGCGGATCCAGCGAGCCGGCAACGGCGAGCGGAGACCCGCGCCGAGTAACGGCGACTTCGAGGATGACGTAGGCCCTCGTCGGGGCGCGCGAGCGCCCAACTGCAGGCACAAATAAAGTTGGCTCCAATCCAATCCAATCGAGCATCGAGCCTTAAGCACACATTGCGAGAGCGTGTATTCGGACTAATTTTATTACTTCGGTGTGACAACGACACCGAAAACGCGCCGCCTTTACGGACCGTGTGGGCCACTCCCTTGCCATGTGTAACAGCACATCTTGCAGGCATTGTGAATAAAAACGTGACAGACACGGGACGGAGGGAGACGATAACACCGCCCTGTGCTGTCGTCTCCCTCCGTCCCGTGCTTGTAGCACTTTTATTCACAAGCTCTCACCAACTGGCCTACAACTTTACCCTGCCACATTTTGCAGAATGATCACGAGTGATTTGTGTTTGAAACACTTCGCAATCCAACTAACAACACCGTGTATCAAAAACAGGTTGACACGGAATCCAGTACGTTCCCCGTTTCCCTAATTAACCACGACGACCTACACTATAGTCACCATTGAATTAGCAACCCGGTTTCATGGAAGAACTTCATTAGGAGCCGAAGCACCTCCCTCCTAAATATCCAGTGTTCTCGTGGGAACAAAATATCCCTTGAGTGTGAGTGTGCCGTCTCACGATTCAAATAATCTATTAATACGTGTGCCTTACGTTGTGCTTCAAATTCAGGACACTTTAGTATGTAATGTTCAATGTCGCCAAGGGCTTGACAATGCACACACGACGATGATGGGCCAAGTCCTGTCTTGCACCGCCAAGCTGGAGTTTTCGCTGACCCTGTACGTATTCATTATATAGGATAGCGTCAACAATTATTCTATAAGTCCTTTAATCACACAAGGTTGATATGATTATAGACATGGGTATGTATTGCCATTACAGCAGCCTCGCGGAAACTGAATTCCCGTCAGCCTCAGCCTGTAGTTCGACTTTCAGAGATCAAGGATGCGCTGCAACTATTACTGCGCGGGTTTCCCCTTGACAAGTACATTCAGCGTGCGTTACATGCTGTTAATATGTTGAATAGAGTTTATTGACAGGAAAGACAGAGAGGTCGACCTGATGTAGTGCGCTCTAGTCTGCTATTCTGCACTGGAGAAGAGGGAAGGGGAAAGAAAGTACTGGGATGGGTGATGATGATAAGCGAAGGGGTGAGTGCTTATGTATATGAGGCAGTTGCTTTGCTAGAGCCGCTCGTCGAGCTTGGTGTCCTGCAGAACCTTCAACAACACGTTAGTTGCACGCATTGAAGTTGCAGTGTCAGGCTATGGGCTGAGGATCGCTGCCTCCGACAGGGGTTGCATGCCAACGCTGGCTAGGAAACTTTCAAACTTCCTTCGCTCCAGCACATATGCTGGGCAATCGCACGATATCTGCTCCAGCGTTTCAGGCATCCAGGGGCTTTTAAAGTTTACGCAGTGCACTATGAACCTTTGTGATCGGCCCAGGTCGATTGCAAAAAAAATTAAAATAAAATAAAGGACGCTCTCGGTGTGCTGGTGTTCTGTCACACAACTATACACGACAAAAGCGAGGCACACATTCGCGACGAAGTTCACGCACAGCCTCGCATCTTTCCGTCATGCCTGCGCGGGACTGCGAGGTGCAGCCGCACGACAGCAGCCGCAGAAAACGACGACGCGTTAATTAGACAAGGAAAGAAAAGTACGCAGATTGTGTGGTACAAAGCGGTATAGGCGTTTCTCCTTACTTATTTGACAATAATCTTAGATGCATTTCCGCGCGATTTTCATTTACTTCCCGACGCGTCGCTCAAGCGCTTGAGACAGAAGTACGGACTCGTGCACGTCGTCTGCTCGCGCCAGAAGGCAAATACGTGCTCAAGGCGCGTGTCCCCTCTCAACTCACGCGCTCGCGCAGTCTATAGCTTGCTGCGGGCGTTTGGCCAAGGACAACTCCGCGCAAGCGCCGGAAGAGAGTCGAGTGCGCCAACGCGGGTGCACGCGGAAGACGGGAAGAAGGAGCGAGAGAGCGTTGCCTCCTGGGAAGCTCGATTGAGAATCGCCATTAGTCAAGTCCACTTAAAGGCGGGACTCAGCGTTTTTTTTTTTTTTTCCCAGGCCGCCCGGCTACTGTGGCTCCCTCTGTACGTACGGTCGCCGCGACCGAGCGCGCGTATACAGGAAGACACGAACATGCAGAAGCCAAACTCATTTGCAAATAGCGTTTGCCATTCTTGTCCCACCACTCCGGCCGTGATCACGTGCAGAGGCTGCGAAAAAAAAACGACGGCTGCGGAGTATGCAGGGAAGATAACGTGCCGATGCAAGGGCGACCGCGTGCGGCTGGCTCCTTTGCGAATGATAAATGAGTGTTCGTTACGAATGCATTCGTTCGAGTGTATCGTTTGACGCTGCGGCCAAGAACGTGGACGTGGGCGGGTACAGCTGAGGGATACCGGCGCGTTAACGTCAGTGGCTTAACGCGGAGCTGTTCTCATCAGCCGATTGAACGTTCTTCTGTCGATTCGTGGAGTTCGTAGTCACGACTTGGTACATTTGCACTTACGCTACAGACCTGCACGACGACGATGTCCTAAATAACTCTGCGTTATAGTCGAAGAACCTTGAGAAGGCTGCCTTCTATTCGTGGTTGGTTACATGTAGTTAAGAGGGCGTTTCAGTCACTCACACGCATAACATCCACAAGTTACTGGCGGTTAGGATAGTTCCTACGCGCTGTCTTGCGCGTCCTTGGGTATATTTAAATGGCCATGCGTTGAGGCAGCGGCTCTAATATGCTTTGCGATTAGACATTGTGCCATAAACGCATACCTGTTAAATAATTGTTTGGCGTACGTATACCTCTGCTAATTTTCTAATTTCTCGCTTGTTCGTAAAATTGTAATGGAGTACGCCCTCTTGTCTATAAATTTAGCGTAAACGACTATATTTCGTAGCCATACTTCCCCTTCCTTTCTCAGCTTGTAAGAGAGAATGTCTACAACAGTTCTTGTAGCAATTAATGAGTGTCACGGACTTTCGGATGTCCACCATCGGTCAAAACATGTCAACGGTAAATTATCTTTTCCTGTATATCGCAATGTCTTTCAGAAAATTTTCATTTTTGACGAAGCGTAATTCGTTCTATTGGGTGGCTTTATTGTGAGGTAAGGATGATCATAAATGTAACCCCTTCTTTGAATCAAGGTGTCGACATGTAGTCATTCAGCCTGCGTGAACTAATTATGCGCCACTGAGTGCACTGTAATGTAGCATTCTACCTGTGTTTGCGTTTTATATCCTAAACATTTGCCCGTGCCTGTGACGATCCCGTCCCCATCTCTTCGCTACTTTCTTTCCCGACCAATACCCTAATCGTCTCCTGCTAATCTCGATCGATGGCTGCGGTTTACGATCCCATCAGCTTTGAACCTCGGTGCTTGCGGAAGGTGGACGTTCTCTCGATTCTACCTGTGCGAATATCTTCGCATCTCGCTAGAAAGGGCTGAGTCGCCTGTAGATTTTTTTTCTGCAGCAGGCTCAAGTCTCTTCCTGGAGCACATATTTGCTCATTTATGTTCTCGTCCAGAGACAGTTGAATCGGGCCTAAAAAGTGAAGGCACTGTTCTAGGTTTAAGGCGTTTTTTTTTTCATTTGTACTTTCGCTAAAGAAGACGCAAGACGAACACGAGAAGCACGTAAGGACACGAATCTTCTCGTTCTGGTCTTGTTTGTCGTCGTTTTCTATTGTCGATGATTAAGAATGTATGAATAACGGAACACGCAACAGCCGGCCCAGTTAACTTCCCCTACTAACACGCTACCCTTTGTGTTGCCGAACAAATTTCTTTCTCTGATATTTCTTTTTATTTGTTTATTTGCCATCTTACTAAGGCAATTTGTATTCCCCACTTCGCAGACCTTTTTGTTTGTTTGTTTGTTTGTTTGTTTGTTTGTTTGTTTGTTTGTTTGATTGTTTGCTTGTTTGTTTGTTTGTTTGTTTGTTTGTTTGTTTGTTTGTTTGTTTGTTTGTTTGTTTGCCCTCTTACTGAGGCATTTTTGTATTCCCCACTTCACAGAACTTTTGGCTTTCTCGTGCTTCGCATCCAATTTACCGTGTCTGTTTTCCTCAATTTCTTTACGATGGTTCCGGATCGCCTACACTTGTACTTCCAGTCACCGTTTGCTGGGTCGTGCACATTCTTCACCTCTTCCTCCATTCCGTGCGCACGCTACCCATTTCAGTCCATCCACGGCGTTGAGTCTTTCCTCAAACTAATTCTTCAGTATTATTTCCGTGTCGGTGGCCCTCTGCCAACTCTCAATCAAGTGTCGCTCCCAATACGTACACGAAATAGCTTTGCGTGTATCAAGATGGAATATAAAATATGCGCGCACATATGCGCAGCCCACAACCCGCGATTAACGCGGCGATCCTTTGGCAGCGCCCAAAATTGCGCGCACCTACAGGAACTGAGAGCGCGAGGATGTACTGGCAGACCTATTATATACATCGGTCTACGCGAATGTATCACAATTCACGCCTTATGCAAAGGGATGCGGGTGTCCTCCCGGGGAAGGTATAATTATAAACGGGTAAATGCGGGCCTGGCTGCATCACATTGGTGGGACCGCTCCTTTGGCCGGGCCTATTCTCGCCAGCTTCGGTGCGAGCTGCGCATAAACGGTGGCTTTCAATAAACGTGTATCAGCTTCTGGACCGTGGGAAGTCTGAATTAGTACGCAGGAAATAATCTCCGCATTAACGTCTAAAGGAAGCTCCTGACGTCTTGATTGATTTCGTGGCAGAATGCTTCCTCAAAGCTCACAGATAAGACGCAACACATACAGGGAAAAAAAGTACCTTCCCTTCGCGCGTTCCTGTTTGCGTGTTTAGCAGGTTGAGCGTTACTTGATTGGGATATCAGAGAGTTTCAGTTTAGGGGAAGCAAGCCGCTTGCGTCCCCTAAACTGAAGCTCTCTATTGACAGACACCGGAGTAGGCGAAAATGACAATCGCGACAAATTCGTCGAGCCGGTCGCAAGCAAGCCCAAGTTACATTTCAAACCCTGCGTCTCAAATTCTGAATTGAGGGTCGGATCTGTCTGAATTTCGCAGGCCCTGTAGAGCGAAGGCGTTGTCTATACCGGGTGTCTCAGCGAACGTTTTAAATAAACTTTTTTAAGATTGCCTGTTGCAGATAGCGCAATTATAGCCCATGAGCTGGTCCACCCGATGAGGCGGACATCACTTGCACAAAACATTGAAATGCGCAATCGACTAATCAGCAAAATTCACTAAGTATGTTTTTTACCTAATTACCTTGTGGCAAATATTGCAATTTACAAATTCTAGCAGGGGAGTCCGCAAGGCGGATCCACTTGGAATGAATTTTCTTGAGGACACCACTTTCGCGATAATAATTTCCGAAATTTGCGAAGAAATGCATCGGTGTCCCAGTTACTTATGTGCTTCAATGAATAAAACGACCTTTTGTTGAGGAAGTAAGTGGAACGACAGTGCTTTTCTTCCGCAAGTTTGACGGCGCATATCTCGTAAATGGCGCCATCCATACAATGTACATATTACAGACATTCACGTGCGAGATAATTACTGACTCATTTATTCATTCATTCATTCATTCCCAGATTATTGGGTGTCGCATTCAATATGTACACGTGAACTATGAAGTATACAGCACTTCAATATTTCAGATTAAGTATCGAAATCGCGGTCATGCGGCAACCACTGCCCAAGAGTCGAATTAACGACTTGTATCAGCGCCATGTCATAGCCACTGAGCTTAGCGGTCTACAAGTCTGAACCGTAGAGGGTTTCCTAGAAAATTTAACAGAGGGCGCTGCGATCGTCCTGTTAGCATGGTAATGATGCGTAGTGCGTGGCTCGGTCTACTCTTCGTACCGATTGGTCCAGACGTCCTCGTGACTATTAATTAGGCTTTCTATCTTTCTAAAGTTCCAAGAAGTCATATTTTTCTAAACGCTTAAGGCGATAAGTATTTTCGGACGTGTACAATCATTACGGATTGTCGAATTTATAAAGAAGCATTTTGTTCAAAATGACCAATTTGCAGACTTACGAAGTCCTGAAAAATCACACGTATGAAGTTTAGGCATATCCACGCGGTATACCCATCGTAGCTGTATGAACGAGTACTTGCAGCTCCTGTAGGCACTGACGACAGAGTTTCCCCTAGTATTTATTAGAGGAAACACTATGGGGGGGGGTCTCGGCATTGCCTCCGAGATCGGGTAGCGCGCGTTGTATCCATTTTTGCGTTACGAATCCTTCAAATTATGTGGTTTTACGTGCCAAAACCACTTTCTTATTATGAGGCACGCCATAGTGGAGGACTCCGGAAATTTCGACTACCTGGAGTTCTTTAACGTGCACCTAAATCTAAGTGCATGGGTGTTTTCGCATTTCGCCCCCATCGAAATGCGGCCGCCGTGGCCGGGATTCGATCCCGCGACCCCGTGCTCAGCAGCCCAACACCATAGCCACGGAGCAACCAAGGCAAGCACATTATGAATCCTAACAAACTAGCCCAGCTTTCTGTCGTTCTAAGTATCCAGCGCGCAAAGCCATGGTCCGGGACACTCCAGGCTGCCGTTTCGAAAGTCTCCGTAGCCTCTAATTGAGTGGTCCTTCGCGGTACTTTGCTGCTCGGCTTTGCACTTTGCGGTGCTAGCTCTTGGCTCTTACGTTTCTTCTTTTCTGTCTTTCTTTCTTTTACTTTTGCATCGGCTTTAGCGTGCGCAGACAAATAGCCCGAGAGTTTCAGAGCCCGCTCATTGTTACCGCGTCAGCACTGCATGATGGAGCATCGTTAAAAGGCAGCGCCCCCGTCGACACGCAACGCAAACAAGACAGGAAGGGGCAGCTGCCGCCGGGACGGGAGGAGGGCCACGGAAAATAAGCGGACGCGTGCCTTCCTCGTGGCGCTATAAAAATATACAGACACGACAAGAAAAAAAAGGAGAAACCTGATTGAGCGTGGGAACTGGGTAATCGAGGGTGCATACGTGGGCGGGTGGCACCACGAAATAGACCCGGGGACAAGTCGGCCGGCGCTCGAAGTCTATTCTTCGTCTCTGCTGAGTGAACGGAAACACACGTTCCCGGGCACAGACGTGTACACTGTTCACGTACGCGTGCAGCTGACGTGCGCGAGTACTGTTTTTTTTCTTAGCAGCGTTGAATGTTGGAGCTCGATTGGCCCGGTGCTTCAAAAATGCAAGCGCGTTCGTGACGTCTGGCCATCGTTATTCTGTCCGGAAGATGAATCTGCTTACAGACGAGGTTAGCTAAGAGGACACGCAACGATCCCCTCGTACTGATCTTCAAATTCAAGACACTTGCCGTTGTTGTTTGTGCTGTAGTCCTCGCCGATGACGCAGCTTTGTTGGTGGTGATGTTATTTTTGTTGCCGTCGTCGTCGTCGTCCCCGATGTAGTCGTTGTCTTCGTTACTGTTGTCCTTAAGCAGTTGCATAGACCGCGACGGAGGCTCACTCTGCCTGAGTCTCATTGCGTATTTCGTTGCCTTAACCTTCTTTTCTTTTTTTTTTCTTTTTTTCAGATAGCGCGGACTACAGGCCCCTGTTTGGGATCGGACCGCTGGTACGATCTGTTGGGAACTCGGCGCTGACGCCCGTGGTTGTACCTGGGTCGCAAGCCCCAAGGGTAGCGTTGGCCTGGCGGCCTGGGGTACAGCTGGAAGCATCCGAAGGTCCCGGCAAAGCATGAGTCGACTGGTAACAACGAAACAACTTGTTTATTTTAACATCGCAAAGAGTTGGCGGTCAGGTTTGACCGAAGTAGAGAGACGGGAGAGCACTTCACTCAACAGAAGAAATCGGAGCCCTCCTTTTGGCGTCCGGGAGAGCTGTTTTTATACTCTCGCAGTTGAGGGCAAGAAGGAACCCCTCAAAAGACGAGCACGTGAATGTACAATGGGCTAATGGTGACGCACACTGTCGTAGCGCTGCCGTAGCACCATGTCGAGCACGATCTCGTAGCACCCTGTTGTAGCGATGCCGTAGCACCATGTCGAGCACGATCTCGTAGCACCCTGTTGTAGCGCTGCCGGTCGGGCACAATGACTGTAATGAGGGGATGATCCCTGCTTTGGCATCGCCTGTTTCGGGCACAATGACTGGAATGAGAGGATGATCCCTGCTTTGGCATCGCCTGTTTCGGGCACAATGACTGGAATGAGAGGATGATCCCTGCTTTGGCATCGCCTGTTTCGGGCACAATGACTGGAATGAGAGGGTGATCCTTTGCGGTCGCATCGCCGCAGTCGCGCCTGGAAACACCTGCCGATGAGTGTTGCGGCGACGACGATCGGGCCAAAATGTCTGCCGCCCCGCCGCAGTCGCGCCGGCAAAACCACGTGTCGCAGGCGAAACGCAACAGACCGCCCCGCCGGGGGAAGGAGATCCCGATGGACAGGGGACTGCATCCGCTGTCCGGAGGGATGTCGCTCGATGATGCTCATAACCGAAGTCGGGCGTCCCTCGATGTTTCTTGAGCGCAGCGCACAGAGAAGGCCTCGTTCTCTAGTTCAGGTTCGCACGGGACACTGCAAAGTGACTTCGGGAGAGTTCACATTTTTGTTCTCGTTCCCGGCAAGCGTTAGAACTACGCTGAAACTCAACCGCTCAGTCAGCAAGCACGGCACAGCCCTCACTAAGCCCTGCCAGGCTCTTTCCCCTTTTTATACCACTGCCTAGTTCCTTACAGTAGTCTAGCATCACTCAGAACGCGTCCACAAATTGAAAAATTGCACTAGAAAGCATATCATCACTTTGAAACACTAAACAAAAGCAATATGTTAAAAAAAATCCTGCCTCAGGAAGAAAAACATCAGTAACAAACAATTTTGAGGCTGATTCCTACGTTAGGGGCTTCGACTTAAGCCATCGGCGTTACCGTTGAGACTCCCCTTTTTGTAACGCACCTCAAAGGAATATTGTTGTAAAGCGAGGCTCCAGCGCAGGAGGCGGCCATTTTTGGGAGAGATGGTCTGCAGCCATTGGAGAGGGCAGTGATCCGTCTCAATGATAAACCTCGAGCCGGCTAGATAGCATGACAATTTCTGAACGGCCCACACGAGACACGCACACTCTTTCTCGGTGGCGCTATACGCCTGCTCACGACTGGTCAGCTTACGACTAGCATACAGGACGGGGTGTTCTACTTCTCCATTTTCCCGTTGGCACAGTACAACGCCCATGCCTCGCTCACTAGCATCGCACTGAACAATGAACCCTTTTGTATAGTCTGGCGATCGTAGCACAGGCTGGCTTGTTAGGGCACTCTTTAGGGCGCTAAAAGCTCTTTCCTTTGTCTCGTCCCAGACGACTGTTTGAGGCTCTGTCTTTCTTAGAGCATCCGTCAGGGGAGCCGCGATATCAGAGTACCTAGGGATGTACCTCTGATAGTAGCCGGCGACACCCAAGAACGACCGAATATCGGTCTTGGTGCGCGGTTGCGGAAAGTCTCGCACAGCGGCCACTTTTATTTCAGAGGGGCGGCGACGACCCTGACCAATCACGTGACCGAGGTAGACAACCTCGGCCTGTGCTAACTGGCACTTAGGAGCCTTGACTGTCAAGCCCGCTTCGCGCAGGCGGGTTAGCACTGCCCGCAAGTGTGTCATATGCTCAGACCAGGATGCGGAGAATATCGCTACGTCGTCTAGATACGGTAAAGCGAATTCTTGCTGTCCCCGCAACACTTTATCCATGAGGCTTGAAAAACAGTATGGCGCGTTCTTCAAACCAAAACTCAACACTTTAGGACGGAATGTTCCCATTGGTGAAATGAACGCCGCATACCTACTAGCCTCTTCTGTAAGTGGAACCTGCCAATAACCCCTGACAAGATCTAGGGTGGAAATAAACTGAGCGCTACTAACTTTCTCAAGGCGCTCCTCGATGTTAGGGATCGGATAAATTTGATCCTTAGTGATGGAATTAAGCCTGCGGTAGTCGACGCAAGGACGAGGTTCCTTGCCCGGTACCTCAACTAAAATCAAAGGGGAGGTATAATCACTCTCACCTGCCTCAATAACACCGAGCTGTAGCATTTTCTTTACCTCAGCCTCCATAATATCGCTCTGGCGGGGTGACACCCGATACGCCTTGGATCGTACTGGCTCTGGGGAGGTAAGTTCTATATCATGAGTAAGTACAGAAGTCCTACCAGGCCTCTCAGAGAACAGACCTTGAAACTCTTGTAATAGCTGGTGTAGTTCGGTTTTCTGCTCGGGCGACAGCGGTGCTTTACTGATAAGGTCACTAATGACTTGACCGGTGTCTTCCCTGTTCGTCACTGAGCCTAGTCCCGGAAGCTCGACCGGAAGCTCTTCAGGAACGTTTACCATCATGCACACCACTGCTTCCCTTTGTCTATAAGGTTTGAGCAGATTACAGTGGTAAACTTGCTGTGCTTTCCGCTTTCCTGGCAGACTTACCACGTAGTTAACGTCCGACAGTTTCTGAACAATTCGTGCTGGGCCCTCCCACTGCACGTCTAGTTTGTTGTTTAGCGATGTGCGCAATATCATGACCTCATCGCCCACCTCAAAACGACGGGCCCTGGCTGTCCGATCATAATAAACCTTGGCCCTCTGCTGGGCCTTTGTCATTGCTTCACCTGACAACTCCTGTGCCCTTCTTAAGCGTTCGAGGAGCTTAAGCACGTACTCCACCACGACTGGGTCGTCGCCCCTACCTTCCCATGATTCTCGAAGCATGCGAAGCGGAGATCGAAGCGAGCGACCGTACACCAGTTCGGCTGGCGAAAACCCCGTAGCTGCATGCGGCGCGGTTCTTAACGCAAACATCACCCCAGGCAGACACAGCTCCCAGTCAGTTTGATGTTCAAAACACAACGCTCTCAACACGCGCTTCATGACGGAGTGGAGCTTCTCAACGGAATTCGACTGTGGGTGGTACACTGAGCTGTGTAACAGCTTTACCCCACACCTTTCGAGAAAAGTTGTCGTCAAAGCGCTTGTAAACACTGTGCCCTGATCTGATTGGATTTCCGCAGGGAAACCAACTCGCGCAAATATGGACAGTAGTGCATTAACTATCTCAACTGAGCTGAGTTCTTTAAGCGGCACTGCTTCAGGGAACTTTGTCGCTGGGCAGATCACAGTCAAAATGTGTCTGTACCCCGTGGCTGTTACCGGCAGAGGTCCCACAGTATCAATAACGAGCCGTCTAAAAGGCTCCGTAATGATAGGTACCAATTTCAACGGCGCCCTCGATTTGTCCCCTGGTTTGCCCACCCGCTGACAAGTGTCACATGTCCTCACGAAATGGTCTGCGTCCCGAAAACACCCTGGCCAATAGTACTCTTGCAAGAGACGGTCCTTAGTTTTCTTAACTCCTAGGTGTCCGGACCACGAACCCCCGTGTGACAAGCGCAACAGATCCTGACGATAGCATTGAGGCACGACCAGCTGATCGAACTCCACTCCTCTGCGGTCTAGATACTTCCGGTACAGGACTCCACCCCTTTCCACAAAACGCGCAGTTTTCCTGGCGATACCTTCTTTGACATTGCAGCGCACGTTTTCCAGGCTGCCATCCTTTTTTTGCTCGGCTATCAAAGCCGACCGGCTGACTTTTAGCAACCTATCAAGTCCGTCTGACGTAGGCGCGATGAGCAAATCAGTAGATAGCTCTTCTAACTTTCCCGTGTCGGGCATTTCCTCTCCAGTATCTGGCGCCTTTAACGTTACAGACTCAAGTTTATTCAGTTCGGGCGTGCTCGGAATATCAGCTTGCTGCGCCTCTGACCCTTTTTCGTTGTTTGATAACGTCGGCCCCGCAACTACCGCCTTTGCAGCGAGCTCCCGAACCTTCGATCTGGTTAAGGCCTGAACACTAGCTTCACCAAACAAAAGCCCCTTCTCGCGCAGGAGGTGATCGGACCTGTTTGAAAATAGGTACGGGTACTGGGGTGGCAGCATAGATGACACTGCCGCCTCTGTCTCAAGCGCTCCGAAAGGTCCTTCAATAAGCACCTTTGCTACCGGCAGACACACGCTATGAGCTTCCACGGCTTGCTTGATCCATGCGCACTCGCCCGTGAACATATGGGGTTCTACGTAAGACGGGTGAACTACATCCATCGTAGCTGCGGAATCGCGAAGCACTCGGCACTCTTTCCCGTTCACGAGGAGGTCTCGCATGTAAGGCTCGAGAAGCTTCATGTTCTCGTCAGTGCTGCCTATTGAAAAAAACACAACTTTTGGTGTTGTTTCCGGACACTGCGCCGAAAAGTGACCCGGCTTCTGGCACGTATAACAAACGCCCGCTCGCCTCATCTCGAACCGCTTTCTGCGTTCGGCTTCGGCTGCCGCCGTCTCCTTAGGTTCGGTCGCACTGCTTCCACTCGCATCCGCACTACGCGTGTTCCCCTTTGCTCTCATGGGTGTGAACTTCGGCCTCTCGAACTTCGAGCCAAATTCACCCTTTTGACCATCCTTAGCTCCGCGAGCCCGACGCGTCACAAACTCCTCGGCTAGCTCAGCGGCTTTAGCCACCGTACAAACGTCTGGCCTATCCAAGACCCAGTATCGCACGTTCTCCGGTAACCGACTATAAAACTGTTCTAGCCCGAAACACTGCAGAACTTTATCGTGGTCACCAAACGCTTTCTCTTCTTTGAGCCACTCCTGCATGTTCGACATAAGCCTATACGCAAACTCTGTATATGACTCACTTCTGCCTTTCTCATTTTCCCGAAACTTCCGACGGAACGCCTCCGCAGACAGCCGGTACTTTTTTAGCAGACTCGATTTTACTTTGTCGAAATCCTCTGCTTCCTCTCTATCCAAGCGAGCGACTACGTCGGCCGCCTCGCCGGGTAACAAAGTGAGCAAGCGCTGTGGCCACGTTTCCCGAGAGAACCCCTGCTTCTCGCACGTTCGCTCAAAGTTAACCAGGAACAAACCAATGTCCTCTCCAAGCTTAAACGGCCGCATCAGGTCAGTCATTTTGAACAATACTCGTTCTCCTGCACCGTGTGCCTGACTTCCATTACGAGCGCGTTCCATCTCTACCTCGAGACGCTTCATTTCCAAAGCGTGTTCGCGCTCTTCTTTTTTCTCTTGTTGCTCTCGCTCTTTCTGTTCTTTACGTTCACGCTCTTCTTTTTCTTTCTGTTCTTTAAGTTCACGCTCTTCTTTTTCTTTTTGCTCTTTAAGTTCGCGCTCCTGTTTCTCTTTTTGCTCTTTAAGTTCGCGCTCCTGTCTTTTTGACCTCTCCTCAATAGTCTCAAGGCATTCCGACAGCTCGTCATCCTCAGCCTCTAACTCAAGAATAGCCTTTAGCAGTTCTGGTTTTCTGAGTTTGTCCGAGACATCCAGACCCAACTCTCTCGCAAGCTCCAACAATTTCGGTTTGCGCAACGACTTCAAATCCATGGCTGCTCTGAATGCTGCTTTCTCTACTGCTTACTATTGTCTTGCCGCAAACTAACCCGGCAGCAACGACAACCACAATTACCAGCTCTGTTTCTGACACTAACAAAAGCCTGGCAAAGCTCAGAAGAAGAAAGTCCCGCACTCACCAAACCTCGCAGCCAAGAGTTCCGCGCAGTCGTTCCGCTGCAGGCAACCAGTCGTCACACAGGGCTCGTTGCACTGCTCCCGGATCGTCGTTGAGCTGCTCAGCATACAATCAACTGCATCTCTTCGCTGCTGGCCTCCGTTGTCGCGATCTCACCGCTGGCAGACAGTTGTTTGAAGTCGTAGGCGATCCCACCGCTGCCAACCAGATGTTTGGGATCGGACCGCTGGTACGATCTGTTGGGAACTCGGCGCTGACGCCCGTGGTTGTACCTGGGTCGCAAGCCCCAAGGGTAGCGTTGGCCTGGCGGCCTGGGGTACAGCTGGAAGCATCCGAAGGTCCCGGCAAAGCATGAGTCGACTGGTAACAACGAAACAACTTGTTTATTTTAACATCGCAAAGAGTTGGCGGTCAGGTTTGACCGAAGTAGAGAGACGGGAGAGCACTTCACTCAACAGAAGAAATCGGAGCCCTCCTTTTGGCGTGCGGGAGAGCTGTTTTTATACTCTCGCAGTTGAGGGCAAGAAGGAACCCCTCAAAAGACGAGCACGTGAATGTACAATGGGCTAATGGTGACGCACACTGTCGTAGCGCTGCCGTAGCACCATGTCGAGCACGATCTCGTAGCACCCTGTTGTAGCGATGCCGTAGCACCATGTCGAGCACGATCTCGTAGCACCCTGTTGTAGCGCTGCCGGTCGGGCACAATGACTGTAATGAGGGGATGATCCCTGCTTTGGCATCGCCTGTTTCGGGCACAATGACTGGAATGAGAGGATGATCCCTGCTTTGGCATCGCCTGTTTCGGGCACAATGACTGGAATGAGAGGATGATCCCTGCTTTGGCATCGCCTGTTTCGGGCACAATGACTGGAATGAGAGGATGATCCCTGCTTTGGCATCGCCTGTTTCGGGCACAATGACTGGAATGAGAGGGTGATCCTTTGCGGTCGCATCGCCGCAGTCGCGCCTGGAAACACCTGCCGATGAGTGTTGCGGCGACGACGATCGGGCCAAAATGTCTGCCGCCCCGCCGCAGTCGCGCCGGCAAAACCACGTGTCGCAGGCGAAACGCAACACCCCTCTTATTCGAGATGCCAGGATTTTCACCCTTTCCTCGCAGCGAAATAAACCTCTCCCTCAATTTTTTCTCCGGCCGTTCGTGTATAGGCGTACTTCTTCCGTGCAAGTAATATCGGCGCCCACAGGTCCCCATACGATTTCGGCGCGGAGACCCAAAGCTATATTTCAACACAGGCCGCTCGGGGAGCAGCGCCGGTCCGATTGATTGCCCGAAGGAAGCCCGACTTTTCCTTATTTCACCTTTCGCTGCGTTGTATACAGCGCTTACAACGCGGCGTTCCCGCCGGAGTAATCGACGAGCGCAGTTCAGGATATGCAGATGCGCCGAACATTAGTCTGTCAAGAAAGCCCGCGCTTCATCGGATGAGTCTTCGATCGGCCCTGTAAAGCAATTGGCGCCACACGCGCGCTTCCTATTTTATTCGAACCTAATTTTTGCCATCGGCTTCAGCGACGACGTTCCTTAGCCGACATCCTCATGCAGCATCCATTCTCCAGCAATGCGCGAGCCCGATAACCTTGTGCTGCATTGACTCTACGCGGTCCCTACGTCACGAATATGACCCCGCTATTTATGGGTCGAACCGCTTTCAAGAAGAGACGGGCTGCTCGATTGCCCGAGCGGTCGAACGCTTCGATACTGTCGTCCCGCCGTATACGGCTCAGGAAGTTCGGTTTCCCGGAACACAATTACTGCGGTGGCGGTAGAACAAAGTCGTCCGATTTCCATGTCCAGGAAATGAAAGGAACGAGAGACAGCGAACCATATGCGGTGCCCACACAGTGACTGTGCGTCTCGCGCTGTGACGCCGGCGGCAGCATCATGACGAGTGCCCCCCCATAAAACTCCCCTTCATCCTCCCCACCCCCCACCCCCACGCGCGTCGTTTGAAAACGCTTCGCCTGTACACAATAGCTCCGCAGGAAAAAGGTCGCAGTTCAGGCGCAGAAAGCATACATGCATAGGCTGCAGGGGACAGCATCCTCCGTAAACGCTTCCCTTCTGCCAGAGCCGTGGCAGATGAAGAGATCAATTTCGTAGTCGCATCTTTCTTTCTTTCTTTCTTTCCCGCAGTGCGGAACGAAGTTGCCGCTATCGCCGCTTCAGTAAGCGATACCGCAGTGGCGTGGGACGCCCCACGTCATACCGGTTCCCGCGGGCGTCATCACGTTCGAGACCGTCGACTTCGGCGGCTTTCTTCTCCCATCGCTGCGGGCTGCCGCCGCTCGAGCCCGCCGAATACGAGGAAGGGAAACGGCGCGATACACACTGCCGGCGTCGCGCCTGCTGTGTGTGCACGGCGCCGCGAACTTCCTCGGAGAAAGAATCGAAGCGAGAGACAATCGCGCCATTAGCGTGGACATCGACCGCCGCCAACCACCGCGTGCGTAGCGCGAACAATTGCTTCCTCGTTTTTTTCTTGACGAGGCGCCCCGATGCCTTTCGCCGATATGCTTGCGGTGTCCGTCTGCGGGCGGCTCGTCGTTATAGCGAGTGTTCGTGTTCGAAGGTGAGAGGGACGCAGTTCGAGATGATGATGATAATGACGATGAGTAGCGAAGACTGGGGGAGGGGGGGGTGCAGTGGAGTCGCGTGCTCTTTCGCGCCGTTTATACGTCGACCATTTTACGGAGCATTTTTTGTTAGGCGGTTAACGGTGCCGGTTTGAAAACGCTGCGCCCGATACATACGCGAGCGTTTTTCGCTCTAGAGAAGCTTGTAGAGGGTGACGTCACGAAAGTGCGGTCATTTAGGATCCCTCTGGAGAAAAGCGTGGCGTGGCTCAACTACTATCAGAATCGCGCTCTTAGCAAGTCGTCTGCGTCACCCTTCTGTACTTTTGTCGGCCGCGGGCAACGTCGTGCTTGGCTACGGACTGAAACAGCGATGCGTTCCGTCGTGTGCATTCGTATTTAGGAAATTAAATTTGCGTCCTTGAAATGATAGAGCTAAACGTACAGTAGCCATCAATGTGAAAGGGAACAACTGAACTTTTCTAAAGGAACCCGTAGGGGGGGGGCTAAATACACATGCGCTCTGGAGAAGTGCTCGATTAGATTAAAGGTTCGACAGGAAAGCTGATTGTTATATGTCGACTTTCTAGATTTGAACCCATGTATCACGAGTTATAGTCGTTTAAAAAGGAATAATTTGGTGTTCCCTCTCATATTGATGACGAATGCCCATCAGAAGAAAAGTGTTACATAAATTTAGACTGGCAGTGTATTATTTTCTGGAACGTCTTTACGTTTACGTTTACGATAATTATGATAGCGGGGAAAATGATCGTGCTACCGTTCTTCAGCAAAATACCCGAAAAAATATTCGCGAGGCGCCTTAATGACTACCTGTACAAGCACAACATTCTTTCTCGGCACCAATTTGGTTTTAGAAACGGCCTTTCCACACAAACTGCAGTCTCAACATTTACAGACTTAATTAGAAAATCAATAGACAGTGGTTATCTGGTCGCGGGATTGTTCATAGATTTTGCGAAAGCTTTCGATTCCCTCAATCATTTTATATTCAGCGATAAATTGCTTCGTTACGCAATTAATGGAATACCTATGACGTTAATTCGCATTTACTTAGAAAATCGTCAACAAATTGTTCAACTAGGTGATTTTCAGTCCAACAGCACCGTTATTAACCTTGGCGTTCCCCAGGGATCCGTACTCGGACCTTTATTTTTTTTACTCTATATAGATGACCTGCCTTCGCAGCTTGTGTGTGCTACCCCTGTACTCTATGCAGGCGATACTAATTTTATTATAGCAGATTATGAATAATGCAACCTAATTAATAAACTTAACTCTGAATTACAAATCTTGCACCGTTGGTGTACAATGAATGCCCTTCACCTTAACCCAACTAAGACAGTTTTTATTTTATTTCACTCTGACAAAAGGAAAACGGCTATTCATTCAGATGTCGTTTACAATAACCATCCAATAAAACAATCTAGTGAGACAAAATTTCTTGGTGTTATTATCTATAACCATTTAAAATTCCGCCTTCATGTGCGTTCCGTAGTTCAAAAGGCTTCATATGGCTTGCATGTGCTGTCGAAATGTCGAAACTATTTCCCTCCCCACATACTTATCAATCTTTACTACGCATTTGTTCACTCTCACATTAATTACTGCTTAGCGAGCTGGGGTTGCACATACAAAACTCATCTGTCACCAGTGTTTACACTTCAAAAAAGAGCTCTTCGCATTATAGCACCCAACAGTATGCATATTAAGAGTGAAGATTTATTTAAAACCCTTAACATTCTCAACATTTACGATTTGACAACATACAACGTCGCCTCCGTCATGCATCAAATAGTTCATGAAAAACTGGCCTTGACAACAGTCTCGCTCCATCCCTCACTTTGCCATGTTGGAAAAACATCTCGCTGTCGTTTTTTATTGCCTAAGGTAAATACTAATTACGGTCGCTCTATACTACAGTTTACAGGTACCTCAGTTTGGAATAAGCTTGATAGTGACCTAACCACTCTAAGAACATTGCATACATTTCTTAAACGATTAAAACTCTCACTTATTAACAATGCGTAACACTGCGCATGCTTGCACATGCCCTCACTTTTCTTTTTTTTTTCTTTTCCTGTGCCGATGTTTTCGATGACGTAACAAAGAAAACTGTTAGAAAAATGTATCTCAATTGTGAAATGTTCACTACTACTGTATTTTCTTGTTTTACTTGTTCAGCTATTTAGGTTTTATGTGATTTTGCAGTATAAAAAAAAAACAGCTGCCATAGAAGTGTTTTTTTCCTGATAACAATCGGTAGGGACCCTTTAACAAATTTGTTGGGTCCCAGAAGTGTGTACTTTGCAATTGTATACGTTCATTATGTTAAATAAACTTTCAAACTTTCAAGCTTTCAAAGTTTGCCTTAAAATTTCGTGTTCAACTCGCCGTGCCATGGTCATCATGGTGACGTAGCATTTTACACTTTCCCGTATGGGCGAATGTTCCTAAAGATTGTAAGGGCTCAGCCTCTGCTTACTTTCATATGTCAATTGTAATTATTATGCACTGATAAGAGACAGAGACACAAAAGGGGAGGAACGACAGGGAAGTTAGTCAGGGTAAGTACCAGCTGGCTACCCTGTGGTCGGAAAAGCTTTAAGGGAATAAAAGGAGAAAGAAGAAAAAAAACTGAAATAAACCCTATGACACTGATAAGAGGTATCTTAGATGACCTTATAGATGTTTTGATGCAGTTACTGTAGACCGTATAACCTCGAAAAATTAGAAAACAAATATTGAACAAATTAACCCTTACGCGCAAGATCCTACCATTCACCCCAATAGGTGGGCCCATTCGAGGTTTAATAAAAAATAAAATAAAAAGCGAATGCCCTCCACTCCACTGTATCAACAAATCCTACCAACGCTGGCTTAATTTCATTTTTGCCAACGGTAGCACGTACCATAATTTCATGAGAAGCAAGACACATGATTAACGACATAGGCGCGAAAGAGAAGAGGGCTCTGCAAAGGCTTGTTTAAGTAGTGCAGGTACAAGAACCTCTACCGACATTTGTTTTCTCGAAAAAATGGTGCCAATTCCCGGATGTAGGATTTCAGTGTTTTATTCTGCTGAAGAAAATAACCGCTCAAAGGGACGCATAAAGGAGAACATTGTGAGACGATGCCATGCGCTCTCTTAGCCTGTTTGTAGCCTGTATGTAGCCGTCGTCGTAGTCGTCGTCGTCATCATCAGTAGCAGCAAAACTTGTATTCGGAACGGGACAAAGGCGTCTCCCAGCGATCTCCAGTTACCCCTGTCTTGTGTCATCTGATTCCTCTCATGCCTACGCATGCACCTAATGTCGATCTCTGCTATGCTCTACTATGCCCGATTCTATACGCAGCGCTCCATAGTGCCCTTTTTCGCGGAAACTGCTGTTTACAGAGATTTAGCCCGGTAGCGCTAAATCCATAAACACTACGGTGTACTGGGAGTATACCGATAAAAAAAAGAAAAGAATATAATTATCATTACAGAGTGGTAATTGGTCTCGCTTTTACGCTCAAATATCAAAAGAAAAAAAAAACCACCAGGAGACCTTTACACCGATACAATCGCTACGCAGGTGGCATCATATCAAGTCAGCTTCGAATTTCGTTTCTACAGTAAGCGTTGCAGCGGTCGATAGCGTTCACATCGGACGAACTTATAATGCAACTTTTGCGCTTTGAAGATTGGCTTGCACACTCTCACCGCGGTAGCTTAACGACTGTGACATTGTACTGTAGAGCGCAAGGCCACCAGTTGGATGTCAGGTCGCGGCTACCGCATTTCGGTAGAGGCGGAATGTAAAAAAAGCTGATTTATTTACATTTAGGTGCAAGTTAAAGAACTCCAGGTCGTCGAAAAGAACCGGGATCCCCCCTCTTCTCCAACTAGAGAAAGATAGAGCTTAACGGAAGCTAAAGATGTAAATTCTGCGATATGCAGGGCTTGCGCTACATCAAATGAGGTGTTCGAGACGATACGAAGGAGGAAGGAGAAAAGCAGAAGGCAGGGAGGTTAACCAGTACAACGTCCGGTCGGCTACCCTACACCGGGAGAATGGGAAGAGGGAAAACAAAGATGACAGGGAGAGAGAGGAGGGAAGGAAAGAAGGAAATTAGCGGTGAGTTCGCTCACGCGTGTGCTCTTATAGTAATTGCACCAACAGTCCCAGAAAAAGAAAAGAATACAGAAGGAGGGGAAGTCTCTCGTATAACCCGTGCATTTCTTCGGAGCGCTGACCCCCCCTTCAGCCCAAAAATAAATGAGAAAGAAGATATTGGTCTTGGCTGCTGGTCACCGGCCGGCAGACGTCAGGAGACTTCCGCATTATTAGACCAAGGTGGCGGCACCCCATAGGGCTCTAATTAAAATCGTCGATACCAGTTGGTCCACGAGGTCGTAACGAGGTTTGGACAAACAAACGCTAGTGTGTAGTGCGCCCGGCCCGCACGGATGGCTGCGTCACGGCGCCCGCGTGTCCATTGTTGAGGTGTCTAATTAGAATGACCTAACCCTGACGCATCAACCGAGAGTGTCGCTGCGACGCTTTGGAAGCGTTTGTTGTTGGTAGTTCCGCGTTCTGGGACCGTGCATGCGTTTGCACAGTACCCCTCTGCGTACTTCCTCCCCAGCGGTTCCTCGAAAGAAAAAAAAACGGCTGCCTTATTAGCAAGTCCGAATATGGGCGGGCCGCAGAACTCTCTCAGGGGACAGGTACTTTCATTGCAGTAAGGGATGGGGTCTTCAAGCTCCGATAAATGGTTTCGTTCCATTCGGTGCACGTACACCTGTACTCCATCTCACAAGTCGTTTGCAGCGGTGGTACGAGGCGTACACGGCTAATATCCTTGCCCAGCAGAATATAGTTCCGGGCGTAAATGTGTGATTAGCGGCGAGATTAGAGAGCTTTTTTTTCCCCTAATGCATGCCACGTTATAGGGATACGCGACTTGTTAGGACCTTTTCGCATTCACGTCGTATACCGCAGATTCAGCAGCCGCTGAGCATGATACTACACTATACCTTCCAATTGTACAGCACTTCTTAAAGATCGGGGCGAACAGCGCGCGCGGGAGATCTTTGTGAGGTCTTTTGCATATTCACAAGTGGCGACGCATGCGCCAATTCTGCGTCCCTCACGCTACGAACAAAAGAGCTAGATTATCTCCGTGGCTTGTCCTTCTCATCCTTCTTTTAGTTTTCTTTATGTCCCCTTCAATGATGTCTATATATGCTGCTTCTGCAAATAAAGAATTTGCTTGCTAGTCAGTGCACTGTCCTGTGCCCTTTACTCTCTCGTCCTGTGTCGCACTGTTTCTGTTTTATTGCAGCGATGAAACAAGCAGTTCCTTTTAACACACTCGTATTTCGCCTGTTTCAACAAACAGACGGAAGGCCGGCGTATAAAAGCTACCCGTCGGCAGCTTGACAAGCCCGCTGCCCCTTCTCAAGGGACCTCGCTGTCGAGGGTAAAACTTTGTCGAGAGGCGTATGCACAGAGAGCCGGGACACTATTCTGAATGTTCGGTCAAGTCTTCTCTGCCTCTTGTGTCACGGTTGAACATATACATTCTGGTTGATTGGCCAAGAGCGGCCATATGCTGCAGTGACGGATGCTCACTGCGCTATGCCAAGGGTCCGCAAGTTGTCTGTTCGGGCGTATACTCAGTGGCACATGTGCATGTAGACTCGTTGTCTACTCGGGAAGGCAGCAGCAGCCAGCACCAGCATAGGGGGTAGGGGGGAGGGGGGGGCGGAGGAAAAGAGAGCTTCGCTTTTAAGAAAGATTTGATGGGCCCCTCGCAGAAAAAAAAAAAGGAAATATGTGCCATCAATATACGTCATAACTCGTGAGACGACAATTGCGATGATGACAACGACCACCGTGACAGGGACAGCAACGACGACAATGACTATGACAGCGGTGGCAACAATCACAGTGACAACAACGTTGACGACTATAATGACTACGACAATGGCAGCATCAATCACAACGACGACGACAGCTGCGTCGACAACAGCAACAACCGATGAGGAAAACGACAACGACGATGCTAAGACGACAGCGACGATGATAATGACTATAGAACAACAACAACGACGGCGATGCCGTCGACCATGACCGTAAAACGGCCAGCGACAGCAGGATGGCCTACGCGCCACCGAATCGGGATCGGATTCTGAGTAGGGACGAATGTATCTAAAGTTGTTTCATTCTTTTTGAGTGTCTTCTAAAAAAATGACGACGCGCAGCAATGCCGCGAAATTTCGTACGCGGTGCACTCAACACCTAGGGCGACGAAAGAAGAAAATATAAAGGAGCATTCAGCCAGTCGCGGTGAAATCACGCGAGCGCGATCCCGTGTGAAGGCAGCACGTGTAACTACGGCGCCACCGAGTCCCGCTGAGGCTCGCGCGGCTGCAAACCACGTCGGCAGGCGCAAACCGCGTGCGTCGCGCCACCGAACCTCGCAGCATTAAAAAAAGAAAGAAAAAAGACGATAAAGGAGCAATTAAATAAACGACGAAGGCGGCACACGCTGTACCTCGTAAAACCGCCCCGTGATTCACCACAACTCTCCTGGCTTCCCCCTCCTCCGAATCTTTCTCCCACCCGTCCCCCAGCTATACCTCCATCGACACATCATCAATGCCCGTCGGAGGGTTCAAATCGCGGTGATGGGCTCTGGGGAATGCCACGCTCTATACAAAAGGTCGAGAGGCGCGGAGTAGATTAGGGTGTCTGAAAGGGAGGGGGGTGGGAGGCGAGGGGCGAGTGGATAAAGCTCGCAAATTTCTGGATGAAATGAGGTCGGGAGGCGCCGCTATTGCGGTGATCATTTTGTTGTTATACTCGGCTTGGGTACGAGTGTATGCGATGAGGACGAGAAAAATCTGAACCCACTGTAATGGTCGCGTGACGCGCCGCGCACGTGAACGTAGCCACGCCTCCCTTGGCTTTGTCATCCGGAAACGTATACAACATACCGCACAAGATTATGCGAAACGGCGTCTGTTGGAAACTCTGCGCGCATTTTTTTGTCTTTTTTATTCGTAAATTATTTTGTTGAACCTTTGTACAGTGCCTCGCTTGTGTGGAAACCTAATGGCAACGAGGATGAGAAAGATAAGGATGACAGTGAAGATGGCAACGTAGTCGAGCCTCCAATTGTTTTATTTTTGTGGTGGTGGTAGAACTCTCATTTTCACAAAACCCTGCAGGCTATCCAATCTCTATGTTTCGATTCTAACTTACCTGTTATAAAACTTGGTCCTTTTGTTTTTTACTTTGACCTGCCTACACGGTTCTTGGCCAATCTCCCAGAGTGGCTATACCGGCCAGTGTATCACAAGGATCTACGTTTAAAGCGATTGTCTGTAAGTGTCCACCTGGTGGACATGTCTATTTCGTCTGCTGCTGAAGTTCTGATTCGCTGGGCCGGGGTACACGTCAGAAGGAGACAAACGCTCCCAGCCAATTAGCACCTACCTCAGCAGCAGACAAAATAGACATGTCCAGAAGGTGGACGTTTACAGAATAGACGCCAGTACATTGTGCAGCATAAGCCTGCATCTATCTATCTATCTATCTATCTATCTATCTATCTATCTATCTATCTATCTATCTATCTATCTATCTATCTATCTATCTATCTATCTATCTATCTATCTATCTATCTATCTATCTATCTATCTATCTATCTGTATGTATGTATGTATGTATGTATGTATGTATGTATGTATGTATGTATGTATGTCTTCCGATCAGATAAGCCACAATTTGCGATCAGATAAACGACAAATTACACTGGTGGTTATACCCCCATTGCCGCAAGTAGAAGTAGCACCGCGCGCTGATACAGTGAGTTTGGCCGAAGCACCACGAGAGATATTCTTGGTCGGGTGGTGAGAGCTGGGGCTAAGTGCAGCGCGGTCACTGTCTCGCAATAGCACAAAGCGCCATAGCGGACGCTCCGCGTAACAGTCCGTGAAAGGGTTTTCGGTGACATCACATGCAAGCCTCGCGAAGTGTGAAATGAGGCCGGCGCGAAGGGGCGCGTTGAAGTAATATCCAGCCTTGCAGTGCCCTTGCTGACGGCTCAGTATCTGGGATTCTTTCTTTCTTTCTTTCTTTCTTTCTTTCTTTCTTTCTTTCTTTCTTTCTTTCTTTCTTTCTTTCTTTCAAATTCAGGGGTTATTCAGCGTGAATTATTTTTGCCGGTGTGACTCTGCCGCGAAAGAAAATCTTTGTGTGCGTGTGGGCGAAAAACAATTCTGCCGGTTTCTGGAGAAATTGAAAAGGCAAGAGCAGCGAGTGTGTGTAATATGATCGGGGACGAAAGACGGCAACGAAATCCAGACTATGCACGTCACAGCGAGGGGTTCGAGAATGTTGGGGATTTTTATGTCCGTTTACGAACACATTGCAGAACTTGCTATGTATCTGTTTTTGTCGTTATTTGTCTTTTATCAAAAAAATATATCCTGTCGCGTGGGCTATAGTGAGTCGCTTTATTGGTGCGAAAGCATCAAATTGCCCATTTAGCGGAAAAGCCGGCATCTGTAGCAGTGAAACGGCACCAAAATGCCCATTGGCTGCGACGCCGCGTCACGTGCCCGCCTTGGCGGAGCAGGACGTGTGAAAGGCTGCACCTGCTGCGTCACTGGCGCGCCAGGCGTCACGTGAGGAGAGAGGGCACCGCCGCGGCGCCACGTCAGCGTCGCTCTTAGAAGTCCGTTATCCGCGCGTTCCTTGCCCGCGCAAGCTCTCGATCGTCTGCGTTCTAACTTCGGCTCGGTAATCGCTATACAAAAACTAACGTATAAAAAGAATAAATTCGACAAGAACGTTGGTGGTAGTGAGTTTGGAACCTACGGCTTCACGCCCAGAAGCCAAATGTCTTACCCGCCGAGCTAAACCAGGCCAAGCGTCTCAGCGGGCTCGCTTGCCCGCGAGGAGTTGATAACTCGAAGGAGCGCTCAGCGGCGTTCAATCGGACATGAATGCTTTCACATTCGCAACTCATAAGAGGTGCTTAGGTGTCCTCGGATTTTTTCGACAGAACCTTACGCTTTTCAGCTTACACTAAAGGCGCTGCAATGCGGGTTATGCGCTCTCTTGGCTCTGTTTGCAGACTATCGAGAGAATTCAATTCTTCTACACCGTTCCGCACGTTGTACACAAGAATCTGTATTCCTCAACTCGAATACGCGTCGATCGTCTGGAATTGCACTTCTAGATCCAACTGTGACATGATAGACCGGGTCTATAAAAAGTTTGCAAGCATACATCATTACCGCTTTGCTAACACGGACACTGCCCCTTGTTCTAGCACTGTTGGATTTTTGTCATTGCCTTTACTTCGCTGTCGACGTAATCACGCTGACCTTGTGTTCCTTTTCAAGCTCCTTCACGGTACCTTCACCTGCCCCGAACTCCTCAGTTATATCATGTATCGTATTCCGCGCAAGATCGCCAGAGAATATAGACCTTTCCATGTTCCTACCTGTCATCAACAACACTCAAGCATCCACAGAATACAGTCTTTATGACGCTTAATGTCAAGATTTTGTTATTTTTCAGAGCTTGCTGTAATTGTTCTTATGCGAGCTTCACGTTGTGGTGTCATAATATTATATATTGATCAACGGCCCTTCTCCTTTTTCTTCTATATTCACCTTGCGCCTTGTTATATGTATTACACTTTACTTTTCAAGATTGTTCTTTTTACTTACTGTTTCTTTTTACCTGTTCTCCTGCCGTTTTTTTTTTCTTTTCTCTAATGTATGCGTACACCAGCACTTGGTTCTCATGGTTGTTCCTCGGCACGGTGATTGATGGTGCCTGCTTATGTTGTATCAAGCACTGGCGGATTCAGAAGGAAGAAACCGCACAACCTGCTTCCCCCCCCCCCATCCCACCTCCGGGCATACCATACCAGCACTTTCGCGTTAGCGAAAGTGAGCGTGCCGTGAACTTTCACAACCATGTATTACGCAGCAGTTAATGCAAAGTAACGAAGAATATGTAGTCCTTATCGCCCCAGGACACATTTCACGAGTGGTTAACATATATAGAGAGACTTGTCGAAACCTCACGAAGCGATATCACTCAGCCGTAGCTTTGCATTTTCGTGTTGCTGCGCGTTTGGTCCCTTCACGGGTGGCGCCCAGGTCGAAGACCCGCTGAAAGGTGAGTTGCCTCCAGAACACTTCAGCAGATGAACGGGCTTTGCTGTCACGCACCGCCATTGTTTGCTATATCATCTTGCGCAGTTGGGCCACGCCAGCGTGGTCTTCTTGGCTCAGGTGGTTGAAGAGTTCACTGGTCTCGTTTAAAAAAAAAAAAAAGGAAGAGAATTATATACACGCGGTACATTGCAGTCACGCGGACTGAAACTGTCCTTTCATTTCAGCGAAGCGATTGTCCCATGCCTCTTGATTAGATGGAAGCATGGCCGAGTTGGTGATTCAATATCGACACGTGTGCACAGCGCCAAAGACGAGGACTGAAGGAAGTGTTCTTCTTTCTGTCCTCGTCTTTTGCGCTGTGCACACATGCCCATGCCTCTACCATCTCCTCACGCAATTGCTCGCACGCGGAACGCTGGGTTTCGTCGTGCAGCAGCTACCGGCAAGCGCCTATAGGAACCGGCCGAACTTTCTTTTGTTGTCTTTGCCGAGTTGCGCTCGAACGTCCGCCCATGCAGTGCGACTCCGTTCTTCGATTGTTCAGAGGTTTGCGTTGACGTCGTGCGAGAGAACGCGCGGGCCGCTCCCGTTCGAAGATGGCTTACGCGAGCCCTACAGGCTTAACCGCACGTCACGGAGTTAGTCAGGCGAAATATAGCTGACAACCCGTGGCCAGGGTTCGCCGACGACCGCTACCGGTAGCGCACTGATTGCGCGATAACTTTCGGCGTGCAGCGAAGTGACTGCCTCTCGTCTGACGTGTTTACTCGGTCTTATAAAGTATAGTAACCGTCTCGAAGGAGCGCAACAAATGCGCGACGGGCACCCAGATCCTTTGGACGGGTGCCGGCTAACGTCGTTAACACGGCTCGGTTAATTGCGCTCGTTATTTATAGCAGCCGCTTACACGTTCCGCCGCAGCCGCCGTCACCGTCGGGGCGTGAGTGCGCATAGCAACGGCGAATGTCGGTGCCGCAGTGTGTGCACACGTGTGCACGGCTTCCCGAGCGCCGCAGCAAGACGAAGAAGTAAACTAGAGAGAAGAGCAGGCAGCGCGCCCCATCCGCAGGACTCACTAGAGATTTACGAAGCTACTGCACTCCGCTAGGCGTACGGAGAGCGACAGACAATACGAACGGGCCTCCTTGCAGATGTTATTCTGAAGGTGGATGCGTTGAGTGCGGGATACGGACATCTTCTCAAGAAGAGGTCAGGTTTTGTGGAATTATGGAGAGCGAGAGAGACAGAGAGAGAGAGAGAAAGGCAAAGGAAAGACAGGGAGGTTAACCCGAGATGATCTCCGGTTGGCTACCCTGTACTGGGGGAGGGGGCAAGGGGATGCAATAGGTGAGAGAGAGAGGGATAAAAAAAGAAAAGAAAAACCTAAACACACACACGCACTGTTTCTGTGGGCACTGTCACGCAGCCCGTAAAGCTGTTCCTAGTCTTACGCAGTGTCACCGTACAGTCCTACGTCCCACAGTGTACAGTCACAATTTTTCAGAAAGTCCTGTGTTTTTTCAATTATCGCAGCAGCGCCTTCATAGCAGATCGCGCTGATGTTCGCGTGGGCCAGTTTCCAAGGATCTTGTTTTCTGACATTGGACGCTTGTCCAGTTTGTCTAGGGTGGCTGAGAGGACCGCTCTTTGTGGGTTACAACGAGAGCACTGACAAAGAAGATGCTCGATTGTTTCATTGCACCCGCAGAAGTCAGAAAGTGGGCTGCTGGCCATTTCGATAAGGAAACAGTATTTCGAAAGTACTTATACTAAAAAAAATTATAGAGATTACGTCTGTACCTTTATGAAGCCGTATAACTTTCCGTTCAGCTCTTCACATGGTTGAGCTCTGGTCCTGCATGTAGAGGAGAGGACGCAGTGATTACGCTCATAATTTTGCGAAATCTTACCTTTCTAACTTGTCGCGTTGCACAGCCCTTGCGGCGCATAAAGACAAGAACAGGGTTTGTTTTGGTCTCTGGTCTTCTTTAGCTGAGCAGAAATGTTTTTCGCTATACGGTAGGAGATCAGGCTATCCACAATTCTCAACATGTGGCATGGCGCCTGTGTGCCTTCTGTATACGGAAATAACGCGGTTTACACGTTCGTGGGTTGCGACTTCCAATCCATCGCCGGAGCTACGAGAGACGCCGTAGGGGATCTTTCGGGCCACCTGTAACATTAACCTGCAGCCTTTAACCTTTAAACCTGTAGATCTTTAACGTACTGCTAAACATAGGTTCACGAGCGCCTTTTGCATTCCGCAAGAACGCCTGCATCTCGAATTTTGCGGTCGGGGGGCAAGTATGACCCTCTATGGAAGCTTCACACGCGAAGCTCCACATTGTCAAGTGTTGTCCTTGTGGCGCTACCGGTGAGCGAAGCCAGTCCTCGAACGACGTCGCTACTTATAAGAGGATGGAAAGTTGAGGAAGCTGGCAGGGATTCAGAGTGTAGCGTTGGCCGGACTTTCTATAAGAGAGAGAGAGAGAGAGAGAAATAGAAAACAGAAAAGGCAGGGAGGTGTTGCGTTTCGCCTGCGACACGCGGTTTTGCCGGCGCGACTGCGGCGGGGCGGCAGACATTTTGGCCCGTTCGTCGTCGCCGCAACGCTCCCCGCCAGGTGTTTCCAGGCGTTTCCAGGCATGTTCCGATGCCACGTGTCTTCATGTGCGTGTGTGAGTGTATGTGCCATTGTGCCCGAACCAGGCGATGCGACAGCAGGGGTCATCCTCCCCTTCCAGTCATTGTGCCTGAACCAGGCGATGCGACAGCAGGGGTCATCCTCCCCTTCCAGTCATTGTGCCTGAACCAGGCGATGCGAAAGCAAGGGATCACCCTCTCATTCCAGTCATTGTGCCCGACCGGCAGCGCTACGACAGTGTGCGTCACCATTAGCCCATTGTACATTCACGTGCTCGTCTATTGAGGGGTTCCTTCTTGCCCTCAACTGCGAGAGTATAAAAACAGCTGCCCCCGGACGCCAAGAGGAGGGCTCCGATTTCTTCTGTTGAGTAAAGGGCTCTCCCGTCTCTCTACTTCGGTCAACCTGACCGCCAACTCTTTGCGATGTTAAAATAAACAAGTTGTTTTGTTGTTACCAGTCGACTCATGCTTTGCCGGGACCTTCGGATGCTTCCAGTTGTACCCCAGGCCGCCAGGCCAACGCTACCCTTGGGGCTTGCGACCCAGGTACAACCACGGGCGTCAGCGCCGAGTTCCCAACAAACCGATGCCATCGGTGGGATCCAAACATCTGGTTGGCAGCGGTGAGATCGCCTCCGACTCCAAACAACTGTCTGCCAGCGGTGAGATCGCGACAACGGAGGCCAGCAGCGAAGAGATGCAGTTGACTGTATGCTGAGCAGCTCAACGACGATCCGGGAGCAGTGCAACGAGCCCTGTGTGATGACTGGTTGCCTGCAGCGGAACGACTGCGCGGAACTCTTGGCTGCGAGGTTTGGTGGGTGCGGGACTTTCTTCTTCTGAGCTTTGCCAGGCTTTTGTTAGTGTCAGAAACAGAGCTGGTAATTGTGGTTGTCGTTGCTGCCGGGTTAGTTTGCGGCAAGACAATAGTACGCAGTAGAGAAAGCAGCATTCAGAGCAGCCATGGATTTGAAGTCGTTGCGCAAACCGAAATTGTTGGAGCTTGCAAGAGAGTTGGGTCTGGATGTCTCAGACAAACTAAGAAAACCTGAACTGCTAAAGGCTATTCTTGAGTTAGAGGCTGAGGATGACGAGCTGTCGGAATGCCTTGAGACTATTGAGGAGAGGTCAAAAAGACAGGAGCGCGAACTTAAAGAGCAAAAAGAGAAACAGGAGCGCGAACTTAAAGAGCAAAAAGAGAAACAGGAGCGCGAACTTAAAGAGCAGAAAGAAAAAGAAGAGCGTGACCGTCAACACGCTTTGGAAATGAAGCGTCTTGAGGTAGAGATGGAACGCGCTCGTAATGGAAGTCAGGCACAAGGTGCAGGAGAACGCGTATTGTTCAAAATGACTGACCTGATGCGGCCGTTTAAGCTTGGAGAGGACATTGGTTTGTTCCTGGTTAACTTTGAGCGAACGTGCGAGAAGCAGGGGTTCTCTCGGGAAACGTGGCCACAGCGCTTGCTCACTTTGTTACCCGGCGAGGCGGCCGACGTAGTCGCTCGCTTGGATAGAGAGGAGGCAGAGGATTTCGACACAGTGAAATCGAGTCTTCTAAAAAAGTACCGGCTGTCTGCGGAGGCGTTCCGTCGGAAGTTTCGGGAAAATGAGAAAGGCAGAAGTGAGTCATATACAGAGTTTGCGTATAGGCTTATGTCAAACATGCAGGAGTGGCTCAAAGAAGAGAAAGCGTTCGGTGACCACGATAAAGTTCTGCAGTGTTTCGGGCTAGAACAGTTTTATAGTCGGTTACCGGAGAACGTGCGATACTGGGTCTTGGATAGGCCAGACGTTTGTACGGTGGCTAAAGCCGCTGAGCTAGCCGAGGAGTTTGTGACGCGTCGGGCTCGCGGAGCTAAGGACGGTCAAAAAGGTGAATTTGGCTCGAAGTTTGAGAGGCCGAAGTTCACACCCATGAGAGCAAAGGGGAACACGCGTAGTGCGGATGCGAGTGGAAGCAGTGCGTCCGAACCTAAGGAGACGGCGGCAGCCGAAGCCGAACGCAGAAAGCGGTTCGAGATGAGGCAAGCGCGCGTTTGTTATACGTGCCAGAAGCCGGGTCACTTTTCGGCGCAGTGTCCGGAAACAACACCAAAAGTTGTGTTTTTTTCAATAGGCAGCACTGACGAGAACATGAAGCTTCTCGAGCCTTACATGCGAGACCTCCTCGTGAACGGGAAAGAGTGCCGAGTGCTTCGCGATTCCGCAGCTACGATGGATGTAGTTCACCCGTCTTACGTAGAACCCCATATGTTCACGGGCGAGTGCGCGTGGATCAAGCAAGCCGTGGAAGCTCATAGCGTGTGTCTGCCAGTAGCAAAGGTGCTTATTGAAGGACCTTTCGGAGCGCTTGAGACAGAGGCGGCAGTGTCATCTATGCTGCCACCCCAGTACCCGTACCTATTTTCAAACAGGTCCGATCACCTCCTGCGCGAGAAGGGGCTTTTGTTTGGTGAAGCTAGTGTTCAGGCCTTAACCAGATCGAAGGTTCGGGAGCTCGCTGCAAAGGCGGTAGTTGCGGGGCCGACGTTATCAAACAACGAAAAAGGGTCAGAGGCGCAGCAAGCTGATATTCCGAGCACGCCCGAACTGAATAAACTTGAGTCTGTAACGTTAAAGGCGCCAGATACTGGAGAGGAAATGCCCGACACGGGAAAGTTAGAAGAGCTATCTACTGATTTGCTCATCGCGCCTACGTCAGACGGACTTGATAGGTTGCTAAAAGACAGCCGGTCGGCTTTGATAGCCGAGCAAAAAAAGGATGGCAGCCTGGAAAACGTGCGCTGCAATGTCAAAGAAGGTATCGCCAGGAAAACTGCGCGTTTTGTGGAAAGGGGTGGAGTCCTGTACCGGAAGTATCTAGACCGCAGAGGAGTGGAGTTCGATCAGCTGGTCGTGCCTCAATGCTATCGTCAGGATCTGTTGCGCTTGTCACACGGGGGTTCGTGGTCCGGACACCTAGGAGTTAAGAAAACTAAGGACCGTCTCTTGCAAGAGTACTATTGGCCAGGGTGTTTTCGGGACGCAGACCATTTCGTGAGGACATGTGACACTTGTCAGCGGGTGGGCAAACCAGGGGACAAATCAAGGGCGCCGTTGAAATTGGTACCTATCATAACGGAGCCTTTTAGACCGCTCGTTATTGATACAGTGGGACCTCTGCCGGTAACAGCCACGGGGTACAGACACATTTTGACTGTGATCTGCCCAGCGACAAAGTTCCCTGAAGCAGTGCCGCTTAAAGAACTCAGCTCAGTTGAGATAGTCAATGCACTACTGTCCATATTTGCGCGAGTTGGTTTTCCTGCAGAAATTCAATCAGATCAGGGCACAGTGTTTACTAGCGCTTTGACGACAACTTTTCTCGAAAGGTGTGGGGTAAAGCTGCTACACAGCTCAGTGTACCACCCACAGTCGAATTCCGTTGAGAAGCTCCACTCCGTCATGAAGCGCGTGTTGAGAGCGTTGTGTTTTGAACATCAAACTGACTGGGAGCTGTGTCTGCCTGGGGTGATGTTTGCGTTAAGAACCGCGCCGCATGCAGCTACGGGGTTTTCGCCAGCTGAACTGGTGTACGGTCGCTCGCTTCGATCTCCGCTTCGCATGCTTCGAGAATCGTGGGAAGGTAGGGGCGACGACCCAGTCGTGGTGGAGTACGTACTTAAGCTCCTCGAACGCTTAAGAAGGGCACAGGAGTTGTCAGGTGAAGCAATGACAAAGGCCCAGCAGAGGGCCAAGGTTTATTATGATCGGACCGCCAGGGCCCGTCGTTTTGAGGTGGGCGATGAGGTCATGATTTTGCGCACATCGCTAAACAACAAACTAGACGTGCAGTGGGAGGGCCCAGCACGAATTGTTCAGAAACTGTCGGACGTTAACTACGTGGTAAGTCTGCCAGGAAAGCGGAAAGCACAGCAAGTTTACCACTGTAATCTGCTCAAACCTTATAGACAAAGGGAAGCAGTGGTGTGCATGATGGTAAACGTTCCTGAAGAGCTTCCGGTCGAGCTTCCGGGACTAGGCTCAGTGACGAACAGGGAAGACACCGGTCAAGTCATTAGTGACCTTATCAGTAAAGCACCGCTGTCGCCCGAGCAGAAAACCGAACTACACCAGCTATTACAAGAGTTTCAAGGTCTGTTCTCTGAGAGGCCTGGTAGGACTTCTGTACTTACTCATGATATAGAACTTACCTCCCCAGAGCCAGTACGATCCAAGGCGTATCGGGTGTCACCCCGCCAGAGCGATATTATGGAGGCTGAGGTAAAGAAAATGCTACAGCTCGGTGTTATTGAGGCAGGTGAGAGTGATTATACCTCCCCTTTGATTTTAGTTGAGGTACCGGGCAAGGAACCTCGTCCTTGCGTCGACTACCGCAGGCTTAATTCCATCACTAAGGATCAAATTTATCCGATCCCTAACATCGAGGAGCGCCTTGAGAAAGTTAGTAGCGCTCAGTTTATTTCCACCCTAGATCTTGTCAGGGGTTATTGGCAGGTTCCACTTACAGAAGAGGCTAGTAGGTATGCGGCGTTCATTTCACCAATGGGAACATTCCGTCCTAAAGTGTTGAGTTTTGGTTTGAAGAACGCGCCATACTGTTTTTCAAGCCTCATGGATAAAGTGTTGCGGGGACAGCAAGAATTCGCTTTACCGTATCTAGACGACGTAGCGATATTCTCCGCATCCTGGTCTGAGCATATGACACACTTGCGGGCAGTGCTAACCCGCCTGCGCGAAGCGGGCTTGACAGTCAAGGCTCCTAAGTGCCAGTTAGCACAGGCCGAGGTTGTCTACCTCGGTCACGTGATTGGTCAGGGTCGTCGCCGCCCCTCTGAAATAAAAGTGGCCGCTGTGCGAGACTTTCCGCAACCGCGCACCAAGACCGATATTCGGTCGTTCTTGGGTGTCGCCGGCTACTATCAGAGGTACATCCCTAGGTACTCTGATATCGCGGCTCCCCTGACGGATGCTCTAAGAAAGACAGAGCCTCAAACAGTCGTCTGGGACGAGACAAAGGAAAGAGCTTTTAGCGCCCTAAAGAGTGCCCTAACAAACCAGCCTGTGCTACGATCGCCAGACTATACAAAAGGGTTCGTTGTTCAGTGCGATGCTAGTGAGCGAGGCATGGGCGTTGTACTGTGCCAACGGGAAAATGGAGAAGTAGAACACCCCGTCCTGTATGCTAGTCGTAAGCTGACCAGTCGTGAGCAGGCGTATAGCGCCACCGAGAAAGAGTGTGCGTGTCTCGTGTGGGCCGTTCAAAAATTGTCATGCTATCTAGCCGGCTCGAGGTTTATCATTGAGACGGATCACTGCCCTCTCCAATGGCTGCAGACCATCTCTCCCAAAAATGGCCGCCTCCTGCGCTGGAGCCTCGCTTTACAACAATATTCCTTTGAGGTGCGTTACAAAAAGGGGAGTCTCAACGGTAACGCCGATGGCTTAAGTCGAAGCCCCTAACGTAGGAATCAGCCTCAAAATTGTTGGTTACTGATGTTTTTCTTCCTGAGGCAGGATTTTTTTTAACATATTGCTTTTGTTTAGTGTTTCAAAGTGATGATATGCTTTCTAGTGCAATTTTCCAATTTGTGGACGCGTTCTGAGTGATGCTGGACTACTGTAAGGAACTATGCAGTGGTATAAAAAGGGGAAAGAGCCTGGCAGGGCTTAGTGAGGGTTGTGCCGTGCTTGCTGACTGAGCGGTTGAGTTTCAGCGTAGTTCTAACGCTTGCCGGGAACGAGAACAAAAATGTGAACTCTCCCGAAGTCACTTTGCAGTGTCCCGTGCGAACCTGAACGAGAGAACGAGGCCTTCTCTGTGCGCTGCGCTCAAGAAACGTCGAGGGACGCCCGACTTCGGTTATGAGCATCATCGAGCGACATCCCTCCGGACAGCGGATGCAGTCCCCTGTCCATCGGGATCTCCTTCCCCCGGCGGGGCGGTCTGTTGCGTTTCGCCTGCGACACGCGGTTTTGCCGGCGCGACTGCGGCGGGGCGGCAGACATTTTGGCCCGTTCGTCGTCGCCGCAACGCTCCCCGCCAGGTGTTTCCAGGCGTTTCCAGGCATGTTCCGATGCCACGTGTCTTCATGTGCGTGTGTGAGTGTATGTGCCATTGTGCCCGAACCAGGCGATGCGACAGCAGGGGTCATCCTCCCCTTCCAGTCATTGTGCCTGAACCAGGCGATGCGACAGCAGGGGTCATCCTCCCCTTCCAGTCATTGTGCCTGAACCAGGCGATGCGAAAGCAAGGGATCACCCTCTCATTCCAGTCATTGTGCCCGACCGGCAGCGCTACGACAGTGTGCGTCACCATTAGCCCATTGTACATTCACGTGCTCGTCTATTGAGGGGTTCCTTCTTGCCCTCAACTGCGAGAGTATAAAAACAGCTGCCCCCGGACGCCAAGAGGAGGGCTCCGATTTCTTCTGTTGAGTAAAGGGCTCTCCCGTCTCTCTACTTCGGTCAACCTGACCGCCAACTCTTTGCGATGTTAAAATAAACAAGTTGTTTTGTTGTTACCAGTCGACTCATGCTTTGCCGGGACCTTCGGATGCTTCCAGTTGTACCCCAGGCCGCCAGGCCAACGCTACCCTTGGGGCTTGCGACCCAGGTACAACCACGGGCGTCAGCGCCGAGTTCCCAACAAACCGATGCCATCGGTGGGATCCAAACAGAGGTTAACCAAACGCACGTCCGGTTTGCTACCCGGCACTGGGGGAAGGGGCATGGGGATGAAGAGAGAGAGAGAGAAAGAGAGAGAGATGGGGGGGGACAGTTTCGCGCGCAGTGTAAGGTTCGCACCGAGTCTATATACACACGGTTCCCAAGACCTGTCGACTTGAGGTATTTCAAGAGCGCTTTCGTTGCCTTCTGTGCCATCGACGCGAACGACCAGGGTCCAAGGATCTTCACTACGGAAAATTGTCTAGGGTACGGCTGGTTCGGTGCTGTCCGGAGAACTTCGCGTTCGACGTCGTATTCGGGACAGATACAAAGGGTGTGTTCAGTCGTTTCTGTGGATTCCGCAAGAGTCGCACATGGGCGTGTCCCCCATTCCAATGCGGAACGAGTGGGCCTTCGTAAATGCCACCCCGAGCCAGAGGCGGCACAATACTGTCGCCTGAGGGCGTGAAATTTTTGATGGCACTTGTAGCTTTAAGGATGGATCCAGACTATAAAGAGGACACTCCGGGACGTTGCGAGAAGACCAGTCTTTGTGGGTCACAGCTTTAGCCATAAGGAACCCACAGTGGCTGAATCGGATTTTCTATAAAGTTTCCATTCAGAGTATAGTGAAAGGCATAGGCGTGCGCAAACAGAAGTCTAGACCCAGAAATAACGACACAGACACCGTTAGTTCTACTATAGTGCCCGCATGTTTGCGGGCCTATACCTTTCAGTGCCACGACGTCACCGCCTTAGGTCTACGCACGCACGCGTGTGGATTGCCCATCATGCCTGCAATCGGCCACTGAGGCCGTTCGATTTCATAAACTGAACTCGTGCCCGCGTTTGAGTGTGAGCCCGCGACGAACAAGGCCGTGGTACGAGAGCCTTTGTCTCGGAAATTTAAATCTGAAAACGAAACTGAGGTTCAAAATTTTTTGCGAACTTCGTGCGCTCTCGCGGCGTGTGCGTTGCGCCATTCCTTCAGTTCTTTCTATGATAAAGTGCATCATCATCATCAGCAGCAGCAGCTCACCACCATCATCCAGTTCATTCTATGATAAAGTGTATCATCATCATCATCACATCACCATCATCATAATCATCATCATCATCACCCCCCACCAGCATCGCTATAACCTATGCAGCAGTCGTCGAGGTCGTAAATCCGCGTCACGAGGCCCGCTGTCGCTGCGGCTGATGCTGCTGGCAGAGCTAAGCCGTCGTGCACGTGACGGTCGGAGGAGACGCGGCGCCGTCACTCTCGGCTCCTCATTGGTCGAGACGGCAGCTGCTGCTGAGGCTCTCGCACGTTGCGGCACTTCCAAGCGAGTGGACCTTTCGCCAGAATTTATGCTGCGCCGACACGGGACAGTTGAGACAAACGTGTGTCCACACACACACACACAACGGGAAAGCACGCGAACGCGGACGTGCCGCCCGTCGGAGCCGCAACTCCGGCTCGAGGAACTCGACGCTCGCACCGAGGACACGCGCAGTCACGCAAGAACGAGCGTTGGCGAACGTGCGCACACGCAGAAGTCCAGTCTGTGTGCAGGGGCAAACAGAAAGTTACTGCAATGCAGAGATTGATTTACTAAGTTGTCGATGAAATGAAGAACTAACGATTGATTGATTGATTGATTGATTGATTGATTGATTGATTGATTGATTGATTGATTGATTGATTGATTGACCTCCCGCTAATAGAAGTGTTGAATTTCGAAAGCTTGAAACGAAATGGTACAAGGATAGCAGGGTTGGTGGCACCATTCCCATATCCGACATCTTACTCACAGCCTTGAAGAAGACAAGTCCACTTTTCGAAACGTTGGCTCCTGCTTTCACCTTGTTCTCGTTTTGCTCATCACAGTTATAGTGCGATGCATGCCACCTCGGGTTAGCTGAGAGAATATGTGCGGAAGGGCGCACATCCGGAATATGCGATATCGTATAACTTGAGGAACGTGCCCGAAGAAACCTATTCTCAAGGAAAGATGAAAGAATGAATATACAAAGGAACATTAACGAAATGAAAATAGCCCGAATCACGATAGAAAGACCGACGGTGACCACTTCGCTGAATAGACTACGATACACGTTACATACATACATACATACATACATACATACATACATACATACATACATACATACATACATACATACATACATACATACATACATACATACATACATACATACATACATACATACATACATACATACATACATACATACATACATTATTTCGTCAGAATAGAAAGTAGTTTCGTGCCCATGGAAGCGTAAATCGCTGGTGAGTGGTTCACAGCAGTCGTTGAAGTGTCTACTGGCGACATACGCAAGTAATAAAAAGAAAATCATACGATACTAACAGCTGTGCACGTAAGTGACGCAAAATAACTGAAAAGAGAACTAACACAAAAAAGAGCATTCATTAAAGCGTCGCTGCTAAATCGAGAAATGGCGTGCCCATAGGCATTCTTACGACGGACGATGCGAGCAGTCAAGTCATGCAAGACGCCACTTGAAGGCGATGCCCAGAGAAGGCAGTCGATCGCTCCGTCCAGGTTATATGTCGGCAGGTTTTGTCCACACATCGTCTCCCAGCTCACATTGCTGGAACTCGGGTGAATCTAGAGTTGTCAGTGCATCACCACTCATTGCTAGGCTAGTTGGTTCGTACTTAGTACGGTGGAAAGAGGCCCGTTGGTATGATGTCTGTCATCTGCAACAGAGAGGGAGACAAATGAGGTCAGGAAAGCCAGAGAAGTTAGCCAGAAGGGAAACTTCCGGTTTGCTGCCCTACGTTTGGAGAGAGTACGGAGTGGGAGCGAGGTAATGGCAGACAGAAACATGGTAAGGAAACCGGAGACGGAAACTGCGCGCACGAAGGAAAGCGCAGGAGTGTTAGGATCGTTTCCCTATATTCAAATCTATACGCAGCTCAGTAGCACATTCATCTACTTCTCGTAGAGCAAACGCACGTGCACATAGGGCGCCGGCACTTGACTTCTGGTGTGACTATATAGCGTACATGTACCCCAGGATCGTCTGCTCCCTTATGATTGATTGATTGATTGATTGATTGATTGATTGATTGATTGATTGATTGATTGATTGATTGATTGATTGATTGATTGATTGATTGATTGATGGGGTTCAACGACCCGAGGCAACAACATTCTGGGGATGTGAGAGGCGCTGAAATGGAGGGCTCCGGAATAACTTTGACTACTCGGCGTTCTTTCAAACATTCTCCGAAGTCTGTGCACGTTGGCGCTCTCTCTTTCTTTTTTTTTTTTTACATTTCAACTCAATCGAAATGCGGCTGCCGCGGCCAGGTATTGAACCCGCGACCTCGTTCTCAGCAGAAGAACGCCAGTGGCACTGCGCGTCACCGCGGCAAGGTACAAGCTCCCTTTTGTATACCTGTACTGGAGCGACGGGGGCATGCTCCATGCTTAACGAGCAGCCAACTTGGCAGGCATTGAGGCTCTATCGACGGTACGTGCAAATTCGTTCCGTTGGAGGCACCCATGAGCAGGCACGTGCTCCCGTGCGAGCCGCCCGGCAGAACAACACCACGCGTAGCACGATCCGCAGGCGAGCGAACCGAAGCCGCGCGAACCTAATTCACGGCGCTTTAATACTCGTCACGTATCACGTGCGCACCCTGCATGCGGCGCGTCAACAGGCTTAGACGTCGTGTCCGGTGTTCCCAGCTCTCGGAAGAAGACCACACCGCGGGCGCACGAAGAGCACGCGGGTGTGCGCTTGAGCTTCCCGGCAGGATCCGGTCACGAGGCGCTGTGTGGGCCAGTAGGATGCTTCACGAACCGCCTCCTCGAGCACGCGTATACTCGCCGTTCGGCCGGCTGGGCACACCAGCGGTGCCAGGCACGCAATGCGCGCTTCGCCAGAGGCAAGCCAGGACAAGGAAAAAAAATCGCGAATGCTTTCCTGCCTTGCCTCCTTGGACAGCGTATCCGTAACACAATACCCGAGGAACGACGCAGTTGTTTTAACGAGCTCTTTCTCGTTTGCGGCCGGAGTGCCGGAGGTGGTGTGATTTATATTCCTTTCTGGGGTCCACACAATATGGAGTCGGTCGGCCTCTTGGGCGGAACGGGTGTTATGAGTCGGCGAGGCGGGTTTTCGGATGCTCGACCACGGCGCTGCGCCCGCGCGGATTCATTACATGCTGGCGCGCTCGTATGTAGTCGAGATGCGCCGCGTTTTAACCGCGTGAACGTGAAACACGAAGGGAGCTCTCGCGACGATGCGTTGCGTGTTTATAAATACCGGCGCTCTGATTGGAGCCGCGGGCTCGTTTGCGCACGTGGTTCTTTTTCTTTATTTCTTATAGACTTCTTCTAGCACGCGGCCTTCTTACACTGCTTATACCTCGATCACGAGGCACGCCGTCTCGATGGGGTTGAGTCGAACAGTTCATTGTGCTGCGGAGGGGCGAACACGCCGCTGCATTCGAAGTCTTTCCTGAACAACGGACGGCGTACGATTCTCGAGGCTCTAAGTTGACCTGCTAACGTTGTAGGAAGCGTATAGCGATAATACCGGGTGGCCCAGCAGGTGCTCCTTGAGTACGAGGCGAATGGGAAATGACTGATTGTCTGATGGGGTTCAACGTTCGAGAACGGTGTACAGGGGCTACCAGAGAAGTTGATTGAAAAGAACATCCTGTTTTGTATCGTTTCTTTTTTTCTTTTTTTTTTCACAACGCGTGTAATGTATCCATGCCGTGCTCCTCGGAAGCTAACGCGCCCATTTCGAAACCTGCACTTCAGAGCCGCACGTGGCCCGATCCCCGAGAGAAATCAACGGCTACTCCAAGACGCTGGGCTTAAAACAAACTCCGCGATCCTTAGGCGGATCCCTTAATGTTAAGAGGAACCACTAAAAACGTTTCTATTTAACGAGTAGTATTAATGATCGACATTATTTTCGCCGTCCCAGCGAACAGTGACACACTTTCCCGCTCTTCCCGTGCTCTGCAAAAGATGGATAATTGTGCCGTTGTGAGCCGCACTCATAATACGTTCTTCGCCGTCTCTGTGTTGCTTTTAATGAGCTTACTTATTCGTTACGTTAGATCTCTGTTGCTGTTCTCCCTGTATCTATGATCATGTAAGAAAGAACAAAAGTTGACTGAAAGGGAGGAAGCGTTGTTCGCCTTGTTGCACGCGTGACCCCTCACTACAGTGAGAAACACAAATTGTTTTAGAGGCACTAATGTCTCGTGTTACAAAAAAAAAGTTAAAGCGAACACAAAGACAAAAATTTCCCCACTGATTGAGCTGTGTGTGAGGGCGCTTCTGATGCTGAGCACTGTTCTCAACAGAAAAAAAAAAGCAGGAGAAACGAAAACTGAAAAGGAAAAGCGTAAGGCTCTCTCAGGAAGGAAACGCAAACAAGGCGCGCTGTTGTCGTTTCGTGTGAGCGATGGTGTAGACGCGTGAACGTCGCGGGAGGTGCCCCGGCTGGGGTGTCACGCGGGCCTCCCAGTCGGGTTCGGCGTGCGTCGTAGGCGTGACACAGTGTATGTCACGCCTACAACGCACGTCTGTGTGTGTGTGTGCGTGTGTGTGTGTGTGTGTGTGTGTGTGTGTGCGTGTGCGTGCGTGCCTGTGTGTGTGTGTGTGTGTGTGTGTGTGTTTGTGTGTGTGTGCGTGCGTGCGCGTGCGCGTGTGTGTGTGTGTGCGTGCGTGTGTGTGTGCGTGCGTGCGTGCGTGTGTGTGTGTGTGTGTGTGTGTGTGTGTGTGTGTGTGTGTGTGTGTGTGTGTGTGTGTGTGTGTGTGTGTGTGTGTGTGTGTGTGTGTGTGTGTGTGTGTGTGTGTGTGTGTGTGTGCGCGCGCGAACACGCGTAGCGGCATATTAAATGCACAGTAAGGGCTAACGCTAATTTTAGATTGGCGAAGCATTCCTTAAAGAAGTCCATTTTCACAGAAGTATGGATGGAAATGATTACTAGCAGAGAAAATGACCTCTGAACTTGCCTTGTCATGAATTTCTTGCTGGTGGTGACGTCACTGTGGCGTGGCGAATTAAAAAGATTATTTAAAATTAAATTATGGGGTTTTACGCACCAAAACCACTTTCTGGTTATGAGGCACGCCGTAGTAGGGGAGTCCGAATTAATTTCGACCCCCTGGGGTTCTCTAACGCACACCTAAATCTAAGTACACGGGTGCTTTCGCATTTCTCCCCCATCGTAACGTGCCGCCGTGGCCGGGATTCGATCCCGTGACCTCGTGCTTAGCAGCCCTACGCCATAGCCTTATTAAGCAACCACGGTGGCGGGTGCTACGAATTTCACAATATTGCCTTCTATTTGGGCCATTTCGGGCAGGAAAAGTCCTCGGAACGTTCCAGGCTGTGCGCTTCGTTTCCTTAGAACGTGACGTGATCCTTCGTCACCGACGTACAATTCATTACGCCCCAGTAGACCTTGTTAAAATTTATGACGTCATGGCGCAGTTGCGCGAGAAGTTCAGGGCGTCGTCGCCACCTGTCATTCGAGTGTGCGTCTTTTCTGTTTCGCGAAGCCTTTTTTCACGGTAAGAGTGATCTCATCACTACTGCAGAAGCGCAATTGAAAGATACCGCGTGCCCTTTTATTTAAGAGAACCACCTTAAATTTCCGCAGGACAAGTGAGAAAATGCCGACCACAGAAAGGTGAGAGGGGGCGATCTCTCCAACGTTACTCACTACATGTTTAGAAGTATTCAAGTTTTAGAATTGAAAGGACTGAAAATTATCATCAACGGGAGCATTTCGGCAACTGTCCTGTTCAGTAATGAAGGAGATGACTTGCAACAAGTGACTGCGAACCTTTGCCAAGAAAGTGTAAGAGTAAGGCTGAAGATTAATACGCAGAAGACTAAGGTAATCTTCAATAGCCTGGAAACCCGCCGTGGTTGCTCAGTCGCTATGGTGTTGGGTTGCTGAGCACGAGGTCGCGGGATCGAATCCCGGCCACGGCGGCCGCATTTCGATGGGAGCGAAATCACCCGTGGTACTTAGATTTAAGTGCACGTTAAAGAACCCCAGATGGTCGAAATTTCCGCAGTCCTCCACTACGGCGTGCCTCATAATCAGAAAGTGGTTTTGGAACGTAAAACCCCATAATCTAATCTAATCTAATAGCCTGGCAAGGGACCGAGAATTCAAGATTGGTGGTTAGCGCCTAGAATTTGCGCAAGAGTGTGTTCATCTCGGTCAGTTACTTAGAGGCGACCCTGATCACGAGATGGAAACTTACAGAATAAAAATGGGTTAGAGTGTATACGGCAGGCATAACCAAATCCTGACTGGGAGCACTACTGCCGTTGAAAAGGAAAGCGTGCAATCATTGCGTTCTACCGGTGCTAGCTTGGAGCCAAGGGTAGGGAAGCGCAGCCGAGGACTGCAGAAAATTAGCTGGGTTAATGACATTACGAAATTTGCCGGCGAAAGTTGTAATCAACTAGCGCACGACAGGTGTGTAAGAGATCGCTAGGAGAGGAATTCTCCCTGCTTTAGTGGGCACAAATGTGATGATAATGATGATGAGGGCAGTACCTTTTATTGTCCCTCGAAGGTTATCGGGAAGTGCCAGCGCATCACCGCACTCTTCGCGTTTTCGTTGCGGGCCTCCGATGTCCGCGATTGCGCCCTCCCACGTCGTTGTCGCAGCTTCTCCGTCGTCTTCCTCGGCTGAGACGTCGACGACCCCGTTCCGCCCTGTGCTCCCCACAGGGCGCCGGGTGGTGGGATCTCTTTTATTTCTCACCGTCGTGCCGAGGCGAGGGCGCTGTTGGGTTCGCGCCACACGCCCGCCTGTCAAGAAAGGCCCGAGGAGTTGTCGCACGGAAGCCCGAGGCCCACAGACGCAACGTCTTTCTTGAGCGTTTCGTGTGTGAGTGAAACACACACGCACACACACACACACACACACACACACACACACACACACACACACACACACACACACACACACACACACACACGCACGCACGCACGCACGCGCACACACACACACACACACACACACACACACACACACACACACACACACACACACACACACACGGGACACATACGCCGCGCACGCGCGCGTTTACAACGTAGGCGCTTAGTAACTTGCCTGGAGAGGCAAAGCAGAAGAGTGGGTCTAAAAATTAACCCGCAGAAACCTAAAGTAATGTTTAACAGTCTCGGAAGAGAACTGCAATTTACAATAGGTAGCGAGGCACTGGAAGTGGTAAGGGAATACATCTACTTAGGGCAGGTAGTAACGGCGGATCCGGATCATGAGACGGAAATAATCAGAAGAATAAGAATGGGCTGGGGTGCATTTGGCAGGCATTCTCAGATCATGAACAGCAGGTAGCCATTATCCCTCAAGAGAAAAGTGTGTAATAGCTGTGTCTTACCAGCACTCACCTACGGGGCAGAAACCTGGAGGCTTACGAAAAGGGTTCTACTCAAATTGAGGACGACGCAACGAGCTATGGAAAAAAGAATGGTGGGTGTAACGTTAAGGGATAAGAAAAGAGCAGATTGGGTGAGGGAACAAACGCGAGTTAATGACATCTTAGTTGAAATCAAGAAAAGGAAATGGGCATGGGCAGGACATGTAATGAGGAGGGAAGATAACCGATGGTCATTAAGAGTTACGGACTGTATTCCAAGGGAAGGGAAGCGTAGCAGGGGGCGGCAGGAAGTTAGGTGGGCGGATGAGATTAAGAAGTTTGCGGGGACGACACGGCCACAATTAGTACATGACCGGGGTTGTTGGAGAAGTATGGGAGAGGCCTTTGCCCTGCAGTGGGCGTAACCAGGATGATGATGATGATGATGATGATGATGATGATGATGATGATATGCAACACGAGAGCAGGCAGGAGAGCATGCAGCACATGCGCACTCATGCCGGCGAACCCGGGCTCAAGCACAGCCAAAACAAGTACACACGCACACGCGCGCGCTCACAAAACACAACTGACCGCACACAAGTGTAAACACGTTCAAGCGTAGGGAAACACAGCGATGGGAGAAGGCGAAGAAATCAGAGTGAAATCGAAACAAAACAAACAGCTACAAATGGAAACTAAGAGAGAGAGAGAGACAGAGAGGGGGGGGAGGGGGGGCACGCGTATGGTATGGTCGCCCTCGCGCGACCCGCGATCGCGGCAAGTCGAGGTGTGCGGCATCCCCCGTCGGACGTGTGGCGGCGGAAAGAAAAAAAAAAGGGGGGGGGGGGGGAAGCCCTCCTTGTCGGCCGCACCGCGCGTGCTGCTATTCCCGGCGCACTGCACGCAACGTTGCGCACGCGACGGCGCTGTGGGCGTTGATCGCCTTTCGCTGCGTTCGCTCTCCGCGGGCACCCAGCGGGGCGCCCTTTTTAAAAGAGCGCGCTCGCCTCCCCCCCCACTCAATATGGGCTTTTTATTGTATAGCCTTGCGGCATGTGCGTTATTTCTCTCGTGGACCTCGTACACGCCAGGTTGTGTCACTGCGTGGTAAGGTACCCCCACTATAAGAACCCATTTAGACAGCCTGCACAAAGCTCGTGGAAGTTTGTCGACGATGTCTACAGGTTGTTTACATATAGCCTAGGCATGTAGACTTGCGGGTATATACTGTGGACAATCTCGTACGGACTTCTTCAATAGCAACTTCAGAATTCTATGGACGACTAATAGATCGAAATGTACCTCTTGACAAATTTCTTCTGCAGTCCGAATATCCTGCATGGACAAAAGCAGAGGGATACAGAGAGAGGGAGAGAGACAGATAAGCGGGGTGGGAAAGGCAGGGATGTCAACCCGGAAAGATTCTGGTTTGCTACCCTAGCTGCCCTGGGGGAAGTGTAAGGGGAAATGAAAGATCAAAAATATGGCGAAGAGAAAAAGCAAAGACACTAAAAAAAATAGAGGAGGTTGGGAACGTACGTGGGAACTTTAGTCATGCTTTTACAAATATACAGGAGCGCAAATCAGTCTGTGATATGTCTGTTTGAATGCGTTGTCATTCTTAACGTACTTCGCGTACTTTTAGGGGACTATATATTTAGGTATCTGTCTATGTTTGTATCTATGTGTATATTTATTTATTTATTTATTTATTTATTTATTTATTTATTTATTTATTTATTTATTTCACGTACTTTCAAGGCCCGAAGGCGTTACAGAAAGGAGTGGAGTCAAAACAAGAAGTAATGCAGTAAAAATACAAACAAAAAGTACTAACAAAACATATTAACAAAAGGCATTCTGAACGGCGGTCTTGAAGTTAGTAGGGTCGGTGATGAGTGCGATTGAGGCGGGAAGGCGATTCCAGTCCGCGCTTGTCCTGGGGATGAACGAGTCACTGTACCTGTTGGTACGGCACAATGGCACCCCGATTTTAAGGCTGTGGTCAGTGCGGGCCGAAATATAAAACGGAGGGGCAAGAAGGGTTTCCTTTAGAAGGGGGTTCAAGCGAGAAACTTTGTGAAAAAGGGAGAGACGGGAAGATTTACGGCGTGGCGAAAGATCATGTAAGAGTTCGTTTCATTGAAGAGATACTCGCATAGCGAGTATGTATGTTAGTAAACATTTCCCGCCTGATTGGGTCACTGGCTAATCATGCAGTCGCCGAATGGGTATCGTATCGGGTCGCCGTGCTGAGGTAACAGGGTTCGAAACCAACCATCGGACCAACTTGGGTCGCCGAGTTTGTGGCACTGTGTACACACTTGCCGCTCTTCAACGAATTGCTTTCGCGCCGAGATGAGTCACTGCAGGCGCGCAACTGTGTTTAGTACCGCTGTTCGAGGAAACTCTTCGACGCCGACTTGAAGTACTGGGTGGGTACCGGAATGCCAGACACGCTAAAACGCTCCATTACCAACACCAACGACCGGCTGCGCGTTCGCACCGATATACCTGGTCGTATGCGGCCGACTTCTGCGCTCCCAAGCAGTCTGCGTTGCAGCCTGTGCTCTTTGACTGACACTTGTTGCGTACCTCGCCGCTGCCGCCGTGCGAAAGCCGTTGAGGAACTCCCCTTACCAGCGTTCCTCTAAAGAAATTGTGACCGCCTTTTTTGTGCTCCAACAACCAACCATTTTCCGTCCTATCAATCAATCAATCAATCAATCAATCAATCAATCAATCAATCAATCAATCAATCAATCAATCAATCAATCAATCTTTATTATTAGATAAAGATGCTTTACAGACAGAGGTATACAGAAGGAGGTAAAACTGAATTAGGACCTCCTGTTCATGGTTAACATATAAAAGTTCCATTGGTGACAAACAGCAGCCGAATCGGTGCAATTACAGAAATGATAAATAATGAGTACAGATATAAGTAAACGAAGATATTACCAGGCATCAATATATCGGCAGTAAGCAATACTGTGAAGTATTGCTTGAATGTAAACGTAGTCTGGAGACGATAATTAATTAAATCTAAGCTGATATACTGCCCACTTACGTCCGCTCGCCTCACGGAGCGCCCATCGACAACAGCCGGCGTGGACGCGGGCTCCATCTTGGGGGTGCGTGCTTGTGCGGGCGACGCACGTAGGAGAGACTTATATTACGCACCGAAAGCGGCACCGCCGTCGGCTGTGAAAGCGAGCCGGTCGCCGTCGGGTGAAAGCGCGGTCCGGGCACAGCTTCGGGCGATGCGCCCACGGGGTGACCGCGTTTGATACCGACTGCACCACGAGTGGGCCATTAACGACCTGCCCACAATGTCTGCCTCTGCGCTGGGACGGCGGATGCGTCCACACACTGTCCTTGCTGGGTGAGGATGAGCGCTATCGAATGTTTCCAATGTTTCTAAGCAAGTGAAGAAGAAAATAAAAGAAAGAAATTGGCATGCAGTAGGAACGCTGCACAGATCTGTGACCGAAGCGGTTGGGCGAGTTGCTCAGGAGTCATGTTTAACGTCTGAAACAGTCCGAACAAAGAGCAGGAGAGAAGCGGGGGCGTAGGCAAGAATAAGAAGAAACGACGTGTAGTCGTTTATTGTTCTTTCGTCCCTGTTTGCTCGCGCTGCTTCATTCGTTACAACGAATCCGTAACCGTATTTACGTCCCCGTTTGTCAGACGTCTGGCAGCGCAGTTCCTGGTGTGCATTTCGCCGTTGCTTTCTCCATTTGAGGGCGTTGATTCTCTCCTGTTCCATTCGCATTGTGTAAATATTCGGCGACGCCAATCGTCTAGCTAGCAGTAACTGTTCAATGTGAGCGGGACGTCTAAAGCTAACGGCCGGCCTGTTTTGCTTGACGACCCGTCGGATAAAGAAGGAATACTGCTACAAGGGAGAAAGTTCATAGGGCCGCGGATTAGCGAACGTCCTCGTGCACGCTTGATGATGATGGTATTGGTGGAGATGATGATGATGATGATGATGATGATGATGATGATGATATTACCGACTGTACAATTGCCGCGTCAGTCTCTTAAACCCTTCATGGAGACTGTTTTTGTCTGAAGAAGTGTGCCGCTTCTTACAACACTCATTATAAATATACGAATGCATTTCTATCGATTTGCTTTCGCATTCAATAAACTTTCTTTTCAAGTTCAATTAAATGTCAAGCATGGCTTTTGGAAGTGGGGGACCTGTGAGACAGGATCGAAAGCATGCACCTTAATCAGCAGATGTTTAATAAGTGCATTTTTGCCTGAGAAGGAAACCATTGTATGTGCGCAATGTATATTGACACTATATCCAATTTTCTCTCGTGTTACGTACTGTGTATCTGAATTGTGCCTGCAGAGTCCACAACATATCTAATCTGCCATTTTATAATGCACTCTTTTCTCTCTTGTAACAGTTCGTATCTTTAATGTTTGTGGAATTTAAAATGTGTCATTGTACAATATGTCTTTTTTTTTATTTTCGTGATGTGATCGTACATTTCCGTGTGACTCATGTGAAAATGAGTAGCCGGCATCGTGAGATGCCGGCGCCAACATCTCATTATTTATCCACGTCAATAAAGAAACAAAAATGCGCGTTTCGCGGCGACACAGAGTATAGAGTCGAGTCATCGCCCAGTCACTGCAGGACACGCTTGATTGACATCAGATGCTTCCTGACTCACCTCTCGCTGCAGACGGCTTTCCTTCGCGACCAAGGAAGAACTTAGTTGCTCAGACGTTCACTAATCTCCGAGCAAGGCTGTATGGCCTTTCTTCGGCCACGAGGAAGGAGCCGAATCGAAAGCGCCCGTTGCGGGAAAGGTGTACGTACCCCTCGATGAGTCGCGGTCATCCCCGCTTTCGACCTCGGCGGGACGTCGTCGTGTCCGAAAGTCTGCGCAGCAAGAAACGCAGAGCGCTCAGTCAGGGTCGCGCGCTTCGTAGTCCGTCGAATCGAATGCGATGCGGCGCTCGTGCGAGTCTTTTTTTTTTCTCCGCGTGGACAACACAGCCGCGCGGCGCTGAGCGATGCCTTCAAACAAGGCAGGCGCGGTTGAAGTCTGGGAGATGAGAAGGAGACAGGCAGGCGCCGCGACTGTTCTCTTTCTTTTCTTTTTCTTTTCTTTTCTTTCTTTCTTTCTTTCTTTTTACTTTTTCTTTTTTTGTTTCTGCTGAGATGCATGGCCCCGAAGGTCGAGTACGCGAGGCGAGGTTAATGGCGAGAGAGCGTGGCGCCTGGCCAGAGCAATTCGAAGCGAAGGCCGCCGCCTTGTCGAGTAGTAGTAGTGGTATAGTAGTATACGTGGACAGGATCGACACAGGCGGGCGCCATTAGAGATCGACGCTGGACTCGGAACGGAGGCTGCGCGGTGTGGGGCTTGCTTTTTTTCGTGCGCTGGACGCGGTTGCGTGCACACTGTGAGAGTGATATCGGTTTCGTATCAGTCTATATACACAAGGCTCGAGGTGACTTAGCACGCCCGAACACAGCTGATCATTCCTATCTTAAGTGAGCTATGATGCGGGTAAAAATTACGGCAATGGTAAGTCGGGCCATAGTCGTATTTTAAGTCGTAATATATAGCTCATGGGGGCGAGATTTAGCGGGTCGTGAATCTCATAGTGGAATAGCGGAGAGCCGCGTGAGTGGCAGAACTTGAGCGCATGAGTTTGTGCCATGACCGTTTAACCCTTAATCGAACGAGATCAACACGGGCCATGAATGCGAGCGATGGAACTGAACCTGCCACCAACCGAGTCAGATGAGTGCAGCAGTGACACCGATACCGATAAGCGCGGGCTGTATACCGGCACCAATTGCTTGGTAGGTCATTGGACTCGTTGCAAAGGTTTTGCCAAGTGCCTTACTCGGTCCTTCGATAGCCCATCGATGACCTTCGATGGCCCATCTTCTATGCAATGCCCAAAGAAATAATTGTGATGAAATGAGAAATTTCCAGGAACAAGATAACGTGAGCTGGCACAATATAGGATGAGAGATTGGAGATCGCTGGTAGACGTCTTCGTCCTACAGGGAACATAAAGTCAGCTGATGATGAGGCCTGAGAGAAAAGCACTGAAAGAGAGCAAGATAGAAAATGACTAGAGAAAGGAGGAAGGAAAGGCCGGGAGGTTTACCAGAGATGGGACCGGTTTGCTACCCTGCACAACGGGAGGAAAAGAGGAGGTGCATTGGAAACGAAAAGGATATGGAGAAAAACGTAAATGAGCATAAAACACGTAAATGAGCATAAAACACGAAGTGCTTTAACAGCCTATTTCTCTTGTCTTGGATCAACCGACAAAACAGAGCACGCTGTTTCATTGCGTCTCTGCACTGCCATACATTAGCAAACAAAAAGAAGGGCGAAGGCGTGCTTATGTCTTCACGGCACGTTGGGAGCCAGAGGAGCCAGACATAAAGAAGAAGTAAGAGGGAGGGAGGCAACAAGAAGGTTCTTGGTTCGTGCAGTTCTTGGTTCAACAAGAACTGCACTGGTTCTTGCGCTTCTGTCGGCAACAAGCCGATTACATTTGTGAATATAAATTGCGACAATCTGCCGGGCTTGGCCTTGCGCTTTGTGTCGTGACACCAAGACTACTACCCTGCAGGGCAGTAGTCTGGTGTTCAACCGAGCCGTCTCGGTAACTTTCTGGTGTCTGTAGACCGTAGTTCAACAAGCAACACGGCGATAACGAAGACCTACCGTCTGGCAGTGGCAGAGAGTGAAACCTTTCGGTCTCACCGACCTCGACCATTTCAAGTCATGTCGCTCTTCAGACACCTCCATACACTACATAATCGAGCAATCCGCGGCCTGTCGCTCACGGGCGAGTCAGCCCCTTCTATGTCCTCTGGTTTGCTCGCACTGCGTGGAACTAATGAGATAGTTGCGTGGGCAGCGGCTGGTGCCTGAGCCTATACTGGGTAGTGTATAGTTGCAGGGCCCGTCAGTAGTACTCCGTGCGCGCGCGGAAACTTAAAGCGCGCAGCTGTGCGCCTCTCAGAAGCGGAGCAATAACAAACGCAGCTTAAAGAGAATAAGAGGAATAACGAACTCCACGGGGCTTGCGGTCCATGGCTGTGATCTTGTGGCACTCCTCGAGCTGAAGCTCGCTGGGGAAGGGCCGGCCCGGGCCGGCCCAACCGGCCTGGACGTGTGGCGAATAATGTAGGCAGATGAAAAAGTTTCCGCGACAAATATGTCAAGGTCTCTTGCCTCCGCAGATCCTCCTTTCTTTTTTTTTTCTCTGTGGGCGTGATTTTTCGGCTCGGGCGCGTCTACCTTAAAGGATAATGTCTTCGCTTTTCCCGCGAGTGAGAAACTTGGACTACGCTAAAGGGATCGCTGGTGGCGCTTCATCTACCCAGCGGATCGCGTTTCCCGTTTCTATCATCGGCGTTCACCGCTCGATTGAACTTACCTGAATTGCCTGCAGCGCGAGCAACGCACAGGGGCCACGATTGACAAAGTTATTTTCTTTGCCATGCGGCAAGGGTGTACGAGAATCGGGAGGCGCCCTGACGACGTCACGATAACGACGACGACTACGCACGCCATCGTCGTCGACGTAACGGAAATTAACTAGCATTCGGGGGACAGAGGACTCAAATCACACCGGCGACTTGAGGTCGGGGGACCATTTGCGACTGGCGACCAAAAAGCGACTGAAGGCGACCGATGCTCAGACCGTCGAGGGCGACTCGACAGTCACCACCTCCTCACAATTGCATCACCACGTGAAATAAGTATCAGCGTTTACGGGCGTCCTGTTCCTGCACTTCTGATTGCTTTAGTGGTTTTGTGACTGCGATTGCGCGACCGCAAAATCGAGCTGCGAGCTACTGGCCCGAAATGGTACCTTCTGAGAAAAGCGACCATTTGCGACCAACTTGGTCGCGCAACCGTTGTCCATCTCCGGTATGAATGAGCTTTTAGAGATTTCAACAGGCGTCGGAGTAATGGTATCCTGTACGAATATCTTTACGAGCTCACTAAGGAACGCCAGAGGCTCGATAAAGACAGGCGAAATGAGAAGTCAGTCCGGTCCGGCCCAGCCCAGTGCAGTCAGTCAGTCGGTCGGTCGGTCGGTCGGTCGGCCAGTTGAGTGAGTGTTGCTTGTGATGCGTGGTGCTTGTGTACTCATAATGGATGCTGATAGAGGTGTGTACGCGGACAGCACGACGCGCGCGCGCGAGTGAGTGAGTGAGTGAGTGAGTGAGTGAGTGAGTGAGTGAGTGAGTGAGTGAGTGAGTGAGTGAGTGAGTGAGTGAGTGAGTGTGATCGATCTATGAGTTGCTGGTAGCAATGAGGCACCGCCATCGTTCCAGTGTAGACGGCACGTGCTCTTTTTCGCAAGCGAACGGAAGACGAATGCCCTACTCGACAGGCCACGCACCTTTCGAGCGGCCGTGCTCTCCTCTCGTTTCGCATAGCGCTTGTAACGAATAGGGCTTCGGGGCACACTCACTGTACACCGTCGCGTTCGCACACAGGGCGTGGCCAGTGTACACTATGTACAGTTTATACTGGCTGTCGTTCGAGCCGGTTCTGAGCCATATACCATCGACTTCCCGAGGCCGAGTAATTCGAACGCGTGCTGTATGTTCCCGGGTACAGGCCGCTCCTACAGCACGCAGCGGGCTGCACTTTACAGCGACTTACCATGGGCTACGGTGGACGACATTTTTTTTTTTTTTCTCCCACTGTTTGGGCGTCTCGACGTGATCAAGCTCGGAGAGCCCTTCCATCGTTCCGGAAGCTGACATATTTATACTCCCGATCACTGAAGTTTATGACCCCTAACGGTATCTAATTTTATACTTTGTGCTAATATGATCTAACTTGCACTTTGTCAGAGACCGCCACAACCGCAGCCCTCTGGGCAGACTGAGCACCAGAGGTACGGTTGTTGCACGAGTCCCCGTCGGACTTGTTTATCTTCCTTATCCTCGGGACAGAGCAGCACAGAACGTGAACGTCGGGTGATGTAATAGGGAAAGAAAAAACAAAGCTACAGCGAGCTTTTACCAATAATGGTATGCATTAAAGCCTGCACGAAATTCGATCTTCTGGGATGACATCGTGCACAAACCACGGCAGTAAAGCACGCGGATCCGACGCCACGTCGAAATCTAAATGACGCAAAGCTTGCATATATGAGTTAGCGAGGCAGCAGACCACACCAATGACACGAGCACAGCGACGTCACCTGTACTTTGTTATGTAGCTAGCTGTCTGTCTCCCGAGGACGAAGGCCATGCGTGATGCTTTCTGACTGATGATGGATGCGGATGAGGGGTGCACGCGCACAGTACGACAAGCAGGACAACGCGCATGTAGATATCTTAAGGCTTTCATACCTCTTGTGTCGCAGTGACACGTTCACTCTCGGGGATCGGCGCGGAACGGGCGCACACCCAGGGTCGAAGCTGCCGGTTTGGGCACATTCCCACTGGCACATATCCGCCGGGACCCAAGTTGTAAATAAGGCCAGACAGCAGCCGGCAGCGAGTTGTCTATTAGTAGGCGCACATACGTGCACAAGCGCATTGCGAACTATAATTTACATGCTTCAATGTGCGTAAAGATGTAAATTGGTCTATAACTCTCACACCCTTACACCCTTAAGGAAATAAGTGGGTGCGAGTTACAGATTGATTTACACCCTTATACATCTTTAAGGGTGCAAATTAGACTACAGTGCTGCTCAAGTTGCGCGCTATCGGCAACGCAGCGGCTAGCACATTCCCAGGGGTCAAAGTTTTCTGTACATGTCCCGCAAATCTGTAATTCTATCCGCAGAAAATTTAGTCTCAACTCATCTTTTGCATCTTCAGAACAATCATACTGCAGCGAAACAGGTAAAGTATTTCTAACGAGCTACACGACGACGCACTGGAACCGAGAGCGAACAACTCTACACCTTCCAACTCCTTTCACTAAAACATTTCGCACACATTATTCGTATTTGCAGCAAAGACGCACTCTGAAGTGTCTTAACTTCTACATGGGACGAGATTTTAAACACCGTCATTTTCACCGGTGCTTCCGCTTATCGCGCGCTATTTCAGCGTCCACGATCGTGCGCACGGAGCCTGATGGGTTAGTATGCGGACTATGGGCGGGCGGATGCGGTATCCTACAGCGGCGCGTGTGTGTGGAGTACCGGTCGGCCCGCATATAAAGACGCGGCTTACATACAAGCGGTCAGTGGCGGAGCGATCGCGCACATGCCTGAGCATAACCGCTCGTGTTCGACCTCATTAAAGAAGCCAGGTGTTCGATGGGCGCGGAAGGATCGAGGAATGCCGGCTAGCAGCCGCTTGACGCCCTGCGTACACAGGCACACAACACGCACCTCGCATTGCCGCCGGGTTGCGTTTAATTCTGCGCGCTACGTGTCCACCCTCGAGAGGGCGCCGTCGCAGCTGTTGGCGCGACGTCTAAAAAAAAACACAAAAAAAACGCTCCGTGTCTTTTGAGGCGACCGTATACACGACGACCGCGCTATGTACCGCGTGTTTCGGCGACGACTACCCTGTCTTTTACTCGATCATGACGTGCTCTTTCTTTCTTCCCGAAAAAAACGCGCAAATAAAAAAAAAACAGAAATGACGTGCGCGTTCGAACCGATCGAGCACGGAGCTAAAGCTGTAATAGTGACAAGGCATGGTCATTGGCATTCACAAGTGACGTAACTCGGCCCACACATTTAAAAAAAACTGAGCAAAGAAAAGGAAGGGGAGGGGGCAGTGTACAAGAACAGCACACACATAAGAGACTATAGGCGACACAAACGTACGACATAAGTGCAGTGTTTATGTCATCCGCTTTCTATCTTGCATTGTGTTTTTTTGTGCGCCTTTCTGGTTTGCACGCTGTCTCGACGGCTGGATAACTGCCGAGGGAAGGGTGGTGATTTGACTCGTCTAATTAACTGGGCTCATCCATTCGTTGTCGTGGTTCCCTCCCGTTCATCCTTTTCTCCGGTTTCCAGGTAACGGTGGAGTGAGCGCTTTTAGTCGTTGTCCACGCTGCGCGAAACGTCTGGTTAGGAGGTGCGGTGGTGTGACACGTGGCAAGCGATTAATTAACACCCTTGGTGATGTTGAGACGCAACAAACACCTCCACCGCCAAGAGATCGGACCTGAGGGTGAACAGATGTCAGGTTGCCCGAAGCGTCGATGCTCGGCCGCGGCCTTGGGGATCGTTCTAGTTCTGTTAGCTGTGTTAGGAATGGCCTGCCGAGGTGCCAACATGCAAAGTTTCTCAGCCAGCTGCAGCAGCAGGGTAGGCATTTTCTGGGAAGCCACCGTCATTCTCCTGTGTGAGCACTGTGTGAGCACTGTGTGAGCACTGTGTGAGCACTGTGTGAGCAGGACAATGCGCCGAGTGAGCAACTCTTCGTCGCCGCTACGACTAAACGCGACCGACGAACAAGGCTTTGTTACTGAACTCGCCACCGCCGATCTGGTCTGCCGTGAGCGGGGGAGTTCCCGAGGGAATGTATCTGGCGGCAACGTCCCACGCGCCTTTGAGGACGCAAGACAATGGAGAACCGGCGGCCACGCTGCGGGGGTCAGCTTGGGGAATAAGAGGCGCCTCCTTTGGTCAAGACGTAAGCCCCGAGTTCTGCGAAGCCCGTCTCATCTCGGTGGGGGCAGTGAAACCAGTGCGTACGTGTGTGTGTAAGCCCCCCCCCCCCGCTCAAAGGCGGCTCGGCTATGTTGACTGGTCGAACGTTTCCCTCACCTAGGGATCTAGGGAGCACGGAGTGTTTATAAGCAGCTGTTTGTCGGCTGCTAGTGTGTGCTCGTCATCGTGCTCGTGAGCTGTGTGCTCGAGCTCGTATGCTGTCTGCTTCGTCTTGCGTGCTCCGTTTGGGAGTCCCGCTCGACTCTCGGATGTGTCTCATGTTCTAATGTAAATTACTGTAAATAAATCCTGCTCGCCTAGTTCTGTCCCCCCAAGTTCCTCGCTATGACCTACAACCCTTACAACTGGGGGCAGCGGCGAGATCGTCCGACAACTCCTACAGCTGGTATCCCACAGCAGCTTGAAGGCCCAACCCTCGTTTCATTGTGTCCACGTACCTGGGAATACAGAGGAATATACAGGCACACGCACAGACACACTCGTCGGCGTAACCGAGCAACACGCCTACCGGACGCTACGAACCCCGTATCGTTTTGCAATGTTTTACTCCCTCTCTCTGTCTTCCTCCTTTCTAGTCGTGGTCAACTCTCGACAAGACAGAAATAGGTTGCCTAATTTAGGAACATCACTAGCGATACATATAAAACACCTTTCTAAAGAAAAAGAACTCTGAGCTCGTGGCCCCAGCCGAGCGCGTCTGCATTCTTGTTCCGGCCAAATGCGACCATCTCATTCGTCTCCCGTTTCTTTCCGACCTTTGCTTCAGCCATGCAAGAGGGTCATGGTCGCTGTCGAACGAGAATTTAGCGCCTCGAATATCGTATCCTGGCTTTTGTACTGCCCCCCCCCCCTCCATTCCGTGCAAAAACATTCTTTCTCCGAGGTGCTAAACGCCTCTTCTCACGGTGTCAGTTTTAGACTGAGGTACTGCACAGGGTGTGTTTCACCGCTTTCGTTAATTTGGGCAAGGACAACAGCTTGACCACGGCTGCTGGCGGCGGACGAGAGAATGCATTCTCCGCAGAAGTCTGGCGAGTCAAGTACAGGCCGTAAAGACAAAGCTTCCTTCTCGAGCAATCCACATTTTCGAAGTAGCATGGCTAATCTTCACTTTCATGCGACTCACGCACTAACACGGTCTTTCTCTTGTCCACAAATGACCCGCACTAACGCAAAGAGAAAACAAAAATGCGCTTCGTATATTACGCGCTTCAAACGACACGAAGAATCGAGCTTATTTCTTACTTCTACCACGCACGCTCTAAGCGATAGTAAAACGCTGCTGTCTGATGAATACACGTGCGACACACGCACCAACGCTTAGCTTCTTTGTGTCCGAGCACGACACACCTCAAAGGGACAGTACTAACAGTTTCGAAATCGTGCGGTTAACAGCGGCTCCGCTAAATACCGCGTCTTTCTTCCAAAGAAAAAAATCTCGCGAACACTTTTGAAAAGTTAACTGAAACTTAAGCATGCCCTACAGGTTTCTAACAAGTAACCTAGACTTGGCGGTGCAAGCGTAGCTTAAAAAAAAAAAAAAAAAGGAATCCTATCTGCGAGAAGAGAAGACATATCGAAAAAACAATGTTCCCAAAATTTACGCCAGCGGAAACCGCCTCCTTAAACCGCACTCGAGGTGGGCGCTCTCTGAAAACTCGTGTCAAACATGTCAAATACAAATTGTTCGTATGTCGTTCCCTTCGCTGCAGAGCCCCGATACATTTCGTACTGTCCACCTGCCTTTCTGGCATTGCCCTCGGAATGCACTGCTTGGTATGACTACGTCGCGTCGCCTGACCGCCGCGTTTTCCCCTGTCAGACCGGCTACACCTCGAAAAGAACTAAACGAGGGGGAATGTAATTGCCCCCTTGCTCTTGTCCTCCACCGCACCGAACGAAGCTTTCTTTTCCCCCTCGTCTGACGGTTCGGACGCGCTCTGACTCGACACATTGATGCCGACAAACGCGCCTTTCTCAGTTTTTCTCGGCGCTTCCCACAGGGTTTAGTGGCTTTAGATTTACTCGGCCGCGTTGTCTTTTCTGCCGCAAGACTGAATTTGCGACGCCTCTTTCTCTCGGCACTGTTTTTGGTGTTCCGTTCCGAGCGCCTTTCTTTTCTTTCCGTTGGTGGCTCCTCCGCCTGACCAACTTCCTGAATTTCCGCCGGGGAAATCAGCATGATTTCCTCCTCCGGCTTGACTGTGACTCTGGAGCTACCCGTTTCCTCCTCTTTCTTCGCACTGAGTTCTTCATCGTAGTTCAGCGCCTGACTTTCTTCCTGACTTTCGGAAGGTGCAATCGCCAAGATTTTCTTCCCCGGCTGGACTACGTCTCCCGAGCTATCTACTTCATCCTCCTTCTCGGTATGGTGTTCAGCGTCACAACACAGTGGCTGATCCTCTTTCTGATTTTCTGTCGAGGAAATCGGAAGAATTTCCTCCTCCGGCCGAACTACGCTTCCTGAGCTCGCGGTTTCATCCTTTCTTTGCACTGTGTTCCACGTCTTAACATAGCGCCAGGCTTCCTATCTGAATTTCAGTCGAGCAAGTCGGTTCCTCCCGATATTCCTCTGCGGAAAGCTTGTATTTTGCGAGCAAAACCGCCTTCACTAAAGTGTACCTTTCTGCCTTGGCTTAACTTAGCCGGACTATGACCTGCGCGACCTCTCCCAGCATGAACTCAAACAACAGCTCCGGCCATTGTGTCCAGTTGAAACGATCGCTTCTCACAAATCCGTTCGAAATGAATCAGCTAGAGACCCATGCCATCGCCTATTTTGTACGGTTGAAGCAGACTCGTCATTTTCACGCTTTCTGTTTGTGGCGGTGTCCTGCGCCCTAGCCTCATGATGTCTAGTCTTGTTTCCGTGAGCTCAATTTCATGCTGCCTTCGTTCCCTTTCAAACTGAATATCTTCCTGCCTTTGTTTCTCATGCTTCTCGCGCTCTTTCTCTTCCGCCCGTTCTTTCCTCTCGCGCCTCCATTACCTCGCATTCCTTCTCGCGACATATTTTTTACCAAGCCTCCGTGACCTCGTCCTCATCGAAACTCACTGCGTTAATCGCCGTACGAATTTCGGGCTTCCTTAACATATGGCTAATCTCCATACCGAGCACTTCTGCCAAGAGCAACAGCTCCTATTTCTTTAACACTTAATATGCATGCTTTTCAAGAGCCAACCACAAATTACCCTGTATTGACCGCACACCCGGTGGCGATAAACTACAGCTAATTGCCCGATAGAACGCTGTCCTTATCGTCCGGCAAAACGTAGTCCCTCTAGCACTCACCCAACGTGGAGCTTGCGAAGGTCGTGTCTACCGGAGCCACGTTCACAGGTCCGCCTATCCCAGATGGTGGGACTGCCTCCAGCTGCTATTTGTTCGAGTTTCCTCGAGTTGTCACAAACTACACGCCGTTACTGCGACGGTTGTGTCTCCCTGAACCACGAAGAGGAGGTCTGCCGGTCCCGGATCCACCGAAGTCGCTCTTCCTTCCGTATAGTTTCCCTCGACCTTGCAAACTTCGCGTCTCCCGGAGCCACGTACACAGGTGCGCCGATCGCAGAACGTGAGGACTGGTTTATTGATGTCACCACTGCCAACCAGTTGTTGCAGCTAGGTTGGCGTTGAGGGCATGGAATCTACCAAGCCCATCGACTACGACGTCAAGTTGTAGAAAACGAAGGAAAAAGGGTTTATTAGATTAGTTACACGGCTTCAGTACGGAAGCCCACTCCATCAGGAGCAAGTTTATCGTCTCAGTTGACATCAGGACCCTCTGTCTTCACTGTTGAAAAGCATCTGCTTTTCACCCCGTCGTCTCCCCTGGGCGAGTCGACTAGGGAATCTGAAGGCTGTCCAGCAGCAAATCACCATCGTCGACTCCGTTGCGATACCACGTACGCCCACGCTATCCATAACCCGCAGTAACTCCGCCTCGAAGAAACTGGTTTGGAACTTGTGGAAGCAAGAAATCATCCGGCGACACCTAATTCGTTCGTCGTTGCCCACCCCGTTCTTCACTCAGTCTGCCACGTGAAGGGCGGGCTGAGGGCCTTTCGTGGAATCCTGCAACAGCTGGGTTACACGCTGTCTCGACGGCTGGATAAGTGCCGAGGGATGAGTGGTGATTTGTCTCAATCAACTGCGCTTTTCCATTCGTTGTAGTGGTTGCCTACCGTTCATCCTTTTCTGGTTTGAAAGTGCGGTGGTTTCACACGTGGCAAACGTTCATTTAACACCCTTGGTTGTGTTGAGATGCAACAATATATATATATATATATATATATATATATATATATATATATATATATATATATATATATATATATATATATATATATATATATATATATATATATATATATATATATATATATATATATATATATTCAGTCGACTCCCGTTAATTCGACCTTGGTTAATTCTACTTTTCACTCAATTCGAGCGCACTGGAACTTCCCGGCTAGCCACTATATACATTGGGAAACTCACTTAGGAAAACTCGTTTAGTTCGAACGCTAAAGCAGCTAGTGCATTCGACAACCATCTCCATCAGCCATCTGGTAATGCGCGTAGCATTAGGGAGCATTAGGAATGAAAACAAGGAATTCAGCAGACGACGTTACTGCTTCACTAGGCGACGATGGTGATGGCAGGAACGTGTCTTTAAGTGATCATAACTACCTACTTGCAATGTGCCGCGGGCACATCTCAAGCAGGTATGATGGTTTTCTCAGCGCCGACGACCGCGCTCAGGTATGTGGGCCGCTTGCCTATGATGCTAGATATGGTTATTGTGACTTTGTATTAAAATAGGCTGTTGATGACAACAGACTACATCAAGCAATGACAAGAATTAGAACTCGTTAATTTTGTCATCACTTGTTAATTCGACCTTTCGGATGATTCGACCAAATCTTGCGTTCCTCTAAGGATCGAATTCAAGTCGACTGTGCTGGCAAATGCCATTCTTTTCCCCCCTATACCCCACGCACACGTTTGACAGTAAGGGAAGGGGGTGGGGGGCGCAAGAGTCTCTATCACACCTCCGGTATAGTATGCCTATGGTTTCTGTAACTCGTTGTGGTTCAAGATGGCACTGCCAGCGCTGATACTTCCGTCGGTGCCTGCGGTGTTCGCACATTTCGTAAACGTTAACAAGCCTAGGACAAACTGAAGCCGAGCGTCTGCTCCTTTACGTTATTAGCACGTACTCGTACGTACGCTCCCGAGTTGACCACCTGCCAGAAGGGCGCATGCTATGCTCATCTACACGCGTACGCTTGTATGCAGAGAGGTCCCTGTCGTCCGAATGCGGCACCGTAGTCGAAGGCAACCGCCCGCATCGAGCAGTAAAAGCAATCGCACGTGCACCTTACATCTTCATACGTAGTACGTGCGCGCGCGTTTACATTTAAGATCGTTTCCGACGCCTTTTCGGTACCCGTATACGCGCGAACAAGCCGCGCGCAGAGCAGGCGCTGCGGCTACGCTATCCCGGCGGCCCTGACGCTTCCAGGTCTACGCACACGCACAGCGTATACTTTATGAGGCCGTCCCTGCGCAGTCGGACTCGTTCGTGTGTAGTAGGCGAAACCGAGATGGCGGAACAGGCGAAGTTCACTTCGAGATATATATCTAAGGCGAGACAGAGCCATGGGAGGCGCCCGATTCCGTGGATATTACGACCAGCGCGAGTGCATATATATCGGCGCGCAGGTTGGGAACGGTCGCAGTGCACCGTTGGAGTGCGCTAGCCCCTCTCGGTGCGGATGCGCACATCTTGGAGATGGTGTAGCTATACTAACTCGGAGGCGTGCCGCACGTGCTGCCTTTAAGGCAGAACTCGCACGCCTTTCTCGCGCTTCGCAGACTGAACGGCAGCAACGCGCTACACGTGATACGGGATCGAAACGAAGGCGAAGGGTTCGCAAGAAGTGCCATGGGCACGTATAGGGATCGGCAGTGGGCGATCAAGTGAAGGTTCAGCCCTCGGTGTCGATTCTTTCGACGTGGAAACTTGTTGGCCGGAATAAGACAAGCCGTCTTGTCGAAACGTTAGCTATCCTTGTTCGCTCACTCTAGATTACACGATGCGAAGCATTCGCTTGCGTCTCGCTCGCGTGGACGGGAGGCGAAAGTTTAAAAAAAATGATTTAGAAAGCCGACAGATAACGTACGCGCGTTTTCCTGAGAAGTTCATATAGATTGGCCGGAGAAGCCTATGAACTTCCGGCCTTGCATTTGTAGGCGGCTGATAAGAAACACATATATCGGCTTTCTGCGAACGACCGGTCGGAAAATGTGTGGGCTACAATCGACCAAAGGAAATAGATTCTTTAACGACCTTATCTACAGACAGTACGTAGACTAAAGATAATGGCTAAGGAAAAGTCGAAAGGACATATGTATAGGGTGGGCAGAGTAGTTCAGAAGGGAACCATAGACAAGGTGTAGGCTGTCATAATTCATTTTATTAAGAAAAGGTGCAATCTTGAAGTGGTTCACGTGCAAGCGCGTACATGTGCGTGCCTATCTGCTACAATAATTAAATTTTCGCCAATTGGCTTCAGGGCAAATGTTGTCGTTGTGGATTTGGAAGCCGTGCAGTATTTAAATCCCGCGCGCTGAGTAGAAGCCTTGAGAATATACCGCCAGCTTTTGATATACCCGTGCCTAAAACGTGCCGCTCGCGACGCATTGGCGTTCCACTTTGTTTCTTATTAAGCGGCTCTGTTCGGAGAGAAATCGCAAGGTGGGTAAGTGTAATGAAAGAGGTACATGGAGCCTTCGAGGAAGTCTTATTCTCGTGAAGACTCAATAGAAAGGAGCAGATTGACGTCTGTCTTTCCATCCCTGTACCGGGGATCGAATCCCAGACCAACAACCCTTTCCGTGGCGGTCGCTCTGCCATCTGAGCTAAACAAGAGGCCTGCAGATGGCAGCACGAGAAGGAATTATCCGGCAGCGCCAAGCGCGAGGAGTTAGACTGAATTAAAAGGAATTTCGTTTTAGCAACACAATACGTATAGAGGCATGATACGTGTGCTATACAGACACCTTTCGATACTCAACAAAAATTCCAACAGAATTGCCCGGTTTACTTTTGGCACGCAGTACGTGAACATTTTTTCAGTGGTATAGTTGCAAGTGGAAGACTTGAAAATACCGCAGGAATAGTTTGTGGGCGAGAAACGTCGCGGAAAGACATTCATATAGTTCTGACAATGAATGCATGACAGGTTAACGGCTACTAAGACATAAAAAGGGCAGTTCCGGACACGCACCACCACCACCATCTGCTAAAGTGGTCCCGTTCACCTTCGCACGCCACGGGGGCCTGCGCGGAGTTCCGATACCTGGGGAAGCACGTCGTGCCGTACGCGCAAAAAGGTGCTTTCGTGTGCGCACAATGCACGTAATGAATGGACAGGTATACTTCAGCAACGTGAGCCATGTCACCGCGCGCGCGCTCGGCCGCCACACGTGAGGCGAGCAGTTCCAACGCGCGTCCTCAATCATTCGAGCTCGTGTCACTCAAGGACCGCTGTTTTTCCATTCAAATTGCTCCGTGACCGAGAGTTACGGCCCACGCCTGCAATTCTCGGCTGCGTCAGGCGCGCTCCATACTGCTGTCGAAATATCGCGCAGCATACGAGTATACGCGCGATTGCACGCTGCCAATCCTGGTAGAAGGATGTTGTCGGCGACGACCTAAGCATATACGCCGGCTATATGCGCGAGTGTACTTCAGCGTGGGGCCCAGTCCTCGAAGGACGTTTTCGGTCCGGCCTCGCTCTTCTTTACTGGGCCTTCGTGTTGGCCTTAAATAAAGTTTTCTTCCTCCTCCTCGCGCAGGCTGTACCTTGTCTGCTATATTTGATATAACTAACGTACGCTGCCTTAGAAACTGCCTCCCGTGGTTGTCAAATACAAGTAGGCGTTTAATATTGGAGCTTCCTATTTCACTAACAACTTCTATTCCAGCGTTACTTTAGGTATATTCAGCTGTTCGTTTACCTTACGGTGACACGTGATACCTGCGGCATCCTTATTCCACCTTAAATTCTTTCTCCTTTTTCTTTTTCTCTTGACAGTACCAGCTGTCAAGGCCTAAAATTCCAACTTTGTACTAACGCGGCGCGGCCCCAGAAAGACAAGCATTTTCTGATGTCTCCGATATTGCAACGGTGTCGTTGGAGAGTGCTCTTATGTGAAATGTCAATCGCCTTTGGCGCTATACGAGGCGCTGTCAAATGCATTTTGATCACCGAGAACGGCAGTACGGTATCGAGCTTGGGCAGGGTTGGCAAGAAGAATTGAAACAAAACGTTGAATTCTCGACAGAAAAGCACAAAAATAAAAAATAATAATATTGGAATAATGTGAAATTGAAATAATATTATCGCAAGTTCAAATCAGGGACAGCAAAAGCCTGCAGCTGTCGAAAACCGGAGCTCGCGATTCGTTCGTTCGTTCGTTCGTTCGTTCGTTCGTTCGTTCGTTCGTTCGTTCGCTCGCTCGTTCGCTCGCTCGCTCGCTCGCTCGTTCGTTCGTTCGTTCGTTCGTTCGTTCGTTCGTTCGTTCGTTCGTTCGTTCGTTCGTTCGTTCGTTCGTTCGTTCGTTCGTTCGTTCGTTCGTTCGTTCGTTCGTTCGTTCGTTCGTTCGTTCGTTCGTTCGTTCGTTCGTTCGTTCGTTCGTTCGTTCGTTCGTTCGTTCGTTCGTTCGTTCGTTCGTTCGTTCGTTCGTTCGTTCGTTCGTTCGTTCGTTCGTTCGTTCGTTCGTTCGTTCGTTCGTTCGTTCGTTCGTTCGTTCGTTCGTTCGTTCGTTCGTTCGTTCGTTCGTTCGTTCGTTCGTTCGTTCGTTCGTTCGTTCGTTCGTTCGTTCGTTCGTTCGTTCGTTCGTTCGTTCGTTCGTTCGTTCGTTCGTTCGTTCGTTCGTTCGTTCGTTCGTTCGTTCGTTCGTTCGTTCGTTCGTTCGTTCGTTCGTTCGTTCGTTCGTTCGTTCGTTCGTTCGTTCGTTCGTTCGTTCGTTCGTTCGTTCGTTCGTTCGTTCGTTCGTTCGTTCGTTCGTTCGTTCGTTCGTTCGTTCGTTCGTTCGTTCGTTCGTTCGTTCGTTCGTTCGTTCGTTCGTTCGTTCGTTCGTTCGTTCGTTCGTTCGTTCGTTCGTTCGTTCGTTCGTTCGTTCGTTCGTTCGTTCGTTCGTTCGTTCGTTCGTTCGTTCGTTCGTTCGTTCGTTCGTTCGTTCGTTCGTTCGTTCGTTCGTTCGTTCGTTCGTTCGTTCGTTCGTTCGTTCGTTCGTTCGTTCGTTCGTTCGTTCGTTCGTTCGTTCGTTCGTTCGTTCGTTCGTTCGTTCGTTCGTTCGTTCGTTCGTTCGTTCGTTCGTTCGTTCGTTCGTTCGTTCGTTCGTTCGTTCGTTCGTTCGTTCGTTCGTTCGTTCGTTCGTTCGTTCGTTCGTTCGTTCGTTCGTTCGTTCGTTCGTTCGTTCGTTCGTTCGTTCGTTCGTTCGTTCGTTCGTTCGTTCGTTCGTTCGTTCGTTCGTTCGTTCGTTCGTTCGTTCGTTCGTTCGTTCGTTCGTTCGTTCGTTCGTTCGTTCGTTCGTTCGTTCGTTCGTTCGTTCGTTCTCAGTGCTTGAAGTGTTACATAGAGGAAAACAAGGAAACAATATACAAATGTAACATAAAGGTTCTGTTTTGGATCCCACCGATGGCATCGGTTGTTGGGAACTCGGCGCTGACGCCCGTGGTTGTACCTGGGTCGCAAGCCCCAAGGGTAGCGTTGGCCTGGCGGCCTGGGGTACAACTGGAAGCATCCGAAGGTCCCGGCAAAGCATGAGTCGACTGGTAACAACAAAACAACTTGTTTATTTTAACATCGCAAAGAGTTGGCGGTCAGGTTGACCGAAGTAGAGAGACGGGAGAGCACTTTACTCAACAGAAGAAATCGGAGCCCTCCTTTTGGCGTCCGGGGGCAGCTGTTTTTATACTCTCGCAGTTGAGGGCAAGAAGGAACCCCTCAATAGACGAGCACGTGATTGTACAATGGGCTAATGGTGACGCACACTGTCGTAGCGCTGCCGGTCGGGCACAATGACTGGAATGAGAGGATGATTCCTGCTTTCGCATCGCCTGGTTCGGGCACAATGACTGGAAGGAGAGGGTGCCCCTGCTGTCGTATCGCCTGGTTCAGGCACAATGACTGGAAGGAGAGGGTGATCCTTTGCGGTCGCATCGCCGCAGTCGCGCCTGGAAACACCTGGCGGGGAGCGTTGCGGCGACGACGATCGGGCTAAAATGTCTGCCGCCCCGCCGCAGTCGCGCCGGCAAAACCACGTGTCGCAGGCGAAACGCAACAGTTCACACAACAGTAAAGGTCACAAAATATAGGTGTTCTAGGGAAGTGTCAAATTTGGTCTCTCTTGAGTGCCGCACTCCCACCACAACATTCGCGTACTCGGACACAATAGCCACTGAAACACGAAAACGCAAGAAAATACGTAAGCAAGAATACCTGCTATTTCAAAAGAACACGAACACCAATACGTAAAGGAGGAAGAACAAAGATAAGACGTGTAAACAACAACAAAGATAAGAATAAAGAGGTGAGAGTAACGGTTATCTGATCTAGTAACTTTTGTGAAATTTCTGAATCCTCCAAGAACTGTACCATCACATTTATGTTGTGTGGCAGGTTTGAGGAGTGACAACTCGAGAGTTGGAATGGTTCCGGTTTTTAAAACAACCTAATGGAATTGGAGTGGAATTATGGAACCCGTCTGGCAGATGGAATGGGAATGGAGTGAGAACCCGACATTCCGGAATGAAGTTGAAATGGGATGGACACTTAGTACCGGAGCGCTAAATGTTGATTTTGAGCGAGACTACACCACCGGTAGGTTTGTCGATTAGACTTAGCTAGACTTGGTCAATTTATTGCATTTCTCAATTTTTCCTTAATGCGGCTCTTTCATCATCTCCCTATACCTCTGCTGTTATATTCATAAACCCGATATTCTACACATTCTACACATCTGAGGACCCGAAAACTTTTCTTGGTTACACTGGTGACGTGCATTTAGACAAAGCAACTTCTAGCTGGAGTAAACTGCTTAACTGTTTCTCAAGAAATTAAGCTTAACTTCTTAGTTTTAGTGAGCTGCTATTCCACAAATTCTACGCTTCTGATGTCCCGGAAAGTATTGTTAGTGGTATTGGTGAAGTGCATTAAGAAAGAACAACATTTAGTTGGTTAACTCCTTAACGTTTTCTTAAGGAGGGAAGGCAACGTTAACTTCTTAATTTTAGAGACCTCATTAACATGTTGTTAAGGAGTTAAGTTACCAAGAATTACTCGATTATGCAAGAGCATACTTTACCTACAGCGAAGGAATGCAGGCCAATGAACGGCTACGTCGCAAACTGTAGCACCCTCTGTGAGTTCACGGCGCTTTGTAAGGTGCTCCATGGACATTAGGCAGGACATTAGGCAGTATAACAGCAAGAGCTTGGTGCCACAACCCACCGCCCCGTTCCAAAGGGGACGCTCATGACATCCATCCATCCATCCATCCATCCATCCATCCATCCATCCATCCATCCATCCGTCCATCCATCCGTCCATCCATCCATCCATTCATCCGTCCATCCATCCATCCATCCATCCATCCATCCATCCATCCATCCATCAATCCATCCATCCATCCATCCATCCATCCATCCATCCATCCATCCATCCATCCATGATATTTTTTCGCCTGCTGCCGAGTATCCAGGAGGCGCGACGACAGGCAGGCAAAGAGTTATGCTAGAAAATGATCCCTGTTATCATGGCAGTAAAATTGAAACAAGAAAAAGCTAGTAGACTTCAGGGATTCCGTCAACCATGAACTCATTTACTGCGGCAACGATATTCTGCTTGAAGACTTCCATATTAGCTTGCCTGCTTTTTTTCCTCAAATATTCGCGCTCACCCACTACGAGGGACATGGTGTGAGATTATGTTGTACTTTGCTTCACTCGAATTATTAGTAGTTAGATAGATCACAGGCAAGAATTCCCTGAATATGTAAAAGGTTACGAAGTGCATTTGTCCCCGAGGGAATAATAGTACGTAACATTGTTGTTACGGTGCTAAGACCTCAATAAATGCGTTGTTTCTTTTGTCGCTAGGCACGCAAGCACAAATAGTAAACAATGATGGAGAAAGCGTTTCGTTTACTGTAACTAGGAGGAATGTAATGAAGCAGCCCAGCCACTGCAGGAGTGCGAATGGTCCAACTCTCAGCATTTCGAGGAGATAAAAGGAGTCGGATTGCGGGTATCTCAACTCTCCCGAATGGAGTGGGAATTGTTTGGATCGCACCGCTGGTACGATCTGTTGGGATCTCGGCGCTGACGCCCGTGGTTGTACCTGGGTCGCAAGCCCCAAGGGTAGCGTTGGCCTGGCGGCCTGGGGTACAACTGGAAGCATCCGAAGGTCCCGGCAAAGCATGAGTCGACTGGTAACAACAAAACAACTTGTTTATTTTAACATCGCAAAGAGTTGGCGGTCAGGTTGACCGAAGTAGAGAGACGGGAGAGCACTTTACTCAACAGAAGAAATCGGAGCCCTCCTTTTTTTGGCGTCCAGGGGCAGCTGTCTTTATACTCTCGCAGTTGAGGGCAAGAAGGAACCCCTCAACAGACGAGCACGTGAACGTACAATGTCGTAGCGCTGTCGTAGCACAATGTCGTAGCACAATGTCGTAGCACACTGTCGTAGCGCTGCCGGTCGGGCACAATGACTGTAATGAGAGGGTGATCCCTGCTTTCGCATCGCCTGGTTCGGGCACAATGACTGGAAGGAGAGGGTGCCCCTGCTGTCGCATCGCCTGGTTCAGGCACAATGACTGGAAGGAGAGGGTGATCCTTTGCGGTCACATCGCCGCAGTCGCGCCTGGAAACACCTGGCGATGAGCGTTGCGGCGACGACGATCGGGCCAAAACGTCTGCCGCCCCGCCGCAGTCGCGCCGGCAAAACCACGTGTCGCAGGCGAAACGCAACAGACCGCCCCGCCGGGGAAAGGAGATCCCGATGGACAGGGGACTGCATCCGCTGTCCGGAGGGATGTCGCTCGATGATGCTCATAACCGAAGTCGGGCGTCCCTCGACGTTTCTTGAGCGCAGCGCACAGAGAAGGCCTCGTTCTCTTGTTCAGGTTCGCACGGGACACTGCAAAGTGACTTCGGGAGAGTTCACATTTTTGTTCTCGTTCCCGGCAAGCGTTAGAACTACGCTGAAACTCAACCGCTCAGTCAGCAAGCACGGCACAACCCTCACTAAGCCCTGCCAGGCTCTTTCCCCTTTTTATACCACTGCATAGTTCCTTACAGTAGTCTAGCATCACTCAGAACGCGTCCACAAATTGAAAAATTGCACTAGAAAGCATATCATCACTTTGAAACACTAAACAAAAGCAATATGTTAAAAAAAATCCTGCCTCAGGAAGAAAAACATCAGTAACAAACAATTTTGAGGCTGATTCCTACGTTAGGGGCTTCGACTTAAGCCATCGGCGTTACCGTTGAGACTCCCCTTTTTGTAACGCACCTCAAAGGAATATTGTTGTAAAGCGAGGCTCCAGCGCAGGAGGCGGCCATTTTTGGGAGAGATGGTCTGCAGCCATTGGAGAGGGCAGTGATCCGTCTCAATGATAAACCTCGAGCCGGCTAGATAGCATGACAATTTCTGAACGGCCCACACGAGACATGCACACTCTTTCTCGGTGGCGCTATACGCCTGCTCACGACTGGTCAGCTTACGACTAGCATACAGGACGGGGTGTTCTACTTCTCCCTTTTCCCGTTGGCACAGTACAACGCCCATGCCTCGCTCACTAGCATCGCACTGAACAATGAACCCTTTTGTATAGTCTGGCGATCGTAGCACAGGCTGGTTTGTTAGGGCACTCTTTAGGGCGCTAAAAGCTCTTTCCTTTGTCTCGTCCCAGACGACTGTTTGAGGCTCTGTTTTTCTTAGAGCATCCGTCAGGGGAGCCGCGATATCAGAGTACCTGGGGATGTACCTCTGATAGTAGCCGGCGACACCTAAGAACGACCGAATATCGGTCTTTGTGCGCGGTTGCGGAAAGTCTCGCACAGCGGCCACTTTTATTTCAGAGGGGCGGCGACGACCCTGACCAATCACGTGACCGAGGTAGACAACCTCGGCCTGTGCTAACTGGCACTTAGGAGCCTTTACTGTCAAGCCCGCTTCGCGCAGGCGGGTTAGCACTGCCCGCAAGTGTGTCATATGCTCAGACCAGGATGCGGAGAATATCGCTACGTCGTCTAGATACGGTAAAGCGAATTCTTGCTGTCCCCGCAACACTTTATCCATGAGGCTTGAAAAACAGTATGGCGCGTTCTTCAAACCAAAACTCAACACTTTAGGACGGAATGTTCCCATTGGTGAAATGAACGCCGCATACCTACTAGCCTCTTCTGTAAGTGGAACCTGCCAATAACCCCTGACAAGATCTAGGGTGGAAATAAACTGAGCGCTACTAACTTTCTCAAGGCGCTCCTCGATGTTAGGGATCGGATAAATTTGATCCTTAGTGATGGAATTAAGCCTGCGGTAGTCGACGCAAGGACGAGGTTCCTTGCCCGGTACCTCAACTAAAATCAAAGGGGAGGTATAATCACTCTCACCTGCCTCAATAACACCGAGCTGTAGCATTTTCTTTACCTCAGCCTCCATAATATCGCTCTGGCGGGGTGACACACGATACGCCTTGGATCGTACTGGCTCTGGGGAGGTAAGTTCTATATCATGAGTAAGTACAGAAGTCCTACCAGGCCTCTCAGAGAACAGACCTTGAAACTCTTGTAATAGCCGGTGTAGTTCGGTTTTCTGCTCGGGCGACAGCGGTGCTTTACTGATAAGGTCACTAATGACTTGACCGGTGTCTTCCCTGTTCGTCACTGAGCCTAGTCCCGGAAGCTCGACCGGAAGCTCTTCAGGAACGTTTACCATCATGCACACCACTGCTTCCCTTTGTCTATAAGGTTTGAGCAGATTACAGTGGTAAACTTGCTGTGCTTTCCGCTTTCCTGGCAGACTTACCACGTAGTTAACGTCCGACAGTTTCTGAACAATTCGTGCTGGGCCCTCCCACTGCACGTCTAGTTTGTTGTTTAGCGATGTGCGCAATATCATGACCTCATCGCCCACCTCAAAACGACGGGCCCTGGCTGTCCGATCATAATAAACCTTGGCCCTCTGCTGGGCCTTTGTCATTGCTTCACCTGACAACTCCTGTGCCCTTCTTAAGCGTTCGAGGAGCTTAAGTACGTACTCCACCACGACTGGGTCGTCGCCCCTGCCTTCCCATGATTCTCGAAGCATGCGAAGCGGAGATCGAAGCGAGCGACCGTACACCAGTTCAGCTGGCGAAAACCCCGTAGCCGCATGCGGCGCGGTCCTTAAAGCAAACATCACCCCAGGCAGACACAGCTCCCAGTCAGTTCGATGTTCAAAACACAAGGCTCTCAACACGCGCTTCATGACGGAGTGGAGCTTCTCAACGGAATTCGACTGTGGGTGGTACACTGAGCTGTGTAGCAGCTTTACCCCACACCTTTCGAGAAAAGTTGTCGTCAAAGCGCTAGTAAACACTGTGCCCTGATCTGATTGGATTTCCGCAGGAAAACCAACTCGCGCAAATATGGACAGTAGTGCATTGACTATCTCAACTGAGCTGAGTTCTTTAAGCGGCACTGCTTCAGGGAACTTTGTCGCTGGGCAGATCACAGTCAAAATGTGTCTGTACCCCGTGGCTGTTACCGGCAGAGGTCCCACTGTATCAATAACGAGCCGTCTAAAAGGCTCCGTAATGATAGGTACCAATTTCAACGGCGCCCTCGATTTGTCCCCTGGTTTGCCCACCCGCTGACAGGTGTCACATGACCTCACGAAGTGGTCTGCGTCCCGAAAACACCCTGGCCAATAGTACTCTTGCAAGAGACGGTCCTTAGTTTTCTTAACTCCTAGGTGTCCGGACCACGAACCCCCGTGTGACAAGCGCAACAGATCCTGACGATAGCATTGAGGCACGATCAGCTGATCGAACTCCACTCCTCGGCGGTCTAGATACTTCCGGTACAGGACTCCACCTCTTTCCACATAACGCGCAGTTTTCCTGGCGATACCTTCTTTGACATTGCAGCGTATGTTTTCTAGGCTACCATCCTTCTTTTGCTCGGCTATCAAAGCCGACCGGCTGACTTTTAGCAACCTATCAAGTCCGTCTGACGTAGGCGCGATGAGCAAATCAGTAGATAGCTCTTCTAACTTTCCCGTGTCGGGCGTTTCCTCTCCGGTATCTGGTGCCTTTAACGTTACAGACTCAAGTTTATTCAGTTCGGGCGTGCTCTGAATATCAGCTTGCTGCGCCTCTGACCCTTTTTCGTTGTTTGATAACGTCGGCCCCGCAACTACCGCCTTTGCAGCGAGCTCCCGAACCTTCGATCTGGTTAAGGCCTGAACACTAGCTTCACCAAACAAAAGCCCCTTCTCGCGCAGGAGGTGATCGGACCTGTTTGAAAATAGGTACGGGTACTGGGTTGGCAGCATAGATGACACTGCCGCCTCCGTGTCAAGCGCTCCGAAAGGTCCTTCAATAAGCATTTTTGCTACCGGCAGACACACGCTATGAGCTTCCACGGCTTGCTTGATCCATGCGCACTCGCCCGTGAACATATGGGGTTCTACGTAAGACGGGTGAACTACATCCATCGTAGCTGCGGAATCGCGAAGCACTCGGCACTCTTTCCCGTTCACGAGGAGGTCTCGCATGTAAGGCTCGAGAAGCTTCATGTTCTCGTCAGTGCTGCCTATTGAAAAAAACACAACTTTTGGTGTTGTTTCCGGACACTGCGCCGAAAAGTGACCCGGCTTCTGGCACGTATAACAAACGCGCGCTTGCCTCATCTCGAACCGCTTTCTGCGTTCGGCTTCGGCTGCCGCCGTCTCCTTAGGTTCGGTCGCACTGCTTCCACTCGCATCCGCACTACGCGTGTTCCCCTTTGCTCTCATGGGTGTGAACTTCGGCCTCTCGAACTTCGAGCCAAATTCACCCTTTTGACCGTCCTTAGCTCCGCGAGCCCGACGCGTCACAAACTCCTCGGCTAGCTCAGCGGCTTTAGCCACCGTACAAACGTCTGGCCTATCCAAGACCCAGTATCGCACGTTCTCCGGTAACCGACTATAAAACTGTTCTAGCC